>NW_022630998.1:46765619-47128119 GCF_010015895.1 Lontra canadensis
CTTTTGCCCTTGGAGGATACAATTAGAAGAGGGCCCTCCACAGAACCTGGCCATGCTGGCATGGCGATCTCAGACTTCGAGCCCCCGGAAGTTGTTTATAAGTCACCTGACCTGTGGTATTCTGTTATAGAGCTTGACCCAAGACATATAGTATCCCTGAGCCAAGTAGATTCATCATTAATTATACTGCTAAGATGAGATGGGGTAAACAGGGAGATGGGGTAAACAGGGAGTTGGCTTCCCACCAACCCTCACTGGACTCCATGTCCTCACTGATAATACACAAAGGTGGAATCCAATGACATGTACGTTTCCTTGTATGGCCAACATTTTGTGAGTTGGTGAGTACACAACTTCATTTTGTGGCGTTAGATTTGACAAAATGTAATTGTATAGACTTCCCACGCAGCATGTGAAGATTCAGGAGCTCTCCTACTAGTCACTGGGCGGGCAGAGTAACTTGCCGGCCTGGGGGCATTTCCCCGGGGGATCTTCTTTAGTCCTGATGTAATTTTCTGGTTCTCATGTCCTTTATTCCACCTTGTTTAGCTTTTATTTTAATGACTTTTAACTGGCCAGGGATAAACTGGCGGTTATCCTTGGGTTCAGTACTCACCCAAGGGAGTGTTTTGGAAATCTGTGGGCTTTTTGGTCTTTTAGTATAGCAAATTCTGAACATTTGAATGTTAAAACACATGAAAAAAAAAAAAGATCTAACACATGGGTTTTCTTTCCACATATTACTTTAAAATTTTTTCTTCATACAATAAGGCATTATACGTGTGTGTGTGTGTGTGTGTGTGTGTGGTGTGTGTGTGTGTGTATGTGTGGGTGTATGTGTGTGTATATATATATATATAATTATCTATATATATTTTTAAAAATATATATATTTTTTAATTATGTAGACAGGTATTTATATATGTGTCACTTTCACTTTAGGATGGTGTGGCGGTCATTATAAAATATTATAAGAAGGATATGGGGATGCCTGGGTGGCTCAGTAAGTTAAGCATCTGCCTTCAGCTCAGGTCATGATCCCAGAGTCCTGGGATCAAGTCCTGCATTGGGCTTCCTGCTCAACAAGAAGCCTGATTCTTCTTCTGCCTGCTTCTCCCTCCACTTGTGCACACACTCTCTCTCTAACAAATAAATAAATAAACTCTTTAAAAAAAAAAAAAGAAAGAAGGATACGGTATGGTTGAGGGCCACTGCTATAAACGTACCACGAGGCTAACCTGCATTGCAATGGGGGAAAAAAGAAAGAAAATGTTTTACACTTGCTTAATAATGGGCAAGTACTGTGCTTTGCTCTGTACGCTATCGAATTTATGTATGCTAGCTCATCCTCCTTATTACTCCCCCTTCACAAATGAAGATATAGACACTTAAGGAAATTTATTAACTTCTTCATTCTTTCACCAAATATTTTAGTGACAACTGTGTGCATTATAGGGGTTTGGGACAGAAAAGACACAATTTCTGCCTTCAAGGAACTCACACTCTAGTCGAGAGAGATAATTAAGCAAAGCAATAAGAAGGCAAGTCACATCATGTTGGGTGTCACGACAACACGTGAATGAAATATCTTGAGAAAACTTGTCCGTAGCTAGTCGGTTGGTGGAGGGGGATCCACCCGAACACAGACATTGCTTTTTGATTATAGTAACTATTGCACTACCGTTATTTGTATCAAATTACAAGGTTATCACCTCCACTAAGGTTGTCTGGAAAGGTGCCTGAATGTGTGGATAAAAAAACAAGGACAAAGAGCTGTTCAAAGCAACTATTGCTAGATATTTCTTTTTTCCCTGTGGCATTTCTGCGAGATGCAGTTTTTTTCTCTCTGCCCACCTAACACTGGTACTCCCAACAGTCTCTGGTTCTGTACTACATAGTAACTTAGATTGTAATATTACTAATATTTATTAAAATGCATTTCTAAAGTGTTAAATGTTAAATAATGTTAAATGTTTTTCTGATTTCTTAAGTGTGATTTACAGAAACATTCTCAGTTTTAATCTCCTGATGTAATATCTATCTGTCATACCCAACTTCTGATAAGTGCATTCACTCTATGAGGTGAGTAAAACATTGCTGAAAACCCAGATGTAGACACTCTTAGAAGAGGCTTTGGGCCAGACATCTGGAAAGGTGATCAGACTCATTCCATGTATAATACAGAGGCTGGTAAAGCCTTCCATTAAAGAAAGGAAAAAAATAACTAACAGGTAAAAAGAGCTGACCTGCAGGCCTTAAGTGTAAGTCTTAAGTATATATAGAGAATGCATGGAAAAAATTTAGGAAACTAAAAATCTTGGAAAGGTATGTTCTACCCAGTGTTAGAAAATCTAGTGACTTCTACAGTTAGATAAAGATTATAGAGACAGGCATGCAGGTCTTTTTAGTTTTTTGTTTTGTTTTGTTTTTGTTATTTTGTTTTTTGTCTTTTTAGGTTTTAAAACTTTGTTCAAGTTGTATATTCCCTTAATAAACATGGGAATCACCAAATCTTGTGTTTTTTATTTTGATCATGATTTCAACTCTCTAGAAAAAAAAAGAATGAACTAGAAGAGATAGCTCCTCTTGAGGGATCCTGGTGACAGCTGCCAATAAAATCATCCTCCTGGTCCTCTTAGCTACAGATCCAGCAGGACTTTTGATACTGTGGCTATTTTCCTTAAAACAACAACAACAACAACAAAAGCAGCCTCTCAAGAGAAATAAAAAGCTTTAGTAGGACACACTCTCTAAACGCCAACTTCTAACACTATAACATCTCCACCTTGGCACCACGTAGAGCTCTTGTAAATTCTTAAGTCAGTTGCGTTTATTGAAAACACATCAAACATTTAGTCAGCTTTTTCATTCATTCTTTTTGCTTTTATGGGATGTTCTTCAAGATCCTCAGAGATAAATAATATTCCAACCCTGTGCTTACTATTCAAAATGGCTATGGCAAATAAGAGGTAATTTTACATACATTTCATAGAAATTGTCCTACTCTTATTTTTGACTATTCCTTTTATCATTATAGATGCTCAATATTTTGACAGAAGCCAATCTACCATTCTTGCTTTGAGCATATCTCTTTAAAGGCGCACTTCTCCCTAACTGTAATTAGCGATCTTACAAAGAACAGCACGGTTAATTTCTCAAGCTGCATAACTTGAACTGATTTCCTCAATTTGAGGGTTAACTTTGAATTGTTTCTGTAATAATTTTTTTAGTATTCACCACCAAGTCAGTACTGGTCAGCTCAGACCCTGGGGAATTCAGTATCTATCTTGTATAGTCAGTTCATCTTTTGCAACTATATTGGCTAACTTGCAAATTTATCGTAGCATGCCTGGATGGTTATGTAGAGAAAGCAGCTATTCTCTAGGGGCTAATGTCTCCTCTCCACCAATCAGACTGCAGTGCATGATTCATTAGGTTTGTTGGCTAGATTATTTAACTTAATTCAATATAAATTATTTAATTCCTAAGGCCTTCCTGGTATTCAATATGAATGAAACAATTATTCCTGGACACAATCATCCAAATACTACCACACAGTTTTACCAAACCCCAAGACAGTCATTAAATCCCATCTATCCACTGCTTTACATAAACTACTCATGCTGAGTTTTTAAGGGTTATAACATTACTGAAATTGTTTGGATTCAATAAGGGATTATATGTTATTCTATATTTAATGAGAGAATATCCCAATAACATAGCAATGTGAGAAATCATAAACTATTTCTAGGTAACAGTGGTGCCCGTGTTTTGATAGCTTCCTTCCTTTTGTCATCTCTCTCATGGGGAAAGGAACAACTCTTTTTTTCCAAATGTAATTCTGCTGCTTCAAAGCATTCTTTTAGGTTAACCATCTCTTGCCATCATGACTATCTGGTCAATGGCTAGTTGAAATGGCACATATGGCTGGTCTATTTTCTCTCATATTGGAAATTTATGTGACATGTGTCTCTAAACATGGTATGCCTTGTCCTAGATGGGACCCCCTAGAAACAGGCTCTGAAGCAGACAATTGTGTAATTCCATCAGGGAAGTGAGGAACTCAGGAGTGGTGGAGGATAGGCATTGCACTTGTAGCTCAACTTATCCTAAGGGGCACTCTGAGGCTGACATGACCTCTTTATCTCCTTATCATCCAGTCATTGGCTATGGGTTGCTCTCTGGGAGCAGGCATGGCCCTGTGGCCGAAAGCAATTTCGATCAAGCTATCAGCAGCTAATACTCCCAGCAGCTGGGGAAATGAGGGGCTAGTTCTAAGGAAAGATCTAGGAAATTCTTAGGAAATCCTGGGTAAGGAATATTGACAAAGACTGAGATAAGAAGGGATAGCATTATTTCTTTTATACAGTCTTGGTTTTTTTTTTTTTTTCTTCTCTCTCTCAATAAAGCTCAACTTAAATCTGTAAAAAATCATTACCCCTTTTCCTCCTTTCCCTCTTCTCCTCCCTTCGTCCTAAACAAGTCCAGGAATGGAATGGATAGGGTAGGCCCCAGAGAATTTCACCCCTGGAGAATAACAAAGAGTGTAGCCGTGTTGTGCAGATCCTGTGAGACCTAGCCAGAACCACGGGAGCTGGAGTTACGAAGGTCTGCTTGGAGACGGGTGAATAAAAGGGCACTTGGAAAAGGAAAGAAGCCGTTTAGGTTTAGGAGACGTAGCTTGTAAGTGACAATTTGGTTTTCTCCCTCATTACTCCCTACTGAATGACGCAAGCACACTGGCATTTGCCTAACTAGCCACACTTAATCACCCTTCCGATCTTACAGGAGGCTCCTGGCCACTCTCAGGTAGAGGCAAAAGAGGGTTATCAAGCCCCCTCACCTTCCCCCACACAGTTTATACCTATCCTCCTGCTTGCTTTTCCATGATCCTTTCTTTCATTCATTTCTTCAGTCATTAATTTGTTCATTCATTTATTAACCTCCTATGTGCCAGCTCTATTCTGAATAGCCTGGTCCTTGATAGACTGTCTGGAACTCTTGATGCTTGGTTCATTTCCCTTTCCATTCTTATCCATTCCCCTCACTTGTACTCATAGCTGGTCCTGATCTTTGCTCTCCACATAGGTGTTAGATGTGGCTGGTTCTCCTGTTTTGTTTTTTGTTACCAGAAACCACTGGTATCTGCCTGACAAGACTGGCCGGAGGTCCTCATTTCCACACCAGGCCTACTAAGTGGTTTCTCAGAACTGCTCTGGCCTTCAAGTCAGACCCATTTCCTTGGCTCACAGGTACGCAGCTGCACCACCTGTATTCCACTGCCCCCAAATGCACTGTCAGCGAAAGGTAAATACATCCCTAAACAAGACCAGCTATGGCAAGGGCCAAATGGAAAAAACAGATCATGGAGACCGAGGCCGACATGTACGAATGGGGAAAGATGAGCCACAAACCTAGGCTCACACTCTCCCATAACAAATTAACCATGTGACATCATGGGCAGTTATTTGCATCTTTTTCATTATTTCTCTCCCAGGGACTAAACCTAACTAAACAATTGTTCTATTTTTAGTTTTGAAAACACCTTAATATTCTGCTCCAATCATTCTATGTCTGTTTACTTATAGGTTTCAAGTGGATGACTTGTTTTTTTTTTTAAGATCTTTTTTATTTTCTTGCTCAAAAATGTTCCATTTTTATTTTATGACTTGTTTCAGTGTAAGTTCCTCTTCAAAGGGCATAAGTCAAGAGAATGAGTGTGCTTGATCTGAAGCTTAATAACTATTTAGACTTTTCGATGTATCTATCTACCTGGATACCAACACGAAGGATGCCAGGATAACAACAGTTGTCCTAAGGGTGTTATGTGCATGAGCTTCTTTAATCCCATGACAGCCCCATGATGTGGGTACTAATGTTGTTTGTGATTTGCAGATAAGGAAACAGAGGGACAGAGAGTAAGTTGCCCTCTATCACCAGGAAATCCAAGACAAAAACCTATGCTCTTCTTCGTTAAGATATACCATAACCTGGCTAGAAAGGCGCTCAAAGATAATTGCAGAATCCAATTATAATGCCCATTTTGTTTTGAATGCTTTCCTACTACTTCCTCATGCAGACTTCTCCCATGATCTCTGCGCTGTTTATTCAAGCCAGTAGGCCACAGCTGGTGAAAATTCACTTGCTATGCAGCATAAACATAGGAGTCTGCTTTTCTGTCTCACTTCTTTATTGACTTTCCATATATTTTCTATTTTCACTTGAAGATGTATCTGGAGTCCCCTGACTACCTCTGTTAATTTTTTCTCCTTGCCATGTTTCGTTTTTCATTTAAATTTTGTAACAGTGTTATCTGAGTTAGTCAAGATAGAACTTTTATGAAAGACTCAATATCAAAATTAAGTTGCACTGCAAGGTATTATGGGTAAAATTGGAAGGAAGGGCATTAAAAAATCTCCATTGCGGTTCTCTGACTGAGTCTATTTGAGGCTAATGCAATAATCCTGGCTTGATTTATGATTATATATTCTGACGTATAAAAAGCTATTTGTAAATAGTTTAATAAAAGGCTATTGCTCCAAATTCCAAATTAGCAATGAAAGTGATTTCTATTAAAGAAGACATCTGTGGAGGATTTTGTTCTTGATGCTTAATAAAGTGAGTTCTTTTTCTCAATGCAATACACACTGTTGACTTGTAGCACAGCTCTAGGGACCTGATGTTGTATTCAAAGAGTAAAAACATCTCTCTGCTCATTGTTTATTTACTACATTTTGGGGTACATATGGCAAAATTATTTTCCTTACAGTTCCCAGTTCAGTTCTTTCTCTTGATTATACGTTAAAAATATGTGCATAAGGTTCCTTGGTATCTCAGTTTAACAATGTGAATCTCCAAGCTTCTTTTATTAAATGACATTTCCAGTATTTTAATGAGGGTTTGACATTTTCACATGTTACAATTTTGTTTTATTTTTATATTCATTGAAGTGACTTTCATGCTGCCTTTGTGTGCTGTCGATTTACAATTTCTAAAGGCACTTGGAGACACCTTTTCAGAAAGAAGAAGTACATCAGGAAATCATTCAGGATTCTCAGTGTTAGTATTCAGTGGAGCACAGTTTTAAAAAATGACTTGCAAGCTTTAAGCGTGGGGTTTTCGTTCTGAGCAACATCCAAGGCTAGGTGTTGTAGAAATGGCAAAAGCCACACATGATTTAGACCGGGGCTTGCAAATTCGAATAAGCAGAGGACCTGGTGGGTGACACAGGTAAAAGGGGCAGGCCCAGGGGACTGTGGAAGACCACAGCAGGCATGCCCCCCTCAAAGAGGGCACCTGCACATTTGCCTTTGCTGATGTTCGCTGTGAGGGAAAGTCGAGGGTCATCAGATTTTTCAGGACTCTAACTGAACTTGGGACTCTGGATAGTCAAGTGAAAGATTCTGACTATCCACTCTGGCTCTTTCTGGTCCAGCTTGTCTAGCACCCAATGAGACACATGCATTCTACATACAGTGACTGACCAGTGCTCTGCATAGTCGAGAAGGAAAGGTATGGTTGAAGATTGTTTTTAAATGATTCAGAAAAGTATAACCTCATTCCGGACCTCTTTAATTTCCTACTCATAGTGGAGCACTATGTGCCAATGTGGTGTCATTCCGAGGAGGCAAAATGTCCTAGCTGTACCCTCATGTTTTAAAGAACCTAAGGTATATCAGGAGGTCTAAGACACTACAAACATAACTAAATGGAAGGTGAAGTCAGGTAAAACCTCAAAGTGACAATCAAATGAAATTCAAAGGATGGAGAAGTCACATGTGGTTGGGGAGACCAGGGATAGGTTCATGGATGTTCAGATGAGCCTTGATAGTGAAAAAAGGATTGTGGTGAATATAGACAGGAGGACATTCCAGGGGGGAGGAAACAGAGAGCTGAGGTATTGGGGCAGAAAACCAGGACCATGTGGATGATCAGAAAGCAGCAAGTCTTCCCTGGAAAGGCAGGGTGGTGGGCCCTCCATGAGAAGGCAAGCAAGGAAGGAACGAGAGTATGAGAGTCTTTACAGAGGATGGGCCAGAGGAGTCCATACAAGGATTTTAGTAAACAAGACAAGCTGTCAATGCTTTTTGACTTGGAGAGTACTGTATCTCATATTTTTTAAGGATGAAAAGTTAAAAGACAAGATGACAAAACAGGAGAGCGAGGAATGGAAGTTAGAACTTCAATGTATAAATCTGGAGGGGACCACAGACATTCAGTCCCTAACACATGAACATGGGAAGAATGCAAGAGTTTGATCCTTTTTGTAAAGCTACTGCAATAATATTGGAGTGATATTACTAATGCCTTAGTGTACTGATGATGAAAGTGAATTAACTGCAGGATGAGAGCATTGTGATGGAATGCTAATGCAGTGTGTGACATGCATTACATATTACAGAGAAAACCAGGCACTTTGTGTTTCCTTCTATAATAAGACTGACTGGGTCTCCAGTGAAGTCAAAACGCTGTACCCAGTTTCTAGCAAAGAATCTAGCTTATAAGTAGGTGCTCAAAAAATATTGATAGAATGAATGAAGAATGATACTAGATGGTGTTCTATTAAAAAAAAAAAAAAAAGCCATGTATTTCAAGCTCTAGGCAACCCTTCCATCAACCCTGAGTTTCTTACCACCACACACACCTTGTGGCTTTGGCCTTGAAAAGCAAACAGTGAGAGATTATATAGAGAGATAAAAGAAGAAGGGAGTTCTCCATAATAGTTGGAACAGAGAGTGGACTTACATCTTACTGGAGGTTGGGTTTTAAAGGCAGAATGCAAAGAAAAATGTGTCATGCAGTGCAAATCATCCTTGAAAATTCTTCAGGAAGGAACTGCATTGGAGACTTATAAAACATGCTTCTTCTTACAGCACTGAACAGCCCTCTGCTTTTTCTCTGTTCTTCATGGGTTGAAGGTGGTTTGCATTGAAGGCTTATATTATATGAAAAAGATATTTCTTAATGCCAGAATGAGTCCTTGTGGTGACATGCTGTCACTATGAAAAGCACCCCAGGACTGAGATGACCCAAGGATGGCAATATTCCATCTCCTCTTTCAGTCCCATGTTAGGACTGTTGAGTAGAGTGGTGGAAGAAAATCTTATCCTGGCTCTCATGCCCACCCCTCTCAAATCTCACATGATCCCACATGTGGGGGGTTGATTTCCATCAAGTTACAATATATGGTTTCTCCCCACCCAGAAGTGGGGGAGGTGAACTCTATCTGGCCAGGACCTTGCTGCCTGTGCTCATCCAAGTAAGGGCCACCCATCGCCAGGGTGATGCTCACACAGACTCATTGGGAAGTGAACCAGGCAGGTGGGGATCAACACACTGCAATGGTCACTCCGGTCAGAGCAATGTCACGGTAGGGACGATTGGTATTCAGTCATGGGGAAAGTAGAACTATGTCCACCTATTTTGATTTCAGGGGTTTTCAAGGGACCCTGGGCATCACCCTGTGATGAAGGCACAGTGGAGGGAACTTGGTTTTTGAAGAAAAGAAAAAATGGTTTCCTTTTACCATTTCCTTCCTTCCTTCCTTCCTTCCTTCCTTCCTTCCTTCCTTCCTTCCCTAGCTTTACTGAAGTATAATTAACAAAAAAAAGTTGTATGTATCATACTTAAGGGATACAACATGGTCTGTGTATTTACATTATAAAATGATTATTACAATTAAGCTAATTATCCATGATCACAGAGTTGCCTTTTCTGGTGGTGAAATGAGTTGAGAACAACCCTCAATTGTGTATTGTGTATTTCAAGTACACAATGCAGTATTACTAACTATAGTCACCATGCTGTGCATGAGGTCTCTAGGACTTACTCATCCTGCATAACTGGAATTGCTGCTTTTTGACTAATATCTTTCCATAGCCCTCATCCTCCAGCCTGGCAATGTCCATTCTACCCTCTACCTCTATGAGTTTTTGGACTTCTTTAGATTCTACAGGTGAGATCATGTAGTATTGGTATGTCTGTGTCTGGCTTATTTCACTTAATGTGCTCCAGTTTCATCTAGATTGTTGCAAATGGCAGAATTTCCTTTTTAAGGCTGAATAGTATTCCATTGTATGTGTACAGACACACACACGCACACACACACACACACACACACACACATTTTCTTTGTTGATTTATCCATCAACATTTAGGATACTTCCATACCTTGTTGACATCAAGGTATGGTTATGAGATCTCTGGCAAAGTACATGACCAATTACTATGTGGACAATAATACATGACAGAATAATGGTGAGGCTTAAATAAGAAAATGTATATAAGGCATTTAGCTCTCAGCCTGGGACATGCTAAGCAACCAGGATGTGACAGTTTCCTAGTTGTTTCTTAACCATGTGAGCACACCCCAACACAATAATCCCTTCCTTGTTTCTTCCCTGTGTTTTGAGATGGGGATGAGAGTATGATAAACAAAAACAACAAATAGAAAAGCACCATGGCTAACACCACTTAGGTGCCGTACAATCAGACATAATCACTGGACCAGCCAAGAGTGGGTAATCAGTGTACAGAGACCTGCCTGGCCTCTAGTTCTGGGTGCACCTTGGCCAAGTCCTCTCTCTCCTCTGTTCCCTTAACAGTTCCAAGATAATAACACTCTATGGCATATCTTTCCTCAAAAACTTTCAATGATGCTCTAATGTCTTCCAGATTGAACTCATTTCTTTGGCTGGCCTCATAGGTTCACCACAAAGTAGCTCTAGTCCCCTTCCGCACTATTTTTCCCTCTCTCACTTAGAAAACCCAAAGTGATCATCTCTTCCTTGTTGGTTCCCTGCATTTTCACCACTTTTCCTTTATTCTTTTCTCTGACTACAACCTCTGCCCCCCTTCACTTGTGAATATTCTTCTCCTCTTTCACTGCATGCCATGCGATATCATTCCTGTGAAACAACTCTGTATTTCCTCAAGATGACCAGGCTGTATTTTTCTGTGGGGAGTCCCAGTCACTGGTCTTGAAGTAGCATCTGGCAATGGGGCCATGGGGGATAGGAAGCTCCCTGTCACTTTTTAACAACACATGAAACCTTTCCTGACAGTTCTACCATTACAGGGGTCTATGTGGTAACAGGTTTGCAGAGAAATGTCCAAACGTGGCTGGTAATTGGGGGAAAGACCCTTTAAGAAATGCTTTTTGGGGACGCCTGGGTGGCTCAGTTGGTTGGACGACTGCCTTCAGCTCAGGTCATGATCCTAGAGTCCTGGGATCAAGTCCCGCATCGGGCTCCCAGCTCCATGGGGAGTCTGCTTCTCCCTCTGACCTTCTCCTCGCTCATGCTCTCTCTCACTGCCTCTCTCTCAAATAAATAAATAAAATTAAAAAAAAAAAAAAAAAAAAAAAGAAATGCTTTTTGCAGAGCTCTGGAAGTGCTGCTATTCACAGTGAGGTTCTGGAAACAGTGAGGCATAGATGACATTTCTTTTAAGCAATATGCAAAGTTGCCCCCAGAGGAAAGAGATTAGAAGACAACATTAATTATTCTCAAGACTGTGAGTCCTGATTTTCACTAATTACTTAAATTTGCCACCTGCCTATTCTGACTGGTGACATTCCACTGGTAGGAATCTGGACCTGCAGAGAGAAAAATCTTCCTTCTGAGCAGGCCTGCTGGCTCTCTCCGACATGTCGAACATGCAAGAAGCAGAGCAACAATTCAACAACACTAGTGGGGAAGTCTGGGTCTAGGACCCTCAGCCACCATTTCTCACCAGTGGAAGAATTCAGGAAATTCACCTATCATGAAGCACACTCGTAAAAAGCGTGGACCCTGGAGCCACATTTCCTGGGATCCAATCCCAGCCCCCAAATCCCACCTGACTGGCTTCATGGCCTTGGCCAAATCACCAAACCTTGCAGTGTTCAGGGCTTTGATTAGATTTGAAGACTGTTGGATCAAAAGCCTACCTCTGCCCTTCCCCATTGAGTTCCCTGGGGATTACAGCTGGCTTACCCTAGCAGGGCCTGAGCTGGGCTGGTTCTAGAAATACCTGTTCCAGAGGCTCCCCAAAATTCTTCTACCTTTTCCTCAAGGTTTTTGACCCTCCTCTCAGCAGGCCACTTCCTAGATGACCTCCAGGAACCCATCCGTCCTGTTTTCTGTGGTCCTATAATTTCCTCGGGTGAGGATGGGTAAAACGAGTCGGATGAAGAAATTACTGGTGAAGCATAGGCAGCTACAATATGCAACCGCCGCCCTTTCCTGATAGCACATATTGTATGAATTTGGTTTTTCACTCATTCAGCTAGTATTTACTAAGCCTCTACATGGAACAATGGGCTAGCTAGATTAACAAATGTCTGTGAAATACCAGGCAATGCAAATGAGACCTCTCTAAAACATACATAAATCCCTCACCTTATATTTAGTAGGCATGAGACAATCCTGGTGTTTGCTCTTATCCAGTTTATGGTCCAACAGAGTCTCAAATACAATATAATATGATGAGCACAAACAAGGGAGAAATACAAGGAGAATTTGGCGGGGAAAACCCCAGCTAATCCAGAATCAGGGCTCTTGGAAGGCATAATCTCTAAAGAAGACCAATGGTCCTGACATAATCTCTAAATAAGACCAATGGTCCTGAAAAAATGAACAAGAGATTACTATCCAAGGAACAGGGGGTGAGGGCAGGTGGAGAATGCTCTGGACAGAAGGTTCTCCCCACCATGAGGAGGTCTGGATGGGAGAGAGAGCACAACCCTGCTTGGGGACCTGAAATAATGACTTTCAGAGAGAGGAGTAGAGTAGACCTGCAGAGAAGTTTGAATTTGAACCTGTGGACAAAGGATGGCTAGTGAGGCTGTGAGTGAAGAGAATTATGGAATGATATTTGCGTTTTAAGAAGACTAACCTGGTCATAGTAGGAGCATGGGTGAAGGAGTCCTATATGGAGGTAGCCATTCAAGCCTGTCCCCATCAAGGCTCTGAGGAGGATGGTGGGGAAAGAGGGCCTGAAGTCACTGGTAGGAGACCTGAGCTCCAACACTAGTGGGAGAAACAACTGATTGCAACTTCGCACGGTAATTCTGCTCTCTCTGGCCTTCAGGTTTCTTTTCTGTAAAAATGATTATTTCTAAGGACAGAGAAGTGTATTTCTGTGTCATTTTTAGGACCTACTATTAACCAAGTTTTCAATTAATGCTGCTGCTGCTTCTTCCTTTCCTTCTTCTTGATATTTTAAATTTTCTCTTACCTTTCTCTTTCCCTCTCTCCTACCCTCTGTCTATATTACTTTGCTAGGGCTGCCATATCACATACCATTGACTAGGTGGCTGAAGTAGAAATTGATTTTCTGACAGCTCTGGAGGCTGGAAGTCTGAAGTCAAGGTATCAGTAGGTTTGGTTTCCGGTGAGGCCTCTCTCTTTGATTTGCAGACAGCTGCCTTCTCACTGTCTTTGCACTATCTTTCCTACATGTGTGCATATCTCTGGCATCTCTGTGTGTCCAAATCTCCTCATCTTATAAGAACAATGGTCAGAAAGAACCCATCTAGTGGCCTCATTTTCACTTGATCCCTTCCTTAAAGGTTCCATCTCCAAGTACAGTCCCATGCTGAGGTCCCCGGGTGTTAGGGCTTCAGTATATGAATTTCAGGAAGGGGCACAATCAACCCATAATTTTCTCTCTTAAAATGTGCTTTGGAACTAAACTTGTTGCAGCCAGAAATACCTGGGCTGGTATGGAGCCACAACCTTCCCTAAGCTGGGATTCTCTTTTCTATGTCCTTTCAACCTGTATTTGATCCTCATCTCACTTATAGATGGTGATGACATAGACCATCCATCTGTGGGAAAAGCTAGAGCAGCTTTTCTTTTATATACTAGCCGAGATATTTTTTCCTATAGAAAAAGAACTTCTGAATTCCAATATCTGTAGTATTAGGTCTGGATCCTACTTTTGTTTGGCTCTAGTCTTTATGCCCCAGTGATATTCCTACTTTTTGGCTAGGCTTTGTTTTCTTTCCATTTGCTTTCACTGCTCACAGTAACTTCCAAATGCATCTATATCCTGTCCTTCCTACCTTCTTTCAAAATTGCTGCTAAAACCCACCAGGATCGCAAAAGCTTACTGCATTAATGTTCTTTCTGTGCTTCTTGTCATCAGCCAAACTGAACTTGCTTACACATTTCAATTGCAGTCTCTTTAAAGCCAGGATTTCATTTCATTTTCTGGCTTTTGTCCACTGTGTTTTAGCAGCTCAAAAGGGCCACGCATCCCTGGCACCCCATGAATAAATGAAATCACACACTGTAATAATGACAATAGGGCATGCACTCCTCTACCTGCCTACCGAGCAAGCTGCTCTTTTGACTATTTTGCAAAATCATAACGACTCACAGGGGGTTTCTTCCCACCTACCTGATTCCGAGCCCAGTGAATTATAAACGTATTTTATTTAACAAATTCACTTTTATTACTACAGTCAGCTCCTATCACAATAGCTAAGGTTCTGTTTGCAGGTTCCTAACTTGCCCATAAAATCTTGCTTCAGGCAGATACTCTGGTCTAATGACTCTTGGTACAAAATTTCATTATTAGAATCTTTTTCTTTTTACACCAAAGAAAGTAAAAAAGAAAAAAAAAAACCCTGTTGACTTAAAGAAAAAAAACTTTCAATCTATTGTTCTGTATTAAAGAAATGTTCCTCTCCTCCCCCAACAAAAAATAAATGCCAAATCTCAGCCATCGAGATTTGTAAAAGCAAAATGGCACTGGATTTCCTTCTCAGTGTTTCTCAACACTCCTTAAATGCTTTTGGCATTTTGGATGTGACAATTTTCCTGATGCAGGCCTGCCTGTGCAAAGCAGGGCATACATACGGCATTCCCGGTACCTATGCACCTCCTACCTGCCATACTCCCTCTCTCCACAAACCAGAGGGGCTGTGCTGACCAACAAAGACTCCACACTCTGTGCATACTCTGTTTCACACACACCCTGCACGAGGACTGTGACCTCTTAGCTTGGTACAACTTTAACTGACCCAGAATGATGTGTCAGAGTTGGCAGCATCTAAGTTGACCTAGTTATCTGGAGGGCCTTTGGTAAAATTATGTAATTGGAGAGAGGTAGTCTGAGGAATCCTCAATATTCTATTTCCCCCTCTTTTTCGTTTTTGTGCAGCCTTCCTCTACAGATCAGGGACTACCTGCTTGCCCTTTGCATGCCTGCCTCACTCTTAGCAGTCTTCTTGCTGAGAACTGCTGTTTGACTCTACATCCATCAAAGCATATCAGACTTCTTACCTCTGCTTCCTGGGCCCTATTTTCTGTCCAACATGGCAATTACTGCATCAACCAAATCTTAATAATGACCCATTTGTCACACCTCTTAGCACAGGAGAATATTTTGAAAACATAACAAATGACCTGGCATAGGCACTCAAGGATCAGAAGGGGACACAACTGGAGGTTGTCTGTCAGTCTGTAGTCTGACGACCCTCTCAGGCCAGACATGGCTCCTTTAGCTGTTAGCTCTTGGGGTGGTCAGGATGAATCCTGTGGAAGGGTCGGGATGGCCAACACTGGAGGGGTCTCGGGAAGGTTGCTATTCACAAGTGAGAACAGATGTGCTTCGATGTATTCACAACTGATATTACCATGTGGTATGTAGTTGTCTCCATTTCATCCCTGACTCTTGAGGGTTTTATAAATTGACAGAAGACTCCTGGGTTCACGATGACTTACTCTAAAACACAGAATGGAATTTTAGACAGCCTGCTCCAGTAACGAGGAATGACTTTGAACCCCCCCAAATTTTAAAATTGATATACAGTCAAAATTACCATTCTTCTTGATATCATACTTTTTTTTTTTTTTTTGGTATTCAAAATCTCTCCTTTGGGGCGCCTGGGCGGCACATGTTCTCTCACTCTCTATGGGGTTTTTCCCCTTCACACCAAGCAATTCTATGACACAAGGTAGCTATTCCACAATTCACAAATACTTTGTACCTGGAGATCATGTCAGATCCCTCAGTTTGAGGGCTTAGCTCAAAAGATTGTCCCTTTTTCCCAATTCAGATGTCAATCACTAGTCCAGCTTGTCATTCGTGCTTCTGACTGGCTATATATCAGAGGTTCCCATGGATTGCTGCTCAGATCCCATAAATTTGCTAAAGTAGCTTGCAGAACTCAGGAAAAGAGTTTACTTACAAGATTACTGCTTTATTATAAAAGGAAACAATTCAGGGACAGCCAGATAGAAGAGATGCATTGGGCAAAGTATGTGGGAGCAGGGGTAGAACTTCCATACCCTCCATGGATGTGCCATCCTCCCCATACCACATATTCACAACCCAGCAGCTCTCTGCCTCTCATCCTTTATTTATGGAGACTTCATTACTTAACCATGGTTGATTAAATCACTGATTCTTGGTGACTGAGCCCCTCTCCCCTCCCTGGAGGCTGAGGGGCGGGGCTGAAAGTTTCAACCCTCCAATCACAAGGTTGGTTCCCTCAGCAACCACCCTTCAACCTCAGTGGCTTTCCAAAAGTTACCCCATTAGTATAAACTCCAGAGAAGCTGAAAGAAGCTTGTCATGCATAGCAAAAGATACTTTTTATTGTTCTTATCAGTCAGGAAATTCAAAGGGTTTTAGGAGCTCTGTGCCAGGAACTGGAGGAAGACCACCTAGTTATTTCCCATTATAAATCACAACATTAAAGAGGAAAGAATTGGTATTTTTACTCTATTTAGTCTTCCCACTTAGAAATATTCTATATGTAGCCTTACATAAAACCTTCATTTACATTCTCAGTAAAACCTTTATAGTTTTCTTAATGTAGGTTCTATATATTTCTCTTGGGGTTCCTCATTAGTTTTTAGTTTTGGGTCACTTTTGTTAATGATGTAACTCTCCCCTTGGTACCAAGGAACTGGTTATGGTGGAGATGGGTGCTGGCATTCTTCAAACTTCATTACATGCTCTCTTGTGCTGCTGCCTGCTGGTCCCCTCAGGACACTCTCTGGACTACCTTCCCTCACACAGATCCAAACAGGAGTTCTCAAAGCCTGAAATGGACTATGGGCTTACAAATGTATTGTGGTACTATTTTCAGCTTGCTTCTGGTGAAATAAAAATAATTGCCTATTTTGACTAAATATGACTTGTTCTTAAATACTCACAATGGGACCTATCTCCTGGAAAAACAGGAGCTCTTGTCTCTTAGGAGAAGTTCTTGTTAACACTTACAAAAGGGCTCAGAAAGGCATGCTCAGTAACAGTTTCTTTTAAATGCCAGTTACTTAGTAAAAGGGAGAATAGCGGTAGAAGGATTAAAAGATTTATTTTCTTTTGAAATCTGTGGCTTCTTTAAAGTTCAGGGATAAAAGTGCAATTGCCTGTGCCTTACACACATCCTTCAAAACAACCAACAAACCTGCTCCGGAAGAAATTCAATTCTCCCCCTTTCCACCTGCAACCCCACAAGGAGTGTAAGTGAAAGGCTTACTCAAATTTAGAGTTGGATTGCCTTGACAAGCTCTCCAACAGGGGATGAAGCTAGATGGGGATTGAAATAGCTTACAGGCGACCAATCTGTGCCAGTTAATTGTGTTAGCTGTGCTCAGGATACCAGGAGGAAAGAAATTGTGGCTAAGGGAGAGGTACCCTTAAAAGACTTGGGATTCTACAGCATCGTAAGGATGTCACTTGCCAAATAATCCCACAACTAAAATAAGAGGATTTAATATTTGGTATTCTCTTCTCAGCTGAATGAAGGGAAAATGGAGACTAGGTCCACTATTTTTTTGGAGGCAATTAACACTGTATTTCTAAGCTTTGGGTTAAAAGACTATGGAACTAGAAGGATCCTGGATTATTCGCAAAAACATCAAAGGTTAAACACACCATGGCTGCAAGCATTTACCAATGCATGTTTCCTTCAATCACCCTGAACCAAGAGATGGACTAAGTGCCTGGGACGCTGGTTGACAGGAAACAGCAGGTGCTGCCTGACACAGAGCATTAGAGGAAGTTGCTCTAATGACATCTGACCTAACTCAAGTACATTGTTAGGGCAGTATAAGTGGCTGGAGACAAAGAATTTGGAGACTTCTGTCCTTTCATTTGTTCCCTTTCTGCCCCTGACAAGACTGCAGCCCTCTGTATAAAGCAGCCACATTTACTTTTCGCTAAGGCAAATGGTCCCTGACCAGTGGCATCAGCATCTCCAGGGAACTTGTTAGAAATACAAATTAGCAGCCATGTCTTGGATCTGCTGGAACTGATATTCTGTGTATGGGGCAATCTGTGTTTGAACAAATTGTCCCTATGGTTCTGAGGCCTTAAAGATTAAGAATCCCTGGCTCAGGGAATTGTCTCAGTCCCCACCTTTCACTGGTGCTTTGATTTTCCTTTGATTCTTGTCTCTGGTGCCTTTCTCTGGTGACCTGTCACTTGTAGCTGACTGTAGTGCCTAGCTCCTTTGGGTGAATGATACCTCTAGATGGTCAACCTGCCTTTCTCTTCAGACTTCTTCATAGGGCTGATGAAGGACTTCTTGGTAGCACTGATTTTTGCAGATCCCTATGTGAAGACACAGAGGGATAGTTCTTGGATGCCTGACTCATGTACCAGCCTGGTCCCCAGAACCCAGGTCCTCCTCAATGTTAGCTAGACCACCTTCCCGATCTCCAAGGCTGATAAAGTCAGCACCAGCAGCTAAAAAAGCAGCTTGATTTGTGACAGGAAAAAAGTAGCCTGAGATCAAACAGACCAGATTCAAACCCTGGCTACACCATTTACTAAGTATGTGAATGTGTGAAGCACCTAACAGGTAATAATATTTACCACCAAGTATTATTTTGAAGAATAAATGAAAGATTCTATTGGAGCCATGACCGACTTTTGTACTATAAAAGGGAGAAAAGTGGGTTGAGATACTGTCCCTCAACCATTAGGATTCCCACCTAGAACAGCTGGAGCTCTAAGCTGGGGCCTCTGGGTCCAGGCAGCCTCATCCACTTATACCAATGTGCTCTTAAAGTGTTACTAATCCCTATGTAGGCCATGATGTGAAAATGATGAGAAGCACAATTCTATAGAAGCACCTGTACAGCTTGTAGCACCCAATACGACCTCAGTAAATGACAATAGTCATTCTATCTCTGTCACTGAGGACCAGCAAGAGGAACAGTGACAAGTAGTATAATGGTTTTATCATGAGAAATCTAAGTTCTAAAAAGAAAGAGGGGAAGAAAGAAAAGAAGCCTAGTTTGCACATTTGGTAAAATGTAAGAGTTTATCCTTGGGTCACTTACAAATCTGATATTATAAACCACATGTAGATGTCTCCATGACGGAGACAATGGTAAAATGTGGAGGAGATCAAGCCAACCAAACCTTCTTGCATAAGGAATTACCATTTCCCTACGTGCGTGTGTGTGCTCACGTGTGTGCATGTGTGATCGAAGTGATTTCCACCAGAACTCTAAAGAAAACCCACCCTCCCTTGAAGCAATGTTCATCATTTATAGCAGAGCCAACATACGCTTTATAAAGACAAAGATAGGGCATGTAAGGGGTCTGTAGAATTTCTAAGGACTTGGCTACAGTTTGGCAATGTGCAGACCACCTGCATGGAGCTCCAGGTGGCCCCGGTCTAAAGTCAAATCCAAGTTACTGGCAGCATCATGAGAGGCACCCATATGCCATCAGCTGGCAGGTGTGTGTGATAAGGTGCAGGAGTGGGTGAGAGTGTGAGAGGAAGAAGTTACAGGTAACCCCAAAGGTAGCCAAACAAATCCAGGAGAGACTTAGTCTACAATGGATCTGATGAACAACAATTTCCTTAAAATGTCATCTAATATTCTGGCACACATTTCCTGTTCTATAGATGCTATCAAAGTATAAGCATAACACAAGAATAATACTTAAGGGATTCAAAACATCACAAAAATTGCTGATGAAAAGTGGCAAAATAGTGGGCCATTATTGTCTGCGTCTTGGCAGAGTTCTTCTTTTGTTGAACATTAGAATAAAATGATATCAGTTGTCACTTAGCAAATGGTCCTCTGCTCTCTAAGCCATCCAGCAGATGGTTGAGGTGATAAAGTGCGGCACCAGCCTGATCTTGCTTTTGCTAGCAGCCTCTACTTGCCACTAAGGCAATCATTCAGGGCTCCTCCGCCAGCCGACTGCGCGACGTGTCACGGTGCAGTGTCTCACACCCCGGGTCCCATGCATCACAGTCAAGCCACATAGCTCAGAAGGTAAATTACCCACCTTCTTAATGTCAGCTCCTTTGGTGGCTTTTCCTCCCCCGGTGGTTCCCTGCAACCTTGGCCCCTCAGTGTTCAAGCACTGCATTAAAAGCTCCAGGTCCTGGGGTTTTGCTCTGCAGCGCACACTCCCTATCTTTGTCTCTACACTCAGGTTCAAAGAACACAAAATCTGAGGAGCAGGGAGAGTTAACCAAGCCCTTGGTTGGCCTAAACCCTAAATGAAAGGGACTATGCACCCATGTGAATGTCCAACTAACCAGAACTTGCTGGCTGCTGATTGGATCTTGTGCTCCTTCCCTCCCTGTGTGTATGGAGGAAAACGGGGGTGGGGAGGGTAGTTTAGCTCTCGGGAGTGTTCAAATTGGCTGGGTGACACTGGCCTTGCATCTTTGGTATCTACTTTCAAGTAGTTTCCCTCTTAAATGTAGATATTTTTGTTAAATTATATTAAATTAAAAATTTTTTTTCACTCATCTACTAACCATAACTTTTCTCGCATGGTTCATCCACAGGCTAGTTAGTTAATGCTGAATAAGAACCAAGAGTTGACTATACCCAAGAGGCCAGGAAAAGTAGCATTTGCCCAAGGAAGGGGAAGAAGTAAGTGCCTCTGCCAAGTGGCCACCACCAGGAGCTGCGCAAGTTCCAGTCCCCTCCACGTATTGGGAAGCAGCTCCCGTGCACTGACGCGCGGAAACCTAAACCCCGAATGTGTGCCTTTCAGGGTTGAGAGCCTGTGAGTGACTTGTGAACAAGCCTATGTAGTTTGCTGCTGCTAACACATACTTAAATTGTACTGATACGTACAAGATGTGATTCCATTTTAGTTTATTTCAAAAGTATTGCAAGGTCAAGAGTGGCATGCTAATATAAATACAACCAACAGAGGACACTCGTTAACAGGACTCATACGCAGAACCGACTCACTTAGCTCCTTACATTTCAGGCTGAGGGCAAAATACACACAGATCAAAAAGAACAGAAATCTAGGAGGATACCCTAACTTAGGTATATGTATGAATTTTCTATCATTTCCAAAACTTTGTGAAAAAGAATTTAAAAATTTCTTTTTAAAAATTTTACTTATTATTTGAGAGAGAGAGAGAGAGTGAGAGAGAGAGAGAGCATGCAAGCATGCACAAGTTAGGGAAGGGGCAGAGGGAGAAGAGAACTCCCTACCAAACAGAGAGCCCAAAGCAGGGCTCTATCCCAGGACCCTGAGATCAGGACCTGAGCCAAAGGTAGATGCTTAACCAACCGAGTCACCCAGGTGCCGCTAGAATTTTTTAATTTTTAATTTTACACTGGGTGGGGACTAAGGGAAGCAAGTTGTGATGATTTATCTTATTTGTCAATTTAACTGGGCTAAGGGATGCGCAGATAGCTGGTACAACATGATTTCTGGGTGTGTCTGTGAGGGTGTTTCTAGAAGAGATTAGCATGTGAATCTGTAGACTAAGATCACCCTCATCAATGTAGGTGGGCATTAGTCAATCCACCCAAGGCCTGAATAGAACAAGAAGGCAGAAGAAGGGTGAATATGCTTTTTTAAAAGACACTGGAACTCCTAGTTCGCAGGCCTTCGGACTTGGACTGAATGACACCACCAGCTTTCCTGGGTCTCCAGCTTGCCAATAGCAGACTGCCAGACTTTTGGCCCCCATGACCACATGAGGCAATTCCTATGATAAATTATATTTATCTCCTACTGTTTCTGTTTCTCTGGAGAATCCTATGACAGAAAAAGAGATTATTTAATATTCAGGACATTTAAAATTCTAAAATTTCTCTAAAAATTCCCAAGACTCTTCCTGATGATTGTTTATCAAGAAAAACCCAGACCGTAAGAATCAAGACAAGGTCTGGTTTCCAGAGTGGGGGCAGGAGGAGAACCTTGGTCTCAGGAAGAGGGCAGGAGCCACACCACAAACAGAGCCCAGGCTTACAGTGCAGGGATTAACAGCAAGATGGGTAGTGTGTCACCAAGCTATGTGTGTGTGTATGTGTGTGTATGTACACACACATGTATGCATGGCACGCTGATCTGGAGTTCCCACATCTGTGGGAAGGAAGCAGCCTGTTTCACAGCTTGAGACGGACAAGTGCTTCTTTTTTTTTAGTTTCTTTTCAGCGTAACAGTATTCATTGTTTTTGCACCACCACACCCAGTGCTCCATGCAATACGTGCCCTCCTTAATACCTACCACCTGGACAAGTGCTTCTTATTGGAGCAGTCAGGACTCCAGGAGAGAGTAGGAGGTTTGAGCCAGGAGTTGGGCAGGGCCCCAGGCCAAGCAGCATCCTTTTCACCACTGAAAGATAAGGAGCTCGTGTCAAGGGCCAAGGAGGGAAGTGTGTTAAATACTTAGTGAGGACCATGGTGGTTATCAGTTATCAGAGATTTTTGCTATTACTTTCAGATAGTCACTTTCCTTTTATAAAGCAGAGTCAGCCCAGATTTATTAATGGCAATGAAGAAACGTTCTCTTTGCTGAAAGTCCACATCTCTGTGCCCGCTGGCCACTCTTGGGTCCAATGTTACGACTGACGGAGAAAGAGCCAGTGCAGTAGGAATGAGGGAGAAAGATGTGAGTAAAAGAAGAGGAAGGAAAAGGAATTTCATCCAGAGTAAAAACATTCTAAGCACTTCTGAGCCAGAGGGCGAGGCACAGGGCCCCAGAATCTGATGTGGGAGGGTGGTTACCCTCACCTTCGTGCTGAGCAGAAGTGGCTTCTGGCTGGTCGCTAGCATGAACACAGACCCCCAGAGTGGCTGAGATGTCTGGCTAGCTTTGATTTTTTCTAGTTTGGGTCTTTTAAAATGGCCAGAAATTGTACTCCCTGGAGATAGCTGCAAAACCCTTAAGGATGTGCAATCTCTTTCCTCAGCCTCTTTTCCTGTAGGCTGCACTCCAGTGTGCAGCGGGAATGTGATGGAGGGCAGAGGGACAGCTGGCTCTGCAGTCTAAATTCTGCCACTCAGGAAAATGCAGACACAACTCAGGGACAGATGTCCACAGACACAAGAGCACTGTATCATTCCATGCACACGTGGCATTGCTCAGAACCACTGACTTAATTCCAAACTTCACAGTTGTGCTGCAACCTATAAAATATTTATGTTGTTTTCCTGAATATGTACTATTTACTTTACAGTCTATAAAATATTTCACAGAAACCTTTTTCTGAAGATACCGTGTTTCGAATATTATGTCTACAGCACAGCATACTGGGAATCAGGAGACCCGAGTCCTGGTTCCGGCTTTTGACAAGGCTGTGTGACCTTGGGCAAGTCTATTCACTTCTCTGATTATCTCATGTATAACATGAGGTAAAAGGACTGTGGAGTATATGAGATCTTTTCTAAATGGAACACTGGTTCATCTCCTCCAGGCATGTAGGCACCAGAAAAGCAGCCCTCAGCCTACAGTAATCCTTGCTCACTCTGCCAGAGATACCCACATAACGGTTTCATCAAAGCATAAAAAGGATAACCTGGCCTAAGAAGAGCATTCCCAGCGGGGACTGGAGTAGAGTCTGATGACTATGTAGTAACAAGAAAAGTAAGTTAAGTAAACAAAGGAGGCAAACCAGAGTGAGAATACAGGCTTTGGAGCAGGGGCCATTTGGAGGTTAGTTTGGCTTTGATGCTCACTCTTTTGTGATCTCCAGCAATGTGTTTAGTCCTCTGAACCTATTTCCTTACAAGTAATACAAGGACATTAATACTAAGTATTCCCTGGCGCTGTACTGAGGATCCCTTCAGTTAGAAATGTAAAGTACATTTTACATTTGATGAGGCATGTAAAGGCTCAGTAAATATTAACCATTATTTTTATCATTGATTTATCAAAAAGGAGACCTTGATTCTCCTTTATCTTCTCAAATCTGCCTATCAAATTCTCCCCAAAGAAACCCTCTGGATTGCTACCTATATATAACTGTGTTCCCTTACATGCTAATTTGTTGTCACACAAAATACGTCACAATTGTAGAGAAAACGGTAAAACTTTTTGTGGAGTAGGCTATTAGTATGTATCACTGAAACGTAATTTTATGATTAACCAGTAGGTTAACTTAGTTAATTGCAAGCTCTGGGGAAGATGTGAGCCACAGAGTAAATGATATTGCTTTTTTTTTTTTAAGATTTTATTTATTTATTTGAGAGAAAGAGCACAAGTTGAGGGATAAGCAGACTCCCCACTGAGCAGGGAGCCCGACATGGGACTTGATCTCAGGACCCCGAGATCATGATCTGAGCTGAAGGCAGACACTTAATCAACTGAACCATCCAGGCACCCCAACAACGCCCTTTTTATTTTTTTAAAGATTTTATTTATTTGACAGAGACCGCGAGCGAGGGGATATAAGCAGGGGGAGCAGCAGATGGAGAGGGAGAAGCAGGCTTCCCGCTGAGCAGGGAGCCCAATGTGGGGCTCGATCTCAGCACCTGAGATCATGACCTGAGCCAAAGGCAGATGCTTAACGACTGAGCCACCCAGGCGCCCCTCAACAATGCCTTTTAATGTTAGGGCATCTTGTCCTGGTTTGCCTGGGACAGTCCTAATTTATGCTTCTTATCTTTGAGTTATTATTTCAAGTGTACCTTTTTACTCTCAGAAGCACCCTGGTTTAGACAATAAATTATATAGTTGCCCTTTGTAAGTTAACTGAATGCTGGGTTGATGATTGTCTCTATAAAAAGCTACCTGGGAGCAGTGTTTTCATTAAGAAGTCAAATTAGCATACATGATTTCAACTTCAGACATTTTCTCTGGTGCCAAATTCTTGCACGTATGAATGTGGCAGACGAGAGCCTTGAAGCTACCAAAGATGGCCATTGAGAGGTTGCTGTAGAACAGATGTCTCAAGTCTGTCCAAAGTCTTAAAATCAAACTGCAAATCTGAGGAAAAGGATTACAGGCAATCTTGCCAGTATTACTGAAATCTGAATTCTTCATTTATTCATTCCCATTGTGCTTAAGCCCCATTCTTGCCTTCATGGGGCTCACAATTTACTGAAGGACACAGGTGAAACCAAAGTTTCATCAGAAACTTTTCAACAGAAAAAAAAAATTACTGATAAGGACAAATGTAATAAAGAAAGAGCTAAGGTGGAAAGTAATGGAAACGTTGTGAGGAAAACTGTCTTTAGGGAGGTTTGCTGTGGAGAAGCCCTCTAAAGGATGTGGCATTTAGAGTGAAGTGACATCAGTCAAAGAGACCAGTGCTCCGGTGTATGGGAAAATTGCATTTGGATACCAGGAATCAGGCAAAAGTTGGGGGTCTCTGAGGCATTGGGAGAAGGTCAGTGTGGCTAGCAATCACTGAGCAAGGGGAGAGCCCGGCACAGCTGTGGTGGGATGATGGACAGGACCCAACAGTGTATAGTGACGGAATGAGATTTTTGTTTCAGGTGAAATAGAAAGGCAGTCAGGAGTTTTGAGTAGGGACATGGCATGATCCAATATATGCTTTGTGTTGATCTGATTTACATCATAATTTACTTCCCTGCTGTGTGGAAGAGGAAGAGATTTGGTGCGGGAGGCCACAAGTAGAGAGACCAGTCTGGGGGGGTGTTGAAGTGGATCAGGTGAGAGATGGAAGGTGGTCTAGCCTGGAATTGTGGGGGTGGAGATGGTCAGAACTGGGACACATTTTTCAAATTCATTCTGCAGAATTTGTTGGAAGGTTGGATGGAGAGATTTGGGGGAAGTAGAGAATCAAGACTGATGCCATGGTTTTGTCTCCAGAGGCTAGGTGAGTATGTGGGGAGGCAGAAAGTCACTGGGTGACCAGAAATGAAGATTTCTGTTTTGAAACGTTAAAAATGTGACATCTGAAATATTTCTGATACATTTGGGTGAAGAACATCAAATAGGCAGTTGGATATGTAAATATGGTCTCTGAGAGGTAGGAGAAGCAGTTGTAAACTTGGTTCTCATTATTATATTCATGGAATACAGATATTGGTTCCAGAGTTGAGGAAATGATGAGAGCTGCTAGGGCAAGAGTACACACAGAAAAAGCAAGCAAGGGGCACCTGGGTGGCTCAGTGGGTTAAGCCTCTGCCTTTGGCTCCGGTCGTGGTCTCAGGGTCCTGGGATTGAGCCCTGAATCAGGCTCTTTGCTCAGCGGGGAGCCTGCTTCTCCCTCTCTCTCTGCCTGCCTCTCCCTCTCTCTCTGCCTGCCTCTCTCTCTACTTGTGATCTCTCTCTCTCTGTGTCAAATAAATAAATAAAATCTTAAAAAAAAAAAAAGGGGAAAAGAAAAAGCAAGCAAGATAAGGAAAAGAAAAGAGGGAGGAGAGAGGTGGGTCAGACTGAGCTCTGAGGTATACTACCATGTGTCACAGAGATGAAGTGGACACAACAGAAGAAGGAAAGGCCCAGTGAGGTAAACCAGGAAAGAGGCAGGAGTCTGGCAAAAGCTGAGAGAAGGAAGTGTTCCAGCAAAGAAGTGGTCAAATTAGTTGAAAAGTCAAAACAGACTGAAAACAGGAAGGGTCTGCTGGAGCTGGTGACAGGGAAGGAGATGGTCCAAGACCTGACAAGAGCAGCTGTGTCATGGCCTTTGTAGGTGAATATGGTATTTGGGGATATATTGCTCTACGAAGATATGCTTGTATTCACAAAGATGAAACGTTTCAGGAAATGACTTGAAAATTGATGATTGGCTCTGTAGCTCACTCACAAAGGCCTCAGCCCAGAATCCTGCTGGGACCTTAGCTATAGGCCCCTGAGGGGGTGGGAGCCTGGAATAGTCAGGGCACTTGGTGCCTTTGTTTACTGCAATTTACAAAGGGCAGTTGAATAAACCCTAGAATATCCAGAAATGTTAATGGATTGACCTTATAAAAGAAACAAAGAATACCCGAGACTGTTCAAGTTCCCCTTCCTGTCACTTTCTGAGAGGCAAAGTAAAAGGTGGAAGACACAGCCTCAACTGCCCAACACAGATTTCTCTCAAAAATAATTCATGAAGCTTTGCGCAGTGGCAGTATCATAGCCAATGAGGTTTATCCGAGGCGCGATTATTGCTAATTGAAAAATAACTCATGAAATGGGGGCGCCTGGGTGGCTCAGTGGGTTAAATCCTCTGCCTTCGGCTCAGGTCATGATCCCAGAATCCTGGGATCAAGCCCCGCATCGGGCTCTCTGCTCAGCAGGGAGCCTGCTTCCTCCTCTCTCTCTCTGCCTGCCTCTCTGCCTACTTGTGATCTCTGTCTGTCAAATAAATAAATAAAATCTTTAAAAAAAAATAATTCATGAAATGATTTCATCCTCTCCATTGAATAAAGCAGAGGTATTACAGTACTATTATCCCAGTTTCTGAGTTCCAGAAAGTCAGGCTGAAAGGCTAAGTAAATTGGGTAGGACCACAGAGTCCTTGTGGCCAAGCCAGGAGCCCTGTCCTGCCTTCCTGCACCTCCCCGCACCTCCCTTTTGGCCAAGTCCCACGTGGTGGTCTGCCTACCCTTCCACAGGAAAGAAAATCATGACATCAGCTCCCAGAGCAATGGCCCCGAGGGAGATAATTTTCTTTGTGTTCCTCCCTTCTCAGTTCTTTCTCCCTTTCCTTAGGTAAACTTTCCTCTGCTCCATTTCCTGTTTTGGCTGTTCCTGGCACAGTGGCTGGAGAACAAGTGAGGTATAAGTTCCCCTCCTCCATCTCTATCTGTGAATGGTTCATTGTCAAAGGGCAAAAGGAACATGGCAAAGGTAAATGGATGGCTTATTAGGTTGGAGACAGCAAGGCAGGGACTGCACACAGGGCAGGCCATTATGAAGGAGACTGTGAGGGCTGTGTACGTATGATTTAATTTTCAACAAGAGTCTTAATATCATATTCATGTACGGGGCTGATAACCTTTCTCTTAAATCTTTTGAATGATTAAGATCAGGTGGTTATACATACACAGTGTAGTCATTATTCCCAACGTGGAGCCTTAACAGGCACAGACACAGTTCAAACAGTTGTCCAGACCTCACTAAGGGACCAGTGAGCACTGAGCCAAGCTTGGTGGGCTGGGGTCCCCAACGATGTGACAGCATCACCCCGGGACTTGTGGTGTGTACATGACCAGGCCAGCAGCATTTCGGAGGCAAAGAGGACAGAAATGCTGAGAGGATTTCTAGTCATTGTTCCAGATGGACCATTTAAAAATATCCCTCCCAGACCAGGACACTCTGAACCTGCCTTGTTCACTCACTCTCCTGCTTCCAAGCTGCTCAGTGACCACAGTTAGAAAGGGATGGCTTTGCAAAAATTTCTCACAATGGTACTTTAATTAAAACAAAATCCTTCTATGTTCTGTAGCATTTAAAAGCATCATTGTGACAAATACTTGCAGAAATAAGGCATCCTTTGTGTTCATTTACAACAGAGGGAAAGCTGACCACACTTCCAGAGCAGTGTGAGATGCTCAAGAGAGAGGGCCCCTTGAATGCACTATGCAAATTTATGAAAACAACATGCAAATCAGTATAGTTCTAGTGAGTCAATACAAACAAACAAATGATGGGAAAGACTTTGATTCTGTGCCTCAAGGAGAATCCCTGACTTGTAGGGTTGCCCAGGTATGGGTGTGTGGGTGTGTGCGTGTGTGGACACGTCTCAGTGCATTCATGTGCATGCGTGCATGCACGCATGCTTGTGTGACACGCACACATTTGCTGGGTGACAGGACAAGCAATGAAATCTGAATGCTCCAAGGAAATTAGCACTTCAGCTTTTTGTTGTTGTTATTTCCTGAGACCCAAGAACTTCTTCCCTTGCCAAGAATTCATTATTATCAGGGTGCAACGGGGCTAGATGCCCCTTAAACTGTGCAGACAGAAGCATGGTGGCATAGGAATACCATGCTGGACTGGGAGTCAGGCTGAAGGAACTCCCACTACATGCTGGCAGGGCTGCCCTGCCAGGATGTACTTCTGATGACCCTCTCTGGCACTCCTCGACCCACTCTGGCACTTCTCTGGGCTCTGACTCTACAAGAGAGAGCAATCCTCAGGGCCAAGGGCACACGCCCTTCCAGGGCACACATCTCCCCTCTGGGTCCCATTCTGGGTACTCAGAGAAATCCCACGCTTGCAGCATGGAGCCTGAACCCACTGGGCTGTTAGGAAGGTGTGTCTGACAGGCTTTTATGCTGGCTTGACTCGTGATATTTCCATGTCCAATCCTAGAGTACATGAGCCTCCCCTAGGCCTCAAGGCCCAAGTACCATCCCTGTGAGGAGTTTCCAGCCAGGCGCATGTGAGCTGCCGCTCAGTTGCTAGTGGTGCAGTTACCTTGGACAAAACCATTTCCTCTCTGGGCCTTACATCTCTCATTGCTCAATCTGGGTCATGGTGAGATGGGTGAGCACTAAATGCTTTGAAAGATAAACATCTCTAAGAAAGGTGGGACATTTAAAAATAGTCTCCTGTACCTAGTGACCCACAGGGGCTGTCACGTCAGAAGGAAAGGCATATTAGCAGTTCCATGTAGTTTGTGTATTCATGGTTTCTAAGTATAAATGACATTTAATGGTTTACAACTGTTATATTGGTCAAATGCATTAATCTTCTAACATCAGATTTGCACACCATTGCAGGATGTTGCAACTAATTCATTTAATCTAATTTAATTGTGCATAGAGTTATAGCCTTCTGAAGCTAGTATGTAAGCATCTGCAAATCACATGCAAATAAGAATTCAAGAGCTTTCAGTAACCCAGCCCAGACTATAGCATCATAACCCCAAGTTCACAAGTATCAACATTCATCCAACAACTAAACACTGTATCAGGTGATATAGGTTAGGAATGAATTCTTGTACGCCCTCTTCAAGACAAATTCAGTACAAATATGTGCCTTACAAACCCAGTGTGTGGTGAATTCTGAGACAAACTCCTGCAGAAGTTACACCGAACTGGTATTTCCTTTTCCCACTCCAAGGTCAGCCACCCTCAGGCCTGCTTCCACCCTCTTTCCACCCTCAAGAATAATTAGCGGGCAGGTCCATCAGTAAGACAGGTCCCTACCAAAATGCCGAAGAATTCCATGGTTTGCTTCCTCTTCCTTCTGCAGATAAGCAGCTTAAGTATTGAACCACTTTATATCACTAAGTGACTAGTGCCCACAACCTGGGTGGTCATCCTGGGGTGCTGACGGTTGTCTGACCCTTTGCTTCAACACTGTCCTTCCCAACATGGAGAAGGAGCCTCAGTTTATCCTCTCTTCCATTTCATAGGCAGGAAGGAGAGTTATAGCAGCAGGACAGGGCCTGGGGAGCCTGGTGGCACCCTCCTCTCTCTGCCATGCAAACAGGTTCAACAGTCCGGAGTAGCAGCATCCAACAAAAACATACTTCAACTCCCCTACAGTGAAATGGCCAATACATCACGACTCCAAGGGAGAGGATTTCCATTTCATGTAACCTAAAAATAACCTTGCTTAATAGTGATACTTGTTAAAACGTGAGTCCTTTGTATTGTTAGGAGGAACTATACATTTTCTCACTGGTTTGGTTTGGTGCTGGCCACCAGAACAATTTTGTAGGGGTGTTTCTCAAACCCCAACCCTTCCTGGGATCCCCTAAGCAAACCTGTCCTGTGCCCACTGGTGCATGTTGGGGTCTCATCATTTTAGAAGAGGGTGTCCTTCAGCAGAACCAGTCTCCACAGGAATGGGGTGCCCAGGGTTCCCGGGAGCTCCGCTCCAGCCTGACACAAACCAAGGTGGTCTCAGGGGCCCTCTGCCCTAGGTAGGTGCCGCTGGCCTCTGGGCCACCAGGGATGGACCCCATGTGTGGCTGCCTGCATGGCACTGCCAGGGATGCTGACCCTACCTGACTAGTGGGCTGGCTCTCAGCTGGGATGGTCACTAGGAGGCCACCACACTGGCGCTCAGCATATCCTGAGTGTGTTGCCATCCTTCCTTGGGCAGGGCCTACTCGGGTGGAAAAGCAAAGGTGTGGTCTTTCCACAAAGCCCTGTGAGTGCTCACCTGCTCAAATGCCCAACCAGCAGCTCTTCTCTCAGTCCAACTGTCCTCTCTGCCTGCGAGTGAGCTTTCTCTGGGTATAGCTGAGGCACCAAGTTTTATATAATTTCATTAAGTAAAATGACCTAGATTAAAAAAAAAAAGTATTGGGGTGCCTGGGTGGCTTAGTCATTGAGCGTCTGCCTTCAGCTTAGTTCATGATCCCAGGGTCCTGGGATCAAGTCCCAGTTGGGCTCCCTGCTCAGCAGGAAGCCTGCTTCTCCCTCTCCCACTCCCTCTGCTTCTGTTCCCTCTCTCACTGTGTCTCTCTCTCTCAAGTAAATAAATAAATAAAATACTTTTTAAAAAAGTACTTCAAGCCCAAACATGAGCCACAAATACTTTTAATTCTTTTAGTGGCCATGTTAAACAAATAAAAAGAAACAGGTAAAATATATTTTGTTTAACTCAAGTTATCTAAAATATTATTATTTCCATGTGTCATCAATATAAAAATTATTAAGGAGATACTCTAAACTGTTTGGTCCCTTCCCCATACCACACCCCGACCCCCCTCCCCGCCTCATTGAAACTAAGTCTTCCAAAGCTGCTGTTTTACACCTGCAGCACATCTCATCTGGGATTAGCCACAGTTGAAGTGCTCATCAGCCAAGTATGGCTAGTGGCTGTTAGGGTGGACAGTGGAGGCCCAGAGTTTCCACCTTTCCTGACCATGGCTAATCACTGGAGGAGGCTGAAGAAGGGAGGCAGGGAGAAGCCAGGTTTTCAAAGGAATACACTGACTGTTTATCTTTGCAGTAATATGAATAACAATCCCATCCGGTATGCCTGCTTATGTAATTAATTAGCATTTATATAGTAATTTATGTTTGCAAGTGTTTTATTGATATAGTTGCCAGTATATTTATCTACGTGCATTTTACACTTTCATGTGTGCCTACCTGTGCTAATTACTGCTATAATTATTGAAGATATTTAAGAACACAACTCAGTTACCTTCAAGAACCCCAGCAACCATTTTAATAGCAGCTATAAATTCTATATTCTACCTCCAAGTTCTGTCTATTTCACTGAGGAATTTTATACCTCCACCCCAAATTCTCCAAGTTTGTGGTTGGGTTCAGAGTGAAAAATGCATTTAAAAGCAATCTAGTCTTTTCCCCTTTGTCAGCTTAAATTTCACATGAACAAGATAGAAATTTAATGACATATCTTGCAGGAGCAACAACGCATCCATATACAGCATTTCAACATGAAAACCTAATTACAAATAATGACCACTACCATCAAACAGTGCCATCTCTAATACCGAATGGCTTTTCCTATTCCTCATCCCAAACTTCTTTCTGATAAACCGCGGAGCTCGTGAGCAGAAAGGGGCAAGAGCCCAGGCTGACAGAGCCTGGGGCTCTGTGCCCTGGTTACTCAGGTTCCTGGTACCCAGTGAGTCTCAGAGGATTCTGGCTTTTGGAGGGGAGAAGCAGCCCAGGACAGCTAAGGAGACTGGTAGAAAGCAGGCAAATTGAGTAGAAGAGCTGGAATAAGCAGTTCTGAGGTACAGCAACATAGGATCGTGCTGTGGTTGAGAGATCTGAAAGACCATTGCACCTTACGCAGTCCCCTCCCCACCCCCTCGCTCCCTCCCCCCAAATCAATGAGGGGGAAAAATTACAGTGCTCCAATTCATTCCGTGGTTCTGCTGCTCTCGGTGATTGGAAATGCCAGTGAGGGGAATGATATACATCATGTGATGAAAGGAGAGTACAGAAATATTCACCAACAGCTATGAAATGCAGCTGCCTCCATAGCAGAACCAGGCGGCTCCTGAATAGAACACAGCAACACCACCCAAGAGACTGAAGACCAACTCTGCCCCGAAGCAATTTTGTGAGCCCAATATTGGGGATTAGAGACGAACAGGGAGAGATCTTATGCCACAAATCACTGCATAGCCAATGCTGTTGCTGCCTACTCTGGCTCTCCCCTGGGGAAAATCATTAAGCCTCTTTCTGTCTCTCCTTAAAATGGGAGCTAAATTGGCGACTTACCACAAAGGAGTGTTTTCTTAATTACTTGCGTACAAATTGCTTGATATTACTGAACGAGAGGTATCAAGGAGAAGGCAAGCTATTACCATGATTATTTTTGTTCTAATATAAAGCAGTAGGCCAAAGCCTTTTCTATCTTTTGGATTATGTTTCGGTTCAGTGATACTTCAGGGAATGGCCTCCTAAGGCTCTGACCGCCATTAGTACAAGCAGCATTTCAAAGGCTCATCCAGAGAGCCCTGCGTCCCCAGGCCAGGCTTGATGGATGTGGAAGCGCAGGGGAAGCAAGGAGCAGATCTGGGAGAGGGAGCCTGGGCATGAGTGGTGGCTTCATCCTGGGCGGTCTCAGCAGGGAAATATTCATCTCTGTTACCCACTGCCTCCTCTCCCCATGCAAGCCCGACTCCCAGACTTGGTCACACCTGGTAGAGGTGGGGCCCAGACTGTTGACCCTGACCTGCACAAGCAGACTCTACCGTTCGCTCACTCTGAAGTATCAGACCTGATCACAGGTTTCAGATGTAAACATGGGTTGACACAGCATTTCCTTGCTGGAAAGGAGGACAGACATCTTTTCCATGTATTATCTCTGAGGGCATGAAGAAGGAGAGATGTGGGAGGGAACTTTCCAGGCAAATGCAAGAATTGCAGTTTCCTCGAAATCTTACCAGAGCCAGGGGCTTGTCCCTTTCCCAGCAGTCTTGCCCCAGGGCCACGACCAGATTGAGCACCACTGATTCAAGAGCTGACTCTCCAGGATGGTTCTGTGAGTCAAACCCGCCTGCCTGCCTAGGGATTCCATACATATAGCGATTGCCCTGATTGACTATTGCTTCTTTGAAGCATGCTGTGATTGGGTCCTTAGGAGGAATGTGGGGTAAACAAAAAGTGATATACATAGAAATGACGCTAAAAAATTGGGTGGCATTAGAATAAGGGCTTGGAGTGGCTTGTATGGAATTCTCTTGATGAAAACATTTGCTCTTTTGGAGAGAATACTATAGGATGCTTCTGAAAAATGAGACAAGCTCTATAGCCCAACCGGGTGAGAGACGTCTATCACTTGCTATATCTGTTATAGACTTGTTTATCCATTTGGCTAAAAAACTTTCTTATGAATTTCAGTGTATTATTTTTGCTATTTCTGTCTGACGATAGTGACAAAACGTTTAAACTCCATTTAGCTCCTAACTCTCTGTGTGGAAAAACTATTTCTCCTCCCATATGCAATTTTCTGTCCATCCATTAATTGTATTGCTGCTTTCCTAAGTTTATTTACTGCCTTCTAAATATGTATCTTAATTTATACTCCTCGTCCCATGGGGAGCCAATAAAATGTAAAATTTTATATAATAGCAGGAGCAGCCACAAATATTTTAATATCCAGGGCTGCTTCTGAATACTAATTTTGCAGATGGCATGAAGTTCATTTTATAGCAGCTACTGAAAACTAATAAATGCCATCCACATCACTCAGCATTGTCAATAATCCACCAGATTGTGTGCCCAGGGAGGATGGGGAACCAGGAACAGCTCCCAGCCCTACCCTAACCAGCCTCCAGCTGCAGACCCCATAGCTGCCTTGCCTTATCAGCTGCCACAGTTCTATTCAGGTCAGCAATGAGTTGTGTCTTTTTGAACTTCTAATCTGCTAGTGGACAGATACCCTCAAGAAGCTAATTTGCTGCACAGAGCATGCCGGTGCCCCTCCCCATGAGTTCTCTTTGCTCCCCTCAAATGCAAGAGATGAGCAAAGGCGGAGCAGCAGCAGAAAGCAGCAGTGAAGCTACCACCAAATTGGGCAGAGGCGGAGAAGTTGTTAAGAACAGAGTAGCTATGTCTCCCCCAAATTCATGTATTGAAGTCCTAGCTGCCAATGTGATGGTATTTGGAGATGGGGCCCCTGGGAGGTGATTCGGTAGAACAGTCATGAGGGTGGGGCCCCGTGATGGGATTCATGCACCTTCTAAGAAGAGATTCAAGCTCTCTTGCTAAGGCAGTGAGCAAAGGGCCTGTGAGCACACAGCAAGGTGGACCTCTTTAAGCCAGGAAGAGGGACCTCATCACCACCCAACCATATGGGCACCCTGATCTTGGATTGCCATTCCCCAGAACTATGAGAAAACCATTGTCTGTGCCAAAGCCACCCAGTCTAGGGTACTTTATTACAGCTGCCTGAGCAGACGAGACACGAGTCATGAACGCTTTATTTTAGGATTCTTTTTTCCTTTTCAGTAAATTATCCCTTTAAGGAAAAAAAAAAAAAAGCACAGAGAATGAGAGAACAGCAAGGAGGTCAGAAACTGAGTGAATGCACCTCTCACTTACCCCCTTCCATTCTTTGTTTTACCAAATAGTGATCAAGTCCGTACTATGTTCTAGGCACGAGGCAAGATACACATATATATGTATTATATTAATATGTGGATACATTTTTTAAAAATTACATATATCTATATTAACTGATATTTATTTACTTAATTTTTTTAAAAAGATTTTATTTATTTATTTGACAGACAGAGATCATAAGTAAGCAGAGAGGCAGGCGGGGGGCGGGGGGACAGGCTCCCTGCTGAGCAGAGAGCCCAATTCCGGGCTTGATCCCAGGACCCTGGGATCATGACCTGAGCTAAAGGCAGAGGCTTTAACCCACTGAGCCACCCAGGCGCCCCTATATTAACTGATATTTAGTTAGAAGCTACCCAGGGATTCCCAAGTAATCCCTGCTCTCCAGGTACTTATAGTCCCAAGCACCCTGAGAGAATGGAAGCAGGGAGAAAGAGAAAAGACTTCCAGCCTCGGCAGGTTTGGGGAAGGAGGGAGGCATCTAGAGAGACCCTGGGGGAGATGCCAGGCTGCTGTGTGTGGCAGGTGGCTGGCTGGCCTCTTGGTCCTAACGCGTTTCTTCCCACCAATTCCCTCTTCTCCTCCACCGTGCCTCACAGAGCTGGTAGCTCTGTCTGGTAAAATCTCTTTGATTTTCTCTTTTAAGGCCGCCCTGCTGATTTCTTGAACTGGATTTCATCTGGATGCAAATTCAAAAGGAGCATGAGGGTAATCTGCTTTTAGGCAGTCCCAGGAGATGGTCTGCTAACGGCTGGGCAGAGCAGCACTTCAAGTCAGTTTGATGAAATGTGTTAGTTCGGAGAAGTCAGAAAACATCTGGTCCCAGAGCAGGTTGGATGCAGAGAGCAAGTAAATGGTCCTATCGAGTTTGTCTTCAGATTCACCCACGTTACTGCGTTGTGAGTTACAGAAGAGGAACTCTGGATGCAAGAGCTCTCTGTGTGGGGCACCTGGCCTTAAATAGTCTGAGTGTTTTACAGATGAAATGTTCAACACATCTATCACCATCTTGCCATTGCGAAGCTCGCTTATACACAGAAGCAAACTCAAACTGACTTTCTGTAACATTTAATCTTTTTTGTGGTCTGTGTTCCTCCCTCCCTCTTTCTCTTTTGGATTTATGCAAAGAGATGTGAAATAAATGAATCAAAATATACAAAGACACATGCCACTGCCCCTTGACAGGAAAGAGGTCATTTTCTCCAGGGACAGCCATCACAGCTTTCAGGCCAGACAGGGTCCCCTACAGTGTGGAAGACCCCTGACATCACCAGGAGCACAGCAGGTAACGACCTCAGGGTGTGGTGTGGCAGAACCACCAAGGCTGACTGGAAGTCTTCCCATCAAGCCATGCAATAAAGCGCTCTATAAAGCTTTGGGCCTGACTTAGGGCAATGATGGGAGCTGGATGCCTACTAAAAAAAATCTTCTTTTGTGGAACAACTACAAGGTGTTAGTCCTGGAAGGGACAAGAAAGATCATCTGGTTCAGCCACCTCAGTACAGAGTAATGGAAATGAGTCCCGGAAGGGTGAGGTGATTTGCTCAAACTCATGGCAACTAGTTGTGGGTACACCTAGGATGATAATCCAGACAGAATGGAAGATGGGAGTCATTAATATTCTAGATATCCCAGTAAAGCACTCAGATGGTGCCTCTTTATAGTTAGCTGCAAAATGCTGACCAATTCCCTCTGTTCAGAGCTACTTAAAAAAGTGGTGTCAACTAAATGATCTAAGTATCTTTCACTGCTTTACTTAGTGATGTTTTTGCTAGCATATGGTCATCTGCTGCCTTGGGCATCACACACCCATCATGCTATGGATTTGGTAGGAAGACATCTGAGCAAGCACTTGGGGACATTTGCCTGGTGGACCAGGCTAAGTGGGATGGGATCTTGACATAGCTGAGTAGAAAGTCCAAAAAGGTTGTCTAGAAATTCAGGAGTTGTTTAGCAACAGTTGGCCCTAGGCCCATGGTTTTTAATAAAACTAAATATGTGTTTATAAATATGTAATAAATAGAGTATATAAAAATGCATAGAGGGGCGCCTAGGTGGCTCAGTGGGTTGAGCCTCTGCCTTCAGCTCAGGTCATGGTCTCAGGGTTCTGGGATCGAGCCCTGCATTGGGCTCTCTGCTTGGCAAGGAGCCTGCTTCCACTCTCCCTGCCTGCCTCTCTGCCTACTTGTGATCTCTCTCTCTTTCAAATAAAAAAAAAAAAATGCATAGAGTAAATAGAGTATATAAGAATTATGTATGGATAATGTCTTATCTATTTTAGTTTTGGAGAGAGCATGAATACTTGAATTAGCCTGAATTAAATGCACAGGTGATACCACTTGACTGCAATATTACTCATTTTTAAGATAAGTGGAGACTAAAACCAATACATGTGGGACGCTATGTCACCAACAGAACAAATCATAGCATAGGGCCTCGTACATACATTCAGCAAACATCAATTCTTGTCCTTCTTCTTATGGCAATTAAAGTTCAGTACCCCAAAGACCAGGCCACAGCTCTCTGGGCATCTGTGTTTGAATGGGAGGACTCCAGCCCTGGAAGACTGGAAGGAAGACCACAGCATCCTGGTTTTCTACCAAGGGAAGGTTTCACTGTATACCAGGGACTAAATAGAAAAAACTGTCAAAACTAAGGAGAAAGCCCAAAGCTAGACATCTGTTCCGGGGGTTGAGCCACTATGGCAAGCTGAACTCTAAGATGGGGAACCAGAAGTCAAGAGAAAATCATATAATCCAAGATCCTTGACAATAACACATCACCTTGTGTCATTTTATAAGAAAAGGCCACAATGGAGGTCAGTAGCCATGAGGGAATTTGGGTCCCATGCCTGGGAGGAGAGGGGTCTTAACTCCCAGCCCACCTACTGTGGAATGCATGCAATCTGGTGATCTGAGATATATGATCTCCAAGCATGTAATCTCTATGGCCCTATGAAGAGGCTTCTTTAGTAGCATTATTATTCATGGAGAAAGATGGAGCAATGGGCTTTCCAGCACATGTGAAATTCAGGAGACGTGAGGTTCTAAAGCATTCCAGAGCTACAACAATGAGCAAGGGTGGTTCACTGATGGCAACACACTAGAAACAAAGATTATCTATACTCTGGAATAAGAAAGGGCTGGTGAAAAGCACTTATTTCTGTCTGATGCTAAGCTGTATACTCAGATATAACCTTACTCAGACTAAAAGAATTCAGTAGAGGAAATTTTTTTTTTTTTTTTGGTAGCAAATTTTATTGTATTTAAAATAATCATCCTAGGTAAGTGAAGAGTTTATAAATGATCTCAATCTGCATACCGCCTTGTAAGAGCAGAGCTGTGTATAATTATGAGATTGCCCTGGGGGGCTGTTGCTTTACTCTGTAGAGTGAGAAAGGCAAGGCTTTGTAAAATGGCAGGCCAGGGCTCTTGGCGGTGAAGCAGGAGGAATTTCTTCTCACCTACTGCTCCTTTGCTTTGTGACTAGGGTGGTCTGAGAAACTCCCCCCAAAAGGAACACAGTATTTTCAACTCTGAATGAATTAGAGCACATGCCTTAAGGTTTTTTTTTTTTTTTTAATACATGTAAAGACACACACACACACACACGAAGTTGCCACAAAAGGGGCACCAGTATAGACATATATAAAAGATGCAAGGTCAGATTATTCAAAATCCACTGAAAAGACAGCAACTGCAATGAGAGGGAGAGTGAATTTAAGTGGAACTGAGAGAAACAAAAAAATGTTGCAGAAGGGTGAAAGCAGCCCGGGGGAGGAAATGCTGTCACCCACCACCGTGAGCTGTGCACTTCCTTCCTTATGCTCATCTCTCCCATGAAATAGACACTTTCCTCAGCTTCTACCACTCTAGGCCCTTCAGCATTCATTAGGCTTTCTCTTTTGGCCCACTGGATTTCTCTTCCAAAAGTGGCCTACCAATGGAAGACTGCTGAAAGTCTGGTGATGCACCTTCATTTCCCAGGGACAGCCAAGAGCTAGAGCTTCAAACTCTAGTGTTTTCAGGGAACAGGAGATTAGAGGTGCAAAAAAAAATTTAAGAACTAAAGCTCCTGATTTTGTTCTGAAATGGATGTGGGCACAACAACCACTTCTTCACATGGCCCTGCCCTCCCACTGTAATGTAAGCCTGTTCAGTTTATATTAAAATCAGATGACTCACTTCGCTTAAATGTTTATGAAATGTCTGGGATGTAAATCTGTCAATTCCAACCTGCTATACAATTGTGTATACTAGAATTCTTTGTAAACTGAGTGATTCATGAAAACAACTGCCTGGTGACTTTCTGGGAGTCCTATAGAAGACCCCATATCAACCCCAGAAAACATTACTCTTAAAATTCTATCACACCAGATGAGACTCACCATGGGGCCATTTTTGCTTGGCATTCTCTCTGGATACTATGTAGCAGACTCTTAATTTCTTCCTCAAATTTATTTTTTTCTTCTTCTAATAGATTCCTCCTAAATTTTGGCAGGACACATGGTTGTCCATACCAAAAAAAAAAAAAGGTACATTATATGGGTAACCTAACTGCTGTGTGCAGCCAAGTGGCAAAATTTTAACCAATGGAAAGTAAGCAGATCTAACTTGCTTTTATGGGTGTAAAGCAAATGAGAAGACAGGAGCTGGAGCAGCCATTTCAGATCAAAGGAACTATTAGATGGGATTTTACTCAATGTTAAAGGAAAGAAAATGCAATACTGTGTTGAAGTATTATGTGTGGAGTCAGAAGACCTGGAAGGAGTTATAATCACTTTGCTTACTAATAAGGCATAAGACTTTGAGAAAGTCATTGATTTTTTAAGTATTTCAGTATCTTCATACACTCAATCACAGCAATAAGAAGGGCTCTAACTATCTCATAGGATTATTGTGGAGACTCAATGAGATCATTCATGTAGGAGCTATTTGTAAAGATCTTTTTAAACAACTGTCAGTTATGACTGATAAAATTGTAAGCAAAATAAATTCTATCCTTTTGAGTAAAAGCAGGTATTTTGAAGCACACACTTTATAGGAAAAGCTTTTCAATTCAGTCCTCTGGAAACTTGTCTGTTCAAAGAATAAAGATATCGGCAGGACAAATAATTTGTTTCCAATGTCCTAAACTTGCTCAAATTCTTAATGGTCTTCTGGTGATCCTATACTTTTCTGTGCGAAGGCAGGCTCTGCTGTCAGGAGCAACAGATGATTTCCCATTCTGACAAATCTGATGAAGAAAATTATTCTGCCAGGAATCAGACAGATGTCTAACAGCTGTATCACTGTGACAAGCTGATTGTCATGGTGGATGTCTGTGCGACTGTATTTGTGAATTTGAAATAGAAGATCCCTAATATTGAAGAGTTTGATGGCAGTTGTCTGTGATTCTACTTCCTAAATGTGGTCTACTTTCATTTCAGAATGACCTAGTTCAGCCTTCATATAACCAACAAGATGTACATACTACTCATGCTTACAGAGGCTTGTCCTGAGTATGGCATCTGAAGGCTGAACACATTGGGGTGCCTGGGTGGCTCAGTGGGTTGGGTCTCTGCCTTCGGCTTGGGTCATGATCTTAGGGTCCTGGGATGGAGCCCCACATTGGGATCTCTACTTGGTGGGGAGCCTGCTTCCTCTTCTCTCTCTGCCTGCCTCTTTGCCTACTTGTGATCTCTGTCAAATAAATAAAAATAAATAAATAAATAAAGGCTGAACACATTACCAGACCTTCTGCATAGTTCTCAATGCAAAAATTGACACTTAGTCAATTTTAACCCAAAAAACATTTCCCACAGAATAAGAGGAAGGAGAAACCAAAGTATTATCTTGATTGTCATACCACTGCCATAACTCCAAAACTAGGCACAGACTCCTAAAATCTCAGGCTACAATATGGATGATATTTTCCTCTAATTGGTCACATGCTGAAGATGGCTCAAACCCTTCTTACTCTAGCTGGACAGATGCCAGAAGTGTCATTCTGCTAAAACCAGAGGACCTACCTGGTCAACTGTTCCCCTGTCTTATAGATAATTTCATAGTTTAGAAGTTAGAGGCAGCAAAAAGGAAAATTTCTACTTAACTCCCGATTTTGACCAACGAAGACTGGGCTAGTGACATGAAAAGGACAGAAATTTTGGCAGAAATTGATCCTATCGTCTTGAAATTGGTGATACCAAAGAAAGATTTAACTGGGGACATATTCTAAAGTTTAGCAAAGCAAGCATGTATAAATGCAGAGAAACAAAATAAGTCATCTACACATAGATGTATTTGGGGGTTTCCTGTCTCAACAACAGACCATTTTTCTAAGAACTTTCTCTGTTAATGATCCCATGATAACTGCATCCATTAATGACTCTGGACCAAGAGATCACCCTGGACTACCACATTTGTACCTGATAACTTGGATCAGGGATGACCTCTATTCCAAAGCCAGCTAATCCATGTAATGGGTAATTATAAGGTTTTAGTTGGTACACTCTACAAACTGAAAGATCATTAACAATCAGAAATACATTCTGTAACACAGCAAGCTGAACGCCATTCCTGCTGAAGTTATAGGAGATCTGAAATTAAGAGTAAACCAGGGAAGTTCATTTGTTTAGAACTGAACAGATGGCAGATGGCAGTGAGGTGTACAGAGGTAGGAAAAAGAGAGACAAGCTACAACACCAGATTCTATAGGAATGGAACTCTAATGTTTGATTCACAGAAAGATTTCCATAAATATGTACTGATTGGGAAAAACAGGGTAAGATATCTCAGGACCTCAGTTCCTGACTCTTGGATCCCAAGCTTCAGATACCATGAAGACCAGCTAGGGTTTACTTTATGCCCATGGGTATCTGTGATTGCCAGATGACATCTATCAACCATGAATGGTCTTCTGGTTTGTTTTTGTTTAGTCTGAGCTGGTTAGAGTGGTACTTGTTATTTGTAATCCAGGAATCTTTATGTGTCTAGGTATGTCCAAAGACTCTAGAGTAGAATTACAAGGTCTCGATTGTCACTTTAAGGGCCCCCTCCTTAGTTTCTGCTAACCAGAATCATTCTCTCCTGTGGATGATGCTTCAGGAAAACTTCTTCCACCATGGAATCACTTGCAACCTGCCACCCAAGGTATTCTTGGCAGCCAGTGGCCTAATCGTGGCTCCTTAAAACATTTTCCTACACCAATTCCCAACTGAGGTTCTGCCCCTCAGAAAACATTCATATATTATCTTTCTCCCAAGTCTTTGACCAGAAACTATACTCAACTTTTTAAAAAAAGGCTTTCTCCAGCTCAGATGCAACAATCCAGAAAACCGCGATTTTCCCCACTACAAGGATTCAAAGTCCAAATGAGTCAGTCTATGTCACCATGGGCACCAAAGACACCAGAGCTAGGCAACCCGGAACCTCACATTTCCACAACGCAAATGGCAAAGTGCTTTCCTTTGTCACCGAAAATTCCATACCCGCTCCCGGAATGGAGCAAGATGGGAAACCTATGTAATTACACTATTCTTACTTTTTCCACCAAACTCAGATTATGTTATTTGGTGATACCAAGTTTTGGGTTATTTCTTTATTGTCAAAAATGTCAAAGTAACTGACTCGTTTTCTATTAGGTCTTCTTACTCTAGGCCAAAAACTTGTACTTGCTTAGAAGATGCCAACTGGGAAATGGGCCTCAATTTTAAATTGGGGCTATTAGCCTTGATGATGATTTCTAAGAATCCTTCATTTCTGGCTATTTCATACAATGTATTAAAGCCAAGAAAGATTGAATAGTGAGTGAGAAATCGAGGGCATAACCTCCAGTGGCTATGGCTTGCCTAGGTCTACTGTGATTGGGACCATGTGCATTAAATTTATTTGGGAAGGAAATAGCCTGGTCATTAGAGCAGCTCACGTTTTCTTCATGGGATCTTTTTCAAAAGTTATAGAAGGGAAAACTGAAACATCTAAATCTGGCCTGACAGGTTTAGAGATTTTGAAGCTGAACCACATTACAAGTCTCTGTCAATTGTGGGCAGATGCCAGGAAAGCCAATGGGAAGAGAATCAACCTATTTGTATTGATCAACAGTTCCCACTCAGGTTCTTGTTTCTTCAGTGAGAGCTCTCTTTATGGTAATAAACAGCTGCTATTGTCACCATGTGATCTACTGCTCTTCAAAATCCCTGTTTGCTGTCCAGTTTCTAGAAACTGATGTTAGAAAAGGCAGTGTCAGTGTGACTTCGGAGTTGTCCGAACAGAAGATAATCAAAACTGTCTCCTCTCTCCCTTTGCTCTTCCTCCCTTCAGCACTTGCTACCTTCCTTCCCCTTCATCTACTTTTCATCAGCTTCTATAGTCTAGGACTCCTTGTATTCTTTTTAAAGACAAATTCAATGTTTTAAAAAAGGCATTTTAAAAGAAAATTGGACATGATTAAAAGCTTAACTCAAGACTGTTTACCAAGACCAGAACTATAATGGAATAGGTTGCCAAACTCTAGCTGGCCCAGTACCCTTAAGGTTAGCAAGGCTACAGACTAAACACAAAGATCTGGGGTTGTTAAGTAGGTGTCTCTTGGTGTTGATTCAATGGAAGAAGGTACTTGGACATTTACTGCTTAGAAAACCCTATAGGCAACTCCTAATCAGGATACCATAGACATGCTATCCAAACCTGACAGCAACTCTCCTCCAACCCACCTCATTTTAAATGCATCCATTGTGCTTTACCAAGACCCAAAGTCTCTGGGTATCAAAGGAACCAATGCCAAGGCAAGGGTGGTCAGCTTGGATAGAAACCCTAGGAGACAAATGGAACCCAGCACACTTGTGACCGAAATAATGAGCCACTGGATGGCACTGTGGATCCATGCAAATGTGTATGGAAGGACATTTATCTTTCTTTTAAAAAGGCTGTTCAGCCTTGACAGGTAATTTGGCACATTTTGAGTTGATATGTGCCAAATGATTTGGCAAATATTTCACTTACCTCTGAAAATAGGCACACCTGTTGTTCTGGCCTTCAGGGAATAGAAGGAGGGTAGTTTCTCCCTTTCTTCATGTTGTTAATTTCAGAACCTAAAACAAGATTTTGGTCAAGATACACCAACCCCATTTTAAGCCTAGTACCATGTTTCAAGTGAATAAGAAAAGCTCAGTGTTACTTATACAACTAATGTCTTCAGTCCAGAGAAGACACCTCTTCATCTTACCAGTGTGGTCCAATCTGCCAGTAGCTGGCTCATCTGGCTCATGGCCATATGAATGGGATTTGTTTGAAAAGCAATGCCCCTTACTGGTCCTCCAACCAAGAGCTTTTAGGAAAATTTGTTTCCAAACTTTCCTGTTGCAGAAGAATTCTTTGCCAATGTTCAATGTGCTTACTATTAAGAAAAGCTAAGCAATGTGAGAATTTCTCTTAAGAAACATCTAAGCTGCCTCTTGTCCATCAATAAACCACTGCTTTGGGGAACATAATGATGACAATGCCAAGTGCACATTCCATTTCCACTAGGGAAGACAAATGGCAGGCCAGGCATCACTACAACATGCTACATGTTAGGCCAACTTCCTGGTACACCAGCTTTAACTACGCCTCCCATTTATTTGCTAGCTACTCATGAGACCTATCAGGATGCAATTGAATAAAAGTGGTTATTAATGGTATAACCTTGAGTTAATCTCATTTTTAAAATGGTAAAACATTTGCAAACCCAATTACCATAGTTAACTAAAAAATGACTTGGGACTACCTCCCAAGTAGCCAAAACATACACTGGGTTAGGAATAGGGGAGTTAGGGAGGAGAGATTCTCATTTCTCCTTTTTGATTATTATCTTGTTATCACTTATTGACTTATAAAAGGCATATCCCATTGTCAAATCTACTCCTGTTTTGAAATGTATCGAAGGACCATGGTATTACTGAGGGACTCTGGCTCTCAACTCTGAAACTTGGCTTCTAGTCCCAGGTCTACCAAAACCAGCTGTGTTACCACAGGTCAGTCATTAACCCTCTAATCTGTTTTCCTTCCTGAGTATGAGGAAAGAAGGCAATTTAGATGAGCTCCATAGCTACAAAATGTTGGAATCTTGTTTAAATTTATCGAGGCTGTATAAGCTAACTTCAGGAAATGTTAGAATAATACATAGCAATAGTGAAACTGAAGGGTGCATTTGTTTAAATAAAATTTAAACAACCCATTTTCTTTAACATAGTGTAGTAAGGCAAAGAAACTTCTGTAGTATTAAGAGTTTATGGAGGGGCGCCTGGGTGGTTCAGTGGGTTGAGCCCCTGCCTTCAGCTCAGGTCAGGATCCTAGGGTCCTGGGATCCAGCCCCACATTGGGCTCTCTGCTTAGCAGGGAGCCTGCTTCCCCCTCTCTTTTCGCCTGCCTCTCTGCCTACTTGTGATCTCTCTGTCAAATTTAAAAATATATATACATTAAAAAAAGAGTTTATGGAAAATAATGTATATCTGTTTAAAGGATTGTGTGTTTTATGATGTGTATTTCCTTTGCACTTAGCTTAGGAGTTTCAGTAAAGATGGTTCACAAAGCATTGTTTTGATATGTAGATTCTGTTTTTTCTTACCTTTTCTTCTGTCTCAAGGTACTACAGTCTGTTTTCAGGGCTGGCCAGATGAAGAACATCAAGGAGGCTGTGGATAATCTTGAGGAGGGAGATTTCTTTGGATGGATGGGGTCAAAGTCCAATTAAAGTAGGCTGAGAAATAAACTGGAGACAAGAGTGAAAGCAAGTTGAGAACACATAGGAGTTTCCTATTAGAAGGGGCACAGAAAGACAGGGTTTGTAGCTGATATACGGAATCTAGAGAGGGGTTCTTTTCCTGAGATAGCACGTCAGACATTCTAAGATCTACTAAATACATGAGGAATTCATGTATTCAAATACATCTGGAGTTCTAACCACAAGATTAAGAGCTGGTTATAGATCTTGAACCCCCACTTAATGAAGATGAGAACTGCCTGCTGCTCTCCCACATCTTGGAATTGTCAGGGTTTTCAATAAGCTGATGGGAAAGGGCTCAGGAGCATTCCCCTTTCCTGCTAAGTTAGCAGGGCTTTATTTATCAGATCATTTCAGATCTGGGAGATGATATCATCCAATCTCCTCATTAAACTGAAAAATCTGATGTTTAGATAAAGTAGGTCTTCAGATGTGCCCCGAGCAGTGCTGGGTAAAGATTAAAAAAATGGTATTGGAACTAGACATCTTAAGATTGAGTCCCCACTATGCCTCCACTTAGTGGTTAACATGTGACACTGAGCAAGTCATCCTAAGTTTTCTTAAATGAGAGGATTGTATATGTCACATATAAGCATCCTAAGAGCACATTATCTTAAAGAATCACTGTGAAAATACACTGAGATAAGGCAAGTAAAATGCTTAGTCCAACACCAAGTATGTAGGCCCAGTAAGCAAGGATACCATTCTTGCCATTATCTGAGCACTGGCATGTAAACGTGTCCAGATTCCAATTCTAATTTGTGAGGGGGAGGGGCTTCTCCACCACCCCACTTCACCCTGCCCCACCCCCACCACCAAGCAAGGCTCCAGGCTTTGCTGGGTGCATTACAATTCAACTCCATTCTGATCCTATCTACCAAGGGATAAGTCAGAGTCCACCCACACCAACCACAAGCCCAGGTTGTAACCTGTGTTTCTGACCAACCATCTACAGAGCTGGAGGTTCCAAAACCCTTTCTAACTCAGGATATACCAGTCACAATTCCAGGTCATTGCTTGGACTTCTGACCGACCAGCTCTAGCTTGGAGCTTCCCATGACCACGGCCTAGGATTTGATTCATTTGCTAGAGTAGCTCAAACAATGAAGAAAACATTTTACTCACTAGGCCATGGGTTTATTGTCGAAGACATAACTCAGAAACAGCCAGGTGGAAGAGATGTACAGAGCAAGCTGGAGGGAAAGGACCCTCCGTACTTGCCCTTCTCCTGGAAGCACAACAAACTCAAACCCGGAAGTGCTCTGAACCTGGGAGTTTTTACGGAGGCTTCACTACCTAATGTAGGCCAGATTCACTAAATCATTGGCCAATGATGCCTGAACTCCAGCTCTGGAGGTCAGGGCGTGGGACTGAAATCCCCTAATTGGCTCCACTGGCAACCAGGGCCAACCTCAGATGCTTTCTAAAAGTCCCCTCATCAACATAGCAATAGACATATTTAGAGTTCTCAAGACTTAGGAAATTTCAACAGTTTGGGAAAGTGCTCCACAACAACTGTGAATGAAGACCAAGCATCTATGAGAAATATATTTTGGTCATCTGAATCATCATATATTTATAAATCATAACATCAGAGCATGTATGGAAAAGATCATAAACTTGCATGCATATAAAATAATTTTTAATGTAAGGGGATCTCTATAAAAGAAATGTAATGAACACTCGAGAAGGCACACAGGCCACACTGTTTAAGCCTTGCTAAAGTGCCTACCCAGGTGTATTCGTTCCACTCAAAGATTATTACTCATGATTCACTCAGGTCTAGGTCCTCTTTACAGTACCTGTTTGATTTGCTGCCACGGAGTCAGCATCTCCCACTGTAAAAACTTTCAAGTTGCCTACCTACTGTCTGCATGCTGTTTAACCCTTTCTCCCCCTTTTTCAGCCCCCCCCGCCCCGCCACTCCCACCTTCCCTCTTGAAGCCAGCCTGGTTTAAGTAAAGCTGACTGTGGTTAAGGACGACCAAGTGTCTGATGGGAGCAAAAGAAAATCCTTTTTCAACAGCTTTGCAGTTGACTTTATGGGATAGACATGAGAAAAAGTGTATACAGGGCAGAAGAAAGGGACAGGGTGGCAGTAAAGAAAACCAGCCTAAGTCCCTCTCCAGTCCCTGGATGTGTGCTCTAAAAATCCGTTTGCATCTAGTGGGCCTGCCAAGCAGGATCCCTGATTCTGTCAAATCCATGGGATGGGTGTCCACCTTTGTTGTTACCCCTGAGCCCAGGCACTGGGAGGTTATCAGAGATTCTGCTTCTAAGAGTCAAAGAAGCTTAGGATGTTTTAACCTGCACGTGGAAACCTGTTTGCTTGCTTTTTTGGTTGGTTGGTTGGTTGGTTGGGGGGTGTGTGTGTGTGTGTGTGTGTGTGTGTGTGTAACAAATTCCCAGCCACTACTTTCTTTAGCCTCACTTCCTCAGTTGGTTTTCTTCTCGCTGGAGATGAGCAACACAGGCTTGAATGAAAACCAATAGAACAATGCAAGTTAATTGGAGTTTGAACGGTTCAGGACACCTGAAACCCAACTTGTAAACCCCCACAGGGTTTGGAAATGAGTATGATGGGAACAACAACAAAAAAATCTGGTTTCCATGGCCCCAGGGATCAATTTACCAACTTTCTACAGTATTCCCTGGATTGTAACTAAATGCTTAGTTTTAAATAAACAATATATGTTTATGCCCCTATTTTACATGATACTGTAGTAAGGGTGTTACATAAAGAAATGCAAAAGAAAAATGTTAACAGTCTTTCTAGCCACTGATGGAACCTATAATATAGTGGGAAAAAGTAAGACTGTTCTGTTTTTTCTTGTTGGAGCTGACATATACTTACTTTTTTCTTTTCCTCATTTAAATATGTCAAAATCTTATACTATCTTTTAGCCTAGCTCTGATGCACTTTCCCTCATTTAACCCTTCCTAAAATTTATTTTTCGGTGGGGGGAGAGGAGGGAGAAAGGCTGTTTCCCACTAAAAAGAAAGTCTTCTAAGCTTGAAGCAGTAAGAAATTTGACACAGGACTTATTTGAGACTACCACAACATGAATAGGAACGACAAGCCTGGGCTGCTGGGTAATGGGAAATAGAACTGTTAACCTTTAGTCTATCCGCTGAATTTTGGCTCTGAGTATAATGACAAAGTCATTACCCCCTGAAGGTCCATGGTCTTTGGGGAAATGAGTGTATAGTGGTTTCAGCTTCATCCCTAACAGCCCAGAGTCTCCATCAGACTGGCTGCCATTACAATTAGAGTTAATTGTCACCAGTGCCACAGAGAACAGGGATTGAATGAGATGGGAGAGTGAACTACTTCGCCTGCACTGCTAACAGTGGTCCCTGAGCAACGAAGGGCTGTTCTTCTTCTAGGCGGTGGAAAATCTGGTTTTAGAAATTTAAGAAAAATGGACGGAAGGCCTGAAGATGTCTGTTCCTACATTCAGTCACAAAGTCTTGCGTTCACACGGAATAACATTTTAATAGCCAGTGTCATTTAAAATTATATTTTATTAAAGTCCCATCTGTGTTCAGTCCACAGAAGAAGGAATGGTAAATCAGCTACTCCACTTCCAACGAGAATCAAGTATCTTCTTTGGAGGGTACCATGCGACGTAGTTTTGGAATATAGGTGAGGTTTGGCGGGGTGAGGTCCAGAGCCGACAGCCAAGAAAGAATTCTTGAGACGTCTTTGGTGCAAAACAGTGGTTTTATTAAAGCACGGGGACAGAACACATGGGCAGAAAGGGCTGCTGCCATCTGCTGCTCCTGGCCACCCCAGAATTATGAGGGGCACCTGATTTTATACTTTGGGGTTGGGAGAAGAAAGGTAAGACAAGTTCTGAAAGGACTTTAATATGCTAAAGAAGACTCACAGGATACCTAAGGCCTCCCTATCCTCAAACTAAGGTTGTTTTTCCCTCGAGCAAGGCATTAAGACATTTGGGAGCGTCCCAGAGGAACTTTATACTCCGCCTGCCTCAAGTGTTTGTCAATGGGTTGCAGGTTGTAAGGATATTTATTCATCTACATTTCCTTCTGCCTTTGTTTCCCACATCACCATTGAGTCTGAGTGCTTTCAGATGGTAGGCTTGTTTTAAAAATTGCTTATCCAGGGGCACCTGGGTGGCTCAGTGGCTTAAGCCTCTGCCTTCAGCTCAGGTCATGATCTCAGGGTCCTGGGACTGAGCCCCGCATCGGGCTCTCTACTCAGCAGTGAGCCGGCTTCTCCCTCTCTCTGCCTGCCTCTCTGCCTACTTGTGATCTCTCTCTCTCTCTGTCAAATAAATAAATAAAATCTTAAAAAAAAAAAATTGCTTATCCAGGCAACAAAAGTCAATGCTCCCTTTTTGGAAGAACCTCCATTGGAGAGTTTTTAAAATCGACTTTAGTTGGACACTTTAGAGGCAGGGTTTGCTCATTTCCTTGTTTATTGTAGGTTGCATTTAAGCCTCAAATAGCAACAATGGTGTAGTTTTAGAATAAAAGAGGCAATTAAATATAAACAGTGGATAGAAATAACCCTAGCCTCTTTTCTTCACATATTTATAAAAGATGTTTCCTTCTCTTTAACCTTATCCTAAATACCATGAGGGAGCTTGGATAACTTCTTTTCCAATTGATGTTTCTAAATTGGTGACATACAATTACCTTCTCCATATTCACGCTGCTGAATAAGCTGAATTTTTAAATTATACACTTGTAGCTGGTTGAAATCTTCCCTGAGTATAAAATGGATGTTAAGTGTCTTGAGAGTTGATTTTAAGATGTTTTATTGTTTGGTTTCCTGACAGGAAAACTAGTCTTACTTCAAAACTCTTAAAAAAGACTACTGCCATGCTAACTCTTTTCTGATCTTTGGAATGATTCTCTGATTCTATCTCCTGCTCCTGTCCCAGTGTCACCAGGTAAAATCTAACTTGAAAATTCTGGCTAACTTCACCTTCTGAGAACAAGGGACTTTAGAGTTTCAAAGTTACCAGGTAAAGGGGATGGGAATGGGTAGGCTTCAGTATGAAAGTGATAACATGCGTGGTGAGCTCATTGATTTTTAGCTTATTCGTAAGACAGCCTGATTTAATTGGGGGAAATTCTAATACGTTCTCATCCAAGGGCTTGACAAATAACAGAAATTGAGTCATTTGGGGTTGTTTTTGTCTTTTGTTTCTTATCTGCCCGGTTATGAAAAATGATACCATCACTTGGAGAGCTGTTTACAAGCGACATGAACTCCCGTATCTTACCTCCACACGTCAGCCAGTGCAGACCTGGCTGGGACTTAAGAAGGGGTGGTGATGTCAATGAGAGTAGCCGAGCTGATCCTGAGATACACAAACAGGGACACAGGAGGCAGTGAGTCAGGGGCTCAGCAGACAGGCTGGAAAAAAAACCTTGGATTTGGAAGTTATAAAGATACAAGAAATAGAGAAGCCATAGATTTGGGCGAGTTCATTCACATGGCACAGAGAAAGAAAGAGAACCAGATGGCTGACAATGGAACCCTGGGGCACAGCAGCATTTTAGGGGAGAGCAAAAGTACCAACAAAGGAAACTGAGAAGAATAGCCAGGCAGATGAAGGCACAGAATTAAGAGACGATACTGTCCCCGAAGTCAAAGAAACGCTTCAAGCAGGAAGAAGGAGTGTGCAGTGCCAAGGCTGCAGAGAATTCAGATAATGATGGAAGCTTGGGGAGTGTCCATCAGACATGAACACTGGGGCCATTTGTGACTCTAGGGTCAGGAAAGCAGTTTCTGTGGGATGGTGGGGCAGAAACCACACTGTAGAAAGAGGGTCAGAAATAAGTGGGAGAAGAGGAAGTTAGGCTGTAAAGGGTAATAAGAGGTAATCTGAGTGATATTTGGGATTAAAACCATTTAGACATTTGTTTGGTATTATGTTTTAAGGAACTGAGAGGCCTGAGATCTTGGGTCTACCCAGGGGTCAGCTTGCACAGCAGAAGGGAGGTGGAAATGTTCAGGAATGAGAGCCAGGGACTTGATGGAGAGAGCCTTGGAGGTGGTGCCATAGTTGAGACTGGCCACACGGACTGAGACTTGCCCCAGACACAAGAAGGAGACCTAACCCCTTGCCTGGACTGCTGCCAAGGGAGCAGGGCCGAGAAGAAAGGAATGGATTTAGACACATTTGTGGTACGGTGTTGCATAGGGGAATCCTATGATGACTTTTTTTCTTTCTGCAAAAAGAAGTTATGGTTTTCTGGAGAGAACAAGGAGAAACTGGAAAGGAAGGAGCTTTTAAAGAGGGTTAAAATCCGAAATAGCCACTGAGGGGCATGGGAGAGGGGAACTAGCTAGCCAGGTGGAGGTAAGGGCCTTTACCTGAGTTATGTGTCTGTGGCTAAATCAGCTAATTTGATTACAGGTACTGGAGTAAGTTAGCTTTACTGTTTCCCAGACATAGAATGCACCCCACCCCAACTAATGTCACAAATGTGTGTGGTTGAGTGTAAGAGAGAAACAAGTGGGAGCCCATGGAAGGGTCTAGAGCACCTGGGAGGGAAGGCCAGCAGGTAAAGGATGAGAAATAGCTTAAGCTGGCAGTTTTCGTCCTACTGCAGTTAGCATGCATACCTCCCCCTGGCCAATCATCAGTCTTGGCTCATATTTGAAGGGTGGGCTGTGGTCCTCACTATAAACTTGGACTTTCAGTCAGAACAAGGACTGGTCCTTTAATTTAAAAAAGCAAAAATGTCATATTACCCCAAACTGGATGGTTTCCCATTATTTTGAGCACCCCCTTCCAATCCTACATTAAAAAAAAAAAATCACTTTTACCAGTTTGATTTTGGTGGCCAAGTGACCTTGATTATTACATAATTCTTCAAAATGGCTTAGCCACTTCAGTGATTATAGTGTTCAGAGGATACTTTTACATTTTGGTCTAATTTTGAATCTTTCTTAGAATTTTTGTGTATGTTCTTGTGTGTGTGTGTGTGTGTGTGTCTGTGTGTGTACTTTCAACTATTAGGGCTTTTAAAAAAATTTTTTTAATGTAATTGTGATGGAGGAATTTTTATTTGCTTACTTAGGAAAAAGTGTGACTCATGATGAGAAGTTATCTTTTTTCTAAAAGCCTTGTCATCCGACTAATATGACCTCGGTTATTTTTAAAATTAGTTTTTCCAAGTTGTCTTTAAAATTTCTGGGAGATCAACACACCTTTAAAAACAAAAGCCAAACCAAAGACCAATAAACCGATTTCCCTGCTTTCTCTTTTTCATAACATCTTTGTGCTAGAAACACATTACCACTGACGCCAGATGAAGTTTCCTGACTGTTTAAGTTCTTAATCTCAAAATAAAGTAGGGAGAGTGGCATTGAACTAATCCATTCTTGAAAACATCTTAACATTACAAGCAGAACAAAGTGGTACAAAATGTATTCAGCCTCACGGATTTCTCTAGATTGTAACCAGAATAGAAAATGGCAGAATGTATTAATTCCTAAGATAAAATTATAATGAGAACAGAAAATGGTGCGAGATGAATTAATGTAGCGGCAGGCTTCTGTCTGCAGAGCTCAGCGTTCTCTAAATACCACACTGCAGCGCTCTGTAGTCAGCCTCTGTCTTGTAATCTATATTTTAAAGATGCTCTAAAGATAAAGCCAGGCCATATTCTCATCTCCGGGAGAAGCGCCACAGCACTCTAGACACTCAAGGGCCCCAGGGAGGCAGCGGGCAGACTTACCTTGAGGGGACAAAGCAGATTTAAGTTAGATAGTGGGAAGATTTTTATTACTGCAAACATACGCTGACGTGCTTCCTTCAACCACAGGCCATCTTAAATCTGGAATTCCAAGGAAAACTCAGTTTGAAGTGGTTGCGGTTATAAAAGAAACATCGGCTCTTTGTTAAAAAGAAAAAAAAAAAGGTCCCATTTCACAGTGTATTATAACTACTTGGTGGTTTCTGTAATTGCCGTTTGGGAGTGCAGGGATGACCACCTTCTGTCTGGGGTGATTTCAAACAGATTCTGTCCCAAGAGTGTGTCTGAAGCTAGACTGTCTTTTATAGTATCTTTCATCCATATTATAAACATACTTATTAATAGTCCCTCTGTGAATTTGGGGACAGAGTTGGGAAATGCAGGTGAGTATTATAGTGATGTACCCGCAATGTCGTTCAGATGCGTATTTTTACTAGTTTTGTACTGTTCAGTGAAGTCAAATGTGTCCCCACAAGAAGCCACTCAGACACATAGCTTCCAACACTTCAAAGGTGACTGTGGTTCCAGAAGCCACTGTGGAAAACCTCCGAGTGGCAATGCTAGACTTTTGAAATGTTTAATACTGCTTGTTCTACATAGCTTTGCATCCTCCAAGACCTGATCCAATTGCAAATTTTTAATCCAAAAATCTGGTCTTTGAATCAGAACAGGTTTGCCGATTTGATTGGCAGCAATATTGCTTTTTTTTTTTTTTAAGATTTTATTTATTTGACAGACAGAGATCACAAGTAGACAGAGAGTCAGGGAGAGAGAGAGAGGGAAGCAGGCTTCCGGCTGAGCAGAGAGCCCGATGTGGGACTCGATCCCAGGACCCTGAGATCATGACCTGAGCCGAAGGCAGCGGCTCAACCCACTGAGCCACCCAGGCGCCCAGCAATATTGCTCTTGTTTTGAATATTCACGACGCAGGAAATTTGAATCCAGATTTTCCCCTTTCTGCATTAATACTATGACAGGGGACACAGCTAGGTTACCCAAACTATGAATTAGAGTTTTTAATAATGTCAGAGCAAGGCATTAGCAGTACTATCTTATCACGACTAGTTGTGATTTCAGGAGAAATCTGCTAACTTGAGGATAATAAGCAAGAATGAATTGTTAATTACCAGAATGTGCTAACTCCAGATGATATTCTGACCCAGGCTATGCACCTTTAATGGCCTCTGGTCACGTATCACCGGCCGCCATAGTTCTGAGACATCACCTCCTTAAGCAAACTTGGAGACTTGTGACTGTACCTTTCCGAGGACAATTTCTTTTCCCCCGATCCCCTCCATCTGTCCCTTTGGTCTTGCCCTTACACAATCAGGCATTATCCCTTTGGAAATAAAGCTGTTTATTTCCTCTGACCTGTCTCTAAAGGTAGTCGCTCTCATGTTTCATTAAAAGAGAGAAAGACTCACGATGGAAATCCAAAATTGCCTTATGCTTTAAGTTTTCAGAAATCAAAACCTTTAAGAAAACAGTACTTCTGAGCTTATATTTTGGAAGCTGGAGTTAATGAAGCAGCCTCTTTTTCTGGAGGAATTTAACCTAACATATATTCTCTCCACTGTTTGCACACCTAGTACACGTAACATTTGCATTTTCTTTTAAAACCGTAATAAGGAGAATTAAAACCCTATGATTAACCATTTAACATAAAATTAAACGTCCATGGCTGTTCATTAGGAAAGTACTACATACCTAGAATTCAATCAGATCTCATATAGGTTTTTCTTTCTACATAAATTACATTTCATAGATTTGATATTTCTGTCTATCTTCTTTTCAGGCATAGCTCATAATATTTTTTTCACATCTACAGGATTTTTGAGGTAGGATAACACATTTTTCTGCGTTTACCATGGGCTGGATTTTTACTTCCATAGAGAAATTCCAATTCTCCTCAGCTTCCATAAACTACATTAGGCTGAAAAGAGAGGGGCCCAGAGAAGGCATGAGGTGACTACAATAAATTGGCCTGCATGCAGAAACCATACAGTCTAGAAGGAAAGGCACAGACACTCTTCTACACAGAAGAACTTTATACATGCAAAAACGAAACAAAACAAAACAAAAAACCAAAAAAACCCTAGTGATATAACAGGAAGGGTTGAATATTTGGAAACAGAATTCAATGTGGATCCTAATCTTCTGCTGTATTCCATAAGAAATCACAAGTATATTAAAATAAAAACTGTGAAGAGGAAACAAAAGTTCAATATTTACCTGTTCCTGTATGTGGAGGGATTGTCTGCATTTGAAAACAAGAGAAAAGTACTACATGCAAAGAAAATAAATCTGAATCAATTTTAAGAGCCCAGTTAAAAAAATAAATAAAATTAAGAGACAAACAAGAAACAAGGAAAAGTATTTGCCACAATAATGAAAAAGGTCAAAACTACTTATCATACCAAAAGCTCATACAAATTGATATATACATAAGACTTCATGAGTAAATGGGTGAAGTGGTAACAAATAGCAAAAGAGGGAACTCAAGAGACCAAAGTGAAAAAGACATTATAGAAAGCTAGAATAAGTTACCATTCAGTAGCAATGATTGCGGCGGAGGCCATATTTGGTGATGGCGCTGATAGAATGAATGGTCACTTCAGTCCCACAGATGAGAGTGGCACTGGGGGGCCTTTCTGGACATCAGTTTTACCTGTATCAACAGCCTTAAAAAGACTATGTTCTTTGTGTCCATAGTATATTGCTAGACAAGAAAAGCAAATTATGAAACTGTTTTTAATAATACAATTCCATCGCTTTTCCATGGAAAGAGGAGGAAGGAAGGAAGGCAGGAAGGAGGGATGGATGGACGGACTTGGTGGGGAAACAGTGGTAATTTTTTTTTAAGTGTCATGGTTTTTCTTTGTTTCTGCAATGAGTCCATATTGCAATCAGAAAGAAGAATAAAATTCTCTTTAAAAAGAGAAAGAAACTTGCAAAAAATGCTCACATGCTTTGCCCCAGGTGCTCCCCATTTAGAAAATCATCCAAAGGAAATGGCAAAAAATGTAGACAAAGATTTATGTACAAATATGTAGTTTAAAATGAAGACAACATCAGGAGACTGTTGAAATAAATTCTAAAACATCCAAAAGATAGACTATTATGCAGTTGTTATCAATTATATGTCAGGATTTTCAATGACATGGCAAAATACACCACAAATTTTAAGCAAACAGAATAAAACAAAACAGGGTATAAACTGTATAAAAAGAATGATCCCAACCTCAAAAAATGCAAAAAAGACTAGGAAAAAAAAAAAAACACATTCCAAAATGTTAATAGGGGTTATCCCTGGGTAGATTAATTATTAAGAATTTTTTTCTTGTCTTTTACCATGCTTTAAAAAATTATTATATACTTCTATATTATGTACTTTTATACTATGTACTTTTTTGTACATTTTTTCTATGATGTACTTTTATAAGCAGAAAGAAAAAAAAACCTAGATCCTCTGACTTTCCATATTAAGTTCTTTCCATTATATCAGGGTACAACAGTTTTCTTCAATAAAGAGCTTTGCCTCAGACCAGAAATGATGAAGTATTTGAAAGGGGCCATAAAATCTGCACATCATTGGGAAAATAAAATTTCTCCCACTAAGCAGCAAGCATCACTGTCCTCTACTTACTTTGCCCAATGACACACCAGCTAGCTAATGTCCATTATTTAGAATGACATACTATGCTGCTAAACGCAAGTAGCTAATAATCCATACTCAGGGGGACATCATTTCTAGAAACACAACCTCCAGAAGGTCTGCTTTCCATTAATGATGTGCTAACTCTCAGAAGCAAGGATCGGTGGCATGGCCACGTGTAGTACCTTGGATGGTTGCATCGTTGGGTGCATTGAATAATCACTAGATAAACATCTGAGTGCCAACTGCAAAAAGATACTCCTGTGGGTAGTAAAAATGTTCTCTGTTTGTGAGTTGAGGCTTACCCCTGTGTTTTGGAAATACCTGAATTGGTCTGGCTCTTTTCCAATTACAATCTGTTCGTAATCACCCAGGGTCTGTAACATCAAGCAGTGTTATGAGGGAATTAATTCTTTCCTTGTGACAGTTGTTAGTGTAATTCATGTCCTTGTTTTTAATTGCTGGATCAAATTACTTTGTAGATTATTTCATATTTCATCCCAAGAGAAAGGAATAGAAAAAACGTACAGTGCCTGTGGTGACTTATTTGTTTAGTCTACCCAGATAAAAAAAGGGCAGAATTAAAAAAGATTGACTTTCTAAGCAAAATGGCTCTTCTCTATCCTTAGAGCATATTTTGGATGATTTTAGATGGAAAGTTAGCCTGAGTATATTCTTTCTGTTTAAACCCTCTAGGAACTAAGTTTATTTTCATAACAGTTCTGCCAAAATAATGGCCATAAAGGTCACAAAGCAATATCTCCTAATAAATACTTTGAAAAGGATTTACAATTCAATGCTCTTTCGTTAAAAGAAGCACCTTGCAGATAAGAAATTAATGAGATTTAGAATAATTTATTAGGGAACACCTAATAGACTCTCGTGAGATTCAAATGTCAAGATGTTAAAAAAAAAACCACACAAAAGAAACTTAGCAAATGCAAATTATATTTGGGGGAAAAGACAAAGAGTATTTGAAAAATCTCAGAAGTGTTTGTTTTTGCAGTGCTGAAATTTAATTCTTGTATTTGAATACATACCCAGTAGACATTTCTTCCACTTTAGAGTCAAACCCATCAAATGCTTTTCACCCTAATGTTTGGAATCTCAGAAAGAAATCACCTATTTCTTGGGTGTCTTACGAGTTGAGAGTTTACTTGTAGGCTGACAGGGAGGTGAAAGCCCAGATGAGACAAGCTCACATAACTGAAAAGCTATAGAGAAAAATTAATTGTTCTCTTTATTTCCACTTTGTGATGAGTTGAATGGAGAGCAAAACGTATTTATAACAATGGGACACTTGAAATGAACTGCTATAACTATTCAAGGCCAGCCAACATTCATATTGCCTCGTAAATAGTCATCTTATAAAGTAGACCTGAGTGATAAACTAAAGAGGAATTATAGATTAGCGATCACTTAAAAGCAAGCAGCAGGAGAAATTGATAAATACTGCCTGGCTGCCTGGCAAATAAAAAAAAAAAAAGTCATCATTAGAGAGGGAGTGGCAACTTGCTGATTGCTGGGAAATTACACCAATAGACAAATGAACAGACCCACTCACTTAGGGCAAAGGTACCTTGTAGTTCAGGTAGCAAAGTACTGTCAGCACGGAAAGGTCCTTGAAATAGGAGCTGACCCTGCTACCCCCAAAACAGAAGACATATATATAGACACAGTGTTGAAAAGCTGGCAGCCCTGGATCCATTTTCTCAGCCTGAGTGCTGCATGTATTATTGTCACTGTCATCTTTGAAAAGGGAAAAGAGATATCTGGAAAAATAGTTGTCTTTTCCACCCCTGGCACCATCAAAGGATTACAAAGAATTCCTGTGGTCACTTAGGTCTCTCCTTATAAACCCACTCTATTTTAGTCTATTAGAGGAAACAGACGTGGTTATATTGGTTTAAATATTGGCTGTAGAGTTCTCTATTCTAAATGTTGTTTGTTTGCTAATGTGTTGATCAAAAGAAGCAAGTTACCTGTTACAGGCTAAGTTGATGGATGGCGTAGGTTTTCTAGCTACGCTTGAACCACTACAAAGCAAGTCTCTAATGTTGAACGAGCTCAAATCCATCTAAGTAAGTCTCTTTAGAAAGACAAGAAGGCATGGGGCTACCAGGAGCCCACTGGGGACGATGCCACATCGTCCCTGTGCTTCACACCGATTTCATTTGGACTGGAAACAGAAAACCGTCTGAGGAATTTAGGGCTGCTCATCTGTTATCATAGCTTACGTGAGTGCAGGGCATTCACATTTACAAGGCTAACTGACATACTTGGAACAGCTCTGTGAAGTGTGTGTTGTTATCCCCCTTATGAAAGGAGACTGAGGCCCAGAGAGATCTGGGACTCATCCACGGAATGAGAGACGTAGAAGCCACAACCAGGAGAGTTGCTAGTATCCAAGAGGATGGTAAGTTAATACCTCCTAGAGCATCATCACATTACAAAAATTTTACATTATATAAAATATTTCATCAAGAAATGTAACAGGTGGCCAACATATACCAATTTCAGTTTATTTTTGTGTGCTTGTTCCAAAAGAAGATGTTTTAAACTACAATAAATATGATGAGTATTTCAAGGTATTTACTATAAGATTTCATAAAAAGATTGACTGTTGTATCAATTATCTTTTGCTTTGAAACCAACCACATAAAACTGGTTAGTCTGGAACATTTATTTAATTTAGCTCACAATTTTATGGGTTGGCTAGGATAACTGGAATATCTGAAGTGGTTTTTTGCTGAGGGTCAGCTTGGCTGGAGCTGGATGGTCTAGGATGACCTAATGTGTCTCATTTTTGGCAGACTGGTCTATGAAGGTCTCAGATACCTTATCTTGGCTCCACGTGGTCTCTCATCCTTTGTTCCACCAGCATAGATTTCTTTGCATGTTGGTTACAAAGTTCCAAAATGTAAGGAGGAGAGAGGACAAGCCCTAACAGGGACGTGCCTTCTAAGACTCCGTTTGTCTTGTGCTTGCTAGGGGACAGGAAGATTGGTTTGGTAATGGACATCATACCAAAACCTTAAAGATGAGTGGAAGTTAGACAGACTAAAGAAGAGCTGAGGTCCAGGGTAGATGAAGGGGTGCTAGGTATGAAGCCCAGACGAAAGAGAATGTCTTCAAAGAGAGTCTGGTCTGTTTCAGGAGCTGAAAGACTTTGGCTCTGGCTGAAGCCCAAGGGAAGTGATAAGTTGCAAGAGGTCAACATGGAGAGGAAGAAGTCATTAAGGGGATTTGAATAGGGATAAAATAAAACCAGGCTAATATTCTGGAAGAACTACTTTGTAGCTGAAGATTTGAACAGAGAGAGCACAGCTATAGTTAAAGACTAATTAGAAGGCTTCTAGCCTGTTATAGTGACTTCTTGCCTTAAAATCCATTTTTGTCAGATGTTAGTTTAGTTATTCTAGCCCTCCTTTTCCTTTTTAGTTATTGTAGTTATTTGCATCCTTTTCCTTCCAACCTGTCTTTATATTTATGATGTATCTTAGATATACAGCATATAATTGAGTTTTTTTAAAATCAAGTGTGATAATATTTATTTTCTAATTAGAATATGTAATCCATTTACATTTAACTTAATGATATATTGGGTTTAAATTTACCATCTTAGTATTTTTTTCCCCAACTGTTCTTTGGTTTTAATATTCTTCTTTCTTGCTACAGTTTGGATTAATCAAATAATTTTTATTCTATTGCCCAAATATCTTGTTAACGATATATATTATTCTTTCAATGGTTACCTCTACAGTATGCATCCTTGACTTATTAAAGTCACTTTTAAATTGGTATTTTCCCAACAAACCAGAAAATTCCAACAAGCCAGATTTTATAAAATTTTAGTTGTACATGTATTTTTAATCATACCATATTTTAAAATTATTGTTCATTCCATGGTCATCTAGATTTATCTATATTCTTATCTCTTCTGTTGCTCTTTATTCCTTCCTGTGTTTCTATGATTCCATCTGAGATTCTGAAGAATCCCCTGAGTATTTGTTTTAGCATGGATTTGGTGATGAATAATTATTTTGGTGTTCCTGAATATGCCTTTATTTTGTCTTCATTTTTCAAGGAGACTTCTGTTGGGTATAGAATTTTAGGTTGCTTGTTATTTTCTTTTAATAATTTAAAGATGCACTTTCTGCTACAGATGTCATCCAAAGCAGAAAAAGGGGGAGAAACATCCAGACTTTTCATACTATTCTGCTTTTCTGCTTCTTTCAGTGCCTGTTACCTGAGCCCAGCCAGAAACCAGAAGGCATAGGAGCCGTGAAACATAGCCTGCAGCCCTTTGTCCTCTTGTGATAGACCTCAGAACATAGTGAAGTCAAGGAATGGGTCTGAAGGCAAGTAGGACACAGGCTTGCATAATAGCTAATATTTATGAAGTATTACTTTGTACCTTGCACCATGCCAACCATATTACATGTTGTGCCCATAAGAATAGACTAGGTTATGATGCAGTGTAAACAAACAAAAATCCCATGGCTTAATGAACACAAAGTTTATATCTCAGCTACCTTATATGCTTCGAAGAGACTGGTCGCAGGCTCTTCTCTGCACACAGGGACCCACACTGATGGCAGCTCTTTAATCTTGTAGCTATACTAACTGAAATATGTCACCTTTGGTTGCCACCTAGGAGGAAACAATCCTGGAAAATTGTGCCTGGCCTCTTCACTTCTCCCCATAGCTCACTCAGCAATACTAGCCACATGGCCCCAGTTAATGATATGGATGCCAGGAAGTACTGAGAAGCACATGGAGCATTTGGTGAGTGTTATTGTCTTTTCTACTCATTTTGTCATTTAATACCCAGCTAAAAAAGTCTGAGGTCTCCCTGCACAGGTCACTGGAGTTTAATTTTTTCTACTAGGTTCTCCCTGTCAAGTACCTTCTGGGAATTCCTCAGTCATGCTCACATGTCACACCAATTCCTCCTGGAGGTCAGTTGTCACCTCCACCAGCCATCTTTCCTCTACACACTATAGGAGACCCAGGAGGTAAATCAGCTCTTGCAACTTATATTTGAATTCCCTGAACTACATCAGGTCTCTGCATTCTACTGTTTGATCCCAGGATGGACACATATAGTTCTCTTAACCATACAGAGCACACACAGACCAGACAGCAGTATTTAACAAAATTCTACAGACAGCTTGGAGATACTAAAAGGTAGTTAGAACACAGAAAAGGAAAACTAAGATATTAACTAACTTCTACTTCTAGATCTTGTGCTTTAATAAGTGGTTATCTTCTGGCTCTGACCCTTTTCTTAGACTCCTCGTCGGCTATAACATTTACAGTGGTCAGACCACAATGGCAGCTCTGTATCATGTCCCTCCTACTCAAGAGGACAGATTTGCTCCTGGCCTTCAAGAGAAGAGAAACACTTCTCTCTCTCAGGCTTACAGCTATTTTCTTCAGGGCAAAAGTCAACTCTTAGACAATAGTGTGTCTTCTGGTCCTAAGCACTCAGACAGGGCAATCACAAAATTTGCCGCTCAGTTTCCCCAAATCTAGATTATACTACCTGAAATAACATCACAAGTGGGTTTTCACTCCAGATGGCATTTCCCATCTGGTTCCTTTTGGTTCTCTGCCCCCTAGTTTAAGGTAAAGATATGCTTCTCCATATATTCTGTCATCTTCTGGTTCTGCTCCTGATCTCCAATAAGTAATTTTAAGACAGAGCCCGTGTGTGTGTGTGTGAGCATATGCATATACATATACCCAAGAACAAAGAATAATGTGCTGACACATTAGTTTTTAAAAATCACATTTAGAAAAAAAAAGTCTTTTCAAGTGCACAATCCTACTAAAAATATATTAATTTGCCTTTCTAAACAAAATGTGCAACATGTCAACTTGAGACATTTACATCTGGTTAAAAGGTGAACAATCTTCTTCAAAAATGACACATACATATTTGCTTTACCGTTGGGTCAGAAAACTGTCCTTTCCAATTATTTTCTTAAAATTAAGAAAGTTATTTCCAAAGATAAATTAATGTCTGTACTGGAAGAGATGGAAAATTGGTAGAAACATTTAAAGGACACCTTACTAGTTTTAAAACAAAAGTCTGTCCCACTGGATATTTTGCTATATTTGGGACTAATACCCAGGAGAAGGAACTATATGAAGATACATTTGGTGGTTGTAAAGGAAATTATATGACTGCAAACAGTTGTTTGTGTTTATGGTTGTAGGTGTAAACAACAATAAAAAAGTAAATTTGTGGTCATGCATCTAGAGCATCATATAGTCCAATAGAAATATAATGTGAGCCACACATGTAATTTTAAATTTTCTTGTGGCCATACTACATTAGTAAAAACCAAACAAAACAAACGAACCCTCCTGTTCCCCAAACCAGGCTCAATTAATTTTGTTAATATAATTTATCAGTCCTATATATCCAAAACATATGTTTATATTTATACTGTACATAAATATAAAATATACTAAAATATAGAAAGCGTTTAGCAGCTACAGGTGGCTAATGGCTACCAGGTTGAAGTGTATAGGTCTAGAGTAATGTCTGAATACAGAGATTCAGATGAGGCAACAGGATCCATTTGTCTCCCCGGTTTCTCTATTCTGCTTGTCTTTTGGCCTCATTCTCAAAGATGCTCCCTCCTCATGGTGGCAAAATGGTGGTCATACCTCCAACCTACACCTTTTCAGGTTCAGGGCCCATAGCAAAGGTAAGCTTCTCTTTCCTCAACAGTGAGAACAAAAGTCCTGAGCCTGGTGGCCATGTATCCATACTGAAGCAATTCCTGGAGCAAGGAGAATAGAATGAAGGTCCTAATTCAGCCCCCAATTCAGCCCCATCAAACCATATATGCTAAGAATAGGGGAGGTCCTGAAAGCAGAAACAGGTGCTATCACCAAAGCAGCTGTGGCTGGACAGAAAATACTGAAACAGAAGCAAAATGAAAAACCAGAGGTAATCTTCTAGAAATCAGCAGAGGGCAGACAGCAACTGAAGCCCTGGGGCTAAAAAAACATTTCAGGACTACAAGAAGCTCTGCTGGGCTTCTGTACATGGGGAAGAGAGACTGAGAAGGGGAAGAGTAGGGGCTGTGACACTGACAGAGGGAAGCGAGGGAGGCAGCTAACTCACAGAAGCCAAAAGTGAGAACTGTTCTGGTGTTTAAGGCTGCCAATACTCAAAAGAAGTGCCAGCAAGCATTCAACCACTCGAATGAAGCATGGGCCTTACTGACCTTGGCAAGAGCAGTTTTGGTGGAACAAGGGGGCAGAAGAGCGATCCTAACAGGTGGAGGGTGGGTTCCGTGGGAAGTGAGGGAATGCCGTTAAAACACGAGAACTCAAGAAGTTTCAGCGCAAATGGGAAGAGAAATCGAAGGTGGTAAGTGGAAGAGGTCATCAAATTCAGAAAGGATTTCTTAAGTGCGCTGGATAGGATTTATTGTGTACAAATGTTTTTATAGGGGGCTGAGATAATAGGCAGTCCAGGGTAAACCTGGGTTTGAATTCTAGCTCATGACTGGCCAATAGACCACCTTTAGCAAGTCACTTGGCTTCCCTGCCTTAAGAGTTCTTATTTGTAAAATGTTAGTAATTATGTTGCTTTCACAGTTATGTGAGAAGTACTGAATGAAATAATGAATGTGAGAAGTACTCCACAGTGGCAATTATTACTGTCCTACTGTCCCTCTTTACTAGCCATTGGTGAATGAGCCATCCTGTTTCTTTTCTTATTCCTGTGCTTTTGTATTTTGTTTCAGATGTTTCTTCCCTTCTACTATGAGCCCAGTGAACTGCTCACCCCACAAGATCCACACAAGAGTAAATGTCTCTCTCTGCTGGCTGTCTGTCCTCTTTCCCACAGAGGCCCTGTGCACAGATGAAGCGCAGGTCCCCATGCTCCCACGTGCATGCTGCCCCAGGATGCCTATCTCGGAGGTTAATCTGTGCTGGCCCACCCGGAGGGCCACTCTCTTATACAGAAGTGCATGTCCTATCGCAGGTGTCCCAGTCAGGTATCAGGTCTTCCTGTCTGTAATTCCAGGAATTCAGTCTTCTTAAAACAAGGACCTTCCCTTATAAACAGCTCAGACTTCAACGTTTGCATTTCTCAATCTAGCTTTTTGCATTCCTGTTGGTGACAGCATGATTCTGGGCAATACAGAAAAGCTGGAGGTACAGTTCTCCATGTGTTGCCTTCAGACAACAAATATATTCTGCTGATGACTTGGGCAAAATGCCTCCTCCAAAATGCCATTGTCTGAGAATGCTTCCTCCCACAAACTCTAGCTGTGGTTACAGGGTGAGGGATTTTATGGACAAAAAGCAAAGTTATGTTTCTCCCTTTCAGATCACTAAGAAGTTCAGTCCTTTCTGGCTGCCTTCTGCCATCCACTCTGTCACCTGGCTCTGGGGGTCTGTGTGCACCTTCCACCCTCCCTCAGCTTCTGCAGCTGGAGTTAGATCTGCCTTCTGCCTCCGGAGCAGGTTTTGTTCTTATCGCTTTCCTGCCATCTTGTATGTGATGACAGTGAGCGGCCTGGGCACAGAGGTGGGGGGAGTGGGGGGGATGAGGGGATGGGGAGGTGGAGCGGTAGTAACAGGCGCAAGGAGATTCTAACTTTGTACTGTAAGTCTTTGCGTCACCCTTCTTTGAGTATCGTCTGCCTTTTGAAATTATTTAAGCTACAAGAACATATACCTGCTACGTTGATACACTCTGGCTTTCTCTGTACATCCCTCCCACTCAGGGCAAAACAAAGTGTGAACGGTTTTTCTGCATTCTTGTCCCCCAGAAGCTGGAGTGCAGCTGTGTGGATGGGACAGAGGGTTAAATCCTGGGGATTAGCAATCCGCACCTTTCAAATAACTGCAGCTCTTGAGTGACTTGCTTGATAGCTATAGGTTACAGAAAAGAGGCTCAATAGAGAATGGGTTTTAGATATTACCATTTTGTTGATTATTTCAAAGTACTGCCATTGAGATATAATTGCGTAGAGACTGTTAAGAGATATGGATCAATGGATACAAAGATAGAACAATTTTGGACACATCAAATTGGCTCTGTTTCTGAGACTAAATATTTTGCTGTTTAGATGCATTTAATTCCTGATGGGGATTTCTTTATGTTCTGGAAACCCGGAAAATTAAGAAAGACTCCTTGCTGCTAAGGAGGCTGAGTCCAGAATGCATGGCACAGTATCTGGAACACAGCAGAGGCCCAGTGAATGTTTATTAGGGGACTTGATGCTCCATTTGGCCTGCTGGAGATAGTGCCAGCTCCTCAGTGCTCCATCCTTGTCAACAGACTCTCCCAGCCATGGAGGTACACCAGAGCAGACTGATGGATTTCACCCAAAGTTGTTAATCCGTTCACAATTGGCTGTAAAAGTATGCTTATGAAAACAAAACGGGAAAACTAAAAACCAGATTTGCAGTTGCAGTGTAAAAATATAATTGCCATGCGTTAGCAGAAAGAAGGGCCCCTTGCAGATTGCAAATGTTATTTTAATACATAAGGAAAATGTACTGGATTTAATGAATTTGCTTTAGCCATCAGCAAAACAGAATTTTGGATTTAGAGTCCCAGACCTGATTTTTTTTGGGTTCCTGCTGCTATACATTTTTCTTTTCTCATTCAATCATTAAAAAAAAAAAAAAAAAAAAAAATGGGCTTCTGACCACGCAGTTCTGCCACTTAGCAGGTAGATGACCATGGGTGATTCATTAAGCTCTCTGAGCCTTGATTTCCACATTTACAAAATGGGTATAAAAATTGGTATTTGTTGGATGATTGGAGGAAATGATGTGTATAAAACATCAAGCAGAGTGCATGGAACACAGGAGTAATCGAAAACAGCAGAATGTGCTGTCATGGCTACCACTACCCCTTGATATCGGGGTGGGCTTACACTCCCCATATTAATCCTGAGTCCAAAGAAACAGAACCAATATGGAATGTGTGTGTGTGTGTGTGTGTATGTGTGTGTAGAGAGAGAGAGAGAGAGAGAGAGAGATTTATTTTAAGGAATTGGCTCACACAATCATGGAGGCTAGCAAGTCCAAAATCTGCAGGGTGGGGTGGCAAGCTAGAGGCCCAGCAGAGAGAGCCCACATTGCAGCTTGAGTCCAAAGGCTGTCTGCTGCAGAATTCGCTCTGGCTCAGGGGATGTCAGACTTTCAGCTGATAGGATGAGACCTACCCACATTATGGAGGGCAATGTGCTTTACTCAAAGTCCACTGATTTAAATGTTCATCTCATCCAAAACACCCTCACATAAACATACAGATGTGTTTGAGTACACATCTAGGCACTGTGGCCAGCCAAGCTGACATGGAAAATTTTAGACATGACATCCCTGTTTCTTTATCAGCCAAGGCAATGTAAGATGACAATAGCCTCCTGATGCACCTCTCTGCTTCTACTCGTTTCCTTCTTTCCAGGACATCTATAAACAGTAGCAAGAAACAAAACTTGGGTTCCTTTTCTCTCATGCTTAAATCCAATGACCTCCCATCGCACTTAGAATAAAACCAGTTTCTTATCAGTGCACAGAAGGCACTGGCCCACTCTGACCTTTTTAATAGAACAATCTGCTTTGCTTCCTGCCTTGTGTTACTGAAGGCAATGCCAGCTGCTATAATTGATAACACCTGGAATCACAGTGGCTTCATGTAACAGAGATTTACATCCTTACTTGCAGTGGCTGACAGCTTCTGATGTGTCTTGGAAGATCCCTGCCTCCCAGCGTTCATACCCAATGCCTCTCAGGGAAACCCTGACCAACTGCTAGAGATTGGAGGTAGGAGCCCTAGCCAACCAATGTGCTCTCTTTGATGCAAGCAGAGGAATTGTGAAATTTACTCCTGGGTTGGGAAAGAAGAGGAGTAAAGCAAATGAAAGGAAAGAAAAAGACCGGTCAACCAGTGAGCCATCTGGAAGTTGGGTGTTTCTAAGAATGACATAGAACATGAGAAGTTCTCTTTAAGGCAGAACTCACATAGATGGGAAATCGCTGGCTATGCAAATTGCAATGCACTCCATAAATCCCTATAACCTAGAAAGTTTTAGCAGGATACCTTATTTACATGTACTTTATGTGAGTGGAGTGAGTGTATGTGTGTGTGTGTGTGTGTGTGTGTGTGTGTACATGCATATGGGGTCATTCAAAATGAAAACGGGGCTGTCTTTTGCCTTTACACTTACCAGTGCAGAATACAGACAAGTAGATATGGAAGTGTGAGTCCAAAGGCAGAAGTTATCTTGAGAATTTAAATCCCTGAGAATTCCCCAAGATCTCTGTAAGAATTTCAGACATTCCATGGGATGGAGAGAAGTCTGTTTTCCACGTTGAGTCTGAATTGATCTCAGGGCTGCCAGCTGGCATGTTTCTCACCAACCTTCTGACTTCCTGTTGTAGTCTTCACCATCAACACGCTGATGCCCAACTGGGGAGGACATCTGCCAGCCCCACTTGAATATAGGTAAGATCACGTATCTAGTTTTGGCCAGCAGAACATGCATGGAAGCGATATACTCCCCAGCAGGCTTGGCACATGGAAATCCTCCCTGCATTTTCCACTTTGTTCTTCTTCATTTACCAGCCAGGTACGAAAGAGTGTGGTCTTCATGAAGAATGTCTCCATGAAGAATAAGAAAAGCAAATGCTGTATCAGGACCGTGAACCTTGCCTATATGTGCATGCCTTATGGACTTGTGTGAGAAAGAAAAGACAAAGATGTAAAACAAACAAACAAAAAACAAACAAACAAAAATCCATATATAGAAGTCAAGCTCTTGGCAGTTAGTGCCAAAAGAGCCTTTGGAACAAGAAGGGCTCACTTATTCAGTCTTATCCCCAAACAGAGCAGCTTGTTGAAGCAACCATTTCCAATGGTCTGTGAAAAACTACTTAATAGGTGCAAACTTCTTTGTGCATGGATTTAAACTCCCAAGTCTGGGAGGATGTTTGAGTCCCCTCCAGCAACCTTTACAGGGAACAATAAAATAAGGAAATGAAGGGCTTCTCTCCACGTGTCCTCAGTGTAGAGTTCCTGCATCATTTTGGAGTGGGAAAAAGGTGGGGGAGTTGCTAGGAACTGCTTTCCCCCCTTATACAGCAGTATTGGGAGAATTCATGGGAGCTGTGAAGTGAGAAAGGTTTACTGGGAGAGGAAAAAGCCACCCTGTTTCAGAATGGAGTAAGAGTGGAGGCCACGGAAACTTCTTCAGGACAAAAGCAGTGGCTTCTCCTGACTCACTGTTGCCATACAAGTAAGCGACACAAGAGTCCCTTCCTGAGGGTGGAGCGAACCAGTGGGATTTGTCACAGCAAGTCTCTGTGCCTCTGGAGAAGGGATCCTATTTAATTCTTCTTGAACTGTACACCTTGTGGAGAGATCTATGCCATACCCTCTCCTTGTTAAATAAGACACCTTTTGGAGGAAGCTTGGCAGAATCCTAGTTTGAGAACATCTTTTTGGAAGCCAGCATTGTGATTTAAAGTCGAAGAAAAGAAACAGTGCTTCCACAACTTCAGTTCTAGGAAAGCATCTGTCTTCATCACCTTCATCCAGACTAACCGTTTGAGCTTAGGAGAGACAGATGTGTCCTGCAGGTCCTTCCACCCTCAAATGACGAAGGGGGCAGTGCATCATACCTGGCTTGCAAACAGACAGACAATATCAGCTTCCATTTCACAAATACATCCATTCACTGGAAGAATTTTTTTTTTCCCGCTGGCTGAGGGAGCAAAATGCCCATTATAGTGTATTCTCCTTGTCCCCAGGCTTTAATATATCTCGGAGCAGCTCTCCTCAGCATTCCACATTATAAAATCAATCTCTATTTAAGTAAGAGGGGGATATTTATTTCTTAATTTTTTAATAATGTATTTTGTGATTTGTTATAGCTTCAGTGTTGTATTATTTATTTATTGTGCCTATAGGGTGCACTGCCACTTGGTAATAGAGGAGCTATCGAAACTTGAGACCTAAGCAGAAATGAGTTCAATAATATTGCTACACTCTAGGACTTTAACCAAAATTAACAAAAGAAGAAAAGTGCAAGGCAATGATAACCCATCTGACAGCACTAGGGGAGCGATTGTGAAGGCAGTCATGATAGAGATCTTAAAAGAATGGCAGGCAAGGGGAAAGTGACAAATGGGTGGACTATTTTACAATTCGGAAGCATTTCATAAACCTCCTAAAACTGGATTTACCATGTTCTTGTGGATGTGTGTTTATGCGTGTTTATTTAATGTTTTACTAAAATAAATAAAAATAAAAACAAAAAAACCCACACACACCTGTCTAAGAACTCAGTAGAACTTAAATGTTGCCTCCCATCCTCTCGCAAGCCATACAGACAGGAATAGTGATGATGGCAGCTCCGGACAGAGGCCTTCACTTTGATTCCAAGGCCTGCCAACAATTTGCTGAAAAGAAGGGAGACCTTCAAATGGAAAACAGGGAATGGTTTTGTTCGTTTGCTCTTACCATTTGTTACACACTATAAATGTGCTTCTTACACTTGATTTTTGTCTCCCAAAGTTAAAGCAGTGGGAAGGAACCTCTAACAGTTGAAAATTCTCTGACAGACATACAAATATTGGGGACCTTCAGATAAAAAACCGGCGTTAAATTGGCACGTCTAACTCCAAAGCTTCCTATTCCTGTAAGACATTACAGTCCTGCCGTTGATGATACCACTCGAATTGTGACCAACACCTCCGAACAGTTTGGAATTCTGTACCTCCCTTATTAATCCTGATGTGCATTTCAGGAAAATTATACCATGCTGATGACACCATTTGACATGAAGCAATAAATACAGGCAGTGAAGGACACTTGCCCTTGGTGGAGAGATGCCATTTTTAGTCAGGCAGTCAGCCAGTCTGTCAACAACATTTATTGAGTGCCTAATGAGAGAAAAGTGCCATGAGACAGCGAGGAGACGTGGCTCTGGCCTTGAGGGGCAGCCAGGACAATGACAGAGCCAGAGGAAACAGACAGGCTAGGAAAGCCATAGAAGTAGCATCTCAGCAAGAGCGACCAGGAGGATGCACAAGTCACATTTGTGGAGCACCGCCCGCCCGCGGCGCCGTCTACACTAAGGGTCTTTTTATCAAGGAGCTCCTCGGACTCTCACGCAACGCCGCGAGGGATGTGTCTTACCTTCTCCGAAACTCAGTTTCCTCAGCAGCAAAAGGAACTCAAACCAGGGGTCCACGAGGAGAGCCAAGCGAGGCCAGCGCCTCCGCAGCTCGCTCCACCGCGCATGTACGCAGGGGTCAGAAGGCGCCGGAAGCGCCGAGGCGGTCACGTGGGAAGGGGAAGGCTTCCACCGTGGGGTCAGGGAGCATCTCACTCCTTTCGCGTCCAGTCATACAACGTTCGGTTTGGAATGAGGGCAGAGCTCTGAAATTACTGTTTTAAGGTCTGGCTGAGGAGATGACAAAAGAATCGCAAGCTGCACATTTGGCTCTAGCACATGTTCTGTTCTGTCATGTTTGTGTGATTTATGCTGGTGGAAGCAAGTTTATGGCTGGATGCCTGTGTAATCTAGTAATCCTCAGTAGCAGAGCAGGGCAGAGCCGCCTGACTCTCCCTTCTGTCTCCTTGAAGGTGTGACTTAGGGCTGGTTCTCTTTAACGGGCTGCAAATCGTCGCCCACTTCGTGGTATCCTGAAGACAGAACCCACAAAGGAAGGGTGGCATAAACTCACTCCCCATTGTCTTGGAGAGAAAGCTGTTCAGTACTCTCATGAAAGCAGCATTTTTGCCCCTTGGAGATCACAGCCCAGAGGAATAGGAATGGGCCTTTGGGAATAGATGAGAGCCATGATGACTTTCATGGTAGCCATCTGAAGCTTTAGTGACTGGGTGAAATCAAGACATCCTTGATCAGTAAGCTGCTTGATCAGTCTTGATGAAAGCACAAAGAGGAAGGCTGAATTTTCTTTCTTTTTCAGTCAAGTGACTGATTTGGAGGAGGTAAAGTTGGGGCAGAATGTCTGCATTATCAGACAGACGTAGCCTTAGGAAGCCAAGTCATAGCTTCCACGTATGGGAAGCAAGGCCATCAAAAGATGGTTATAGCATTTTTATGTGCTGGTAGACTTGAATTGGGATGTACTTATTCCTTATTTCCAAATACAGTGTTAACAAATAAATTCCTTCTGAATCAAATAAGCTTAAATTTCAGTATGATTAGGCCATTCATTTGGTTAACAATTATGGATTACCTACCATGGATCAAATAGGAAACACCAGGTATTGGGAGTTTCGAAAGCCTGTCCCACCCTTGTGCTCAGAGCTCATCATGGGAAGGAACGGGTATAAAGAAGAGCGTGGAACACACATATGGATGATCTAAGTATGAGGTACCCTGGCTATCCAGAGGAGGCCATGTTTCATGGTAAACATATACTGTGACTTTAGGGTGCTGTAAAACCAAGCGAATGGCCCCAGGCTCGGAGACCTGTGGAAAGTCTCATTTCAGTTTACAAGTGCAAGTTCTCATGCCTTGGAAGGTAGAGACTTAGTTGCTCTGGAGTTGCTGCAGGTTAATGAGTGGAAATGGGATGAGATTGGCTTGGAGGTGCAGGGGTTGAAATTGCTCAAAAGCTGAACATCCATTTTCCCCAAATCCCACTGCAAAAAATATTCTCAGGGTGGAATAATCAGGGTGTTGGCCTGATGAATCTCTGAAGGCTCAAAGTTGCCATAGCCACAGCGAGAAGGGGAGCAGGGCCATCTACCAGAATTACAAGGGGACAGATAGGAAGGGAATGGATGGGTATATTATATAACACACTCCTAAACTTTGGGGGGTGGTAAAGTGAATTTTGATCAACTGAATCATGATTTTTAACATGTTATGAAATCTGGCTCATTAAAATAGCCCTGTGAATAAAATAAAGGCATATATTTTGAAGTAAAAAATAGAATCCAAATCAAATCAAACCAGGGTTTAAAAAAAAACAGAGCATCACTAGAGGCAATGAGAAGCAAAATGAAAGAAGACAAGAAGCGGCAGAGGATCTCGAGTTTGTTTTTGTTTTTCTCCCTTTATAATGGAATATCTCAAACATCAACAGAAAGAGAGGGGCTGGTGTAATATGTCCTTGTACCCAATCACTCCGCTTCAATAATGTGGTAAGCTCGTGACCACACTTATTCCATTTACATCACCCGCTCCCTTCCTCCCCAACCCCCACCAGCTCAAGGACTGACATGGCACTGTTGACTATGATTTCAGGACCAGGCATACCAAGTAAAGAGAGTGGTGAGCAGGGAGCAATCTGTGCCAACTGGGAGGTTGTGCCAGGTGGCACCAAGTGAAACGGTGGCATCTGTGTCCCCATGCTTGTTGGTTCCTTTGCCTGCTTCTAAGCTTCTTGTTTCTTTCCAGAACTTGGAGTTTGAGACTCTAGGAAGTAGGATACAAGTGGTTTAGGTATATTCTGTGGTAGTAAAGGACTGTATCTGACAAGAAGAGGGGAGGAAGGGAGAGAGAAGGGAAATGTGGAAGGAGGAAGGTGGGGCTGAATAGTGGAGTACAGTAATTAGGCTTGTGAGTGACCAGCCACAGCCTTGGAAGACTGGGAGAACCAACCATGCTCCCCAGCCCCCGTCCAGCCTTCCCACAGTCCAGGCTGTGGGGGGACAGACTGAACCACTGTCATTTCCTCAGCGATCCTTGGTCTCTCTTCATTTTGGATTTCTTCAAGTGCTACAGCTCAGCCTTGAATATCACTCCCCCCACGTGTGGTCCCCTGAGCCTCAGGACTGGGTGGAGTGCCCTTCCAGCTCCCTACACTCATGCCCATAGTGTCATGTAACTCATTGTTCAATCACTTGTCTTCCCGCTGCAGACCATGCCCTCTGTAAGGACAGGAGCTGTGATTGTTTTGTGTCCCCATCTATATCAAGTGCCCAGTACGCAGTAGATGCTAAATATAATTTCTAATGAATGCACTTAAAATAAGCTGAAAACAGTATGCTGGATATGCAGCCGTGCACACCCAGGAATAGGGGAATGACCCAGGGCCTCCTCTGTAGAAATTAGACAAAAGGTAACCCAATTTTGAAAACAAATGCCTCCTCCAAATTAGGGCACACTGTGTGTGGGCTGAATTTCAGTCCTCACTGGCCTCTCAGTCAGATGTCCTTGGGTAGTGAGCTACCTGCCAAACCATGGATCACAGACCTTTTAGGATCTTCATACCCGTGGTTCTCAAGTCAGTCCACATGTTAGAAAAACCTGGGTTGCTCTTTGAAAATATCCTTGTCTGAGTCCCAATCTTGGAGATTCACATGTGATTGATCCTGGGGCACTGGTTTATTTTTAAAGCACCTCAGGTATAACAGCCTGGGTTGAGAACTCTAGCTTTAGAGAGAATGGTCGTAAACATCTCAGACCAGGCTCTGTCACAGATATGTGTGTCCATCATATAGGCACATGTAGACATGCCGATGGGTCTGTCTTCCAGATGCAAAGTTAACACACTGGTGTTGGCCAACCACTGACACTTCTTCATTCACTACCAGGAACCTTTGCCTTCACTGCCCACCTCCACACCTCTGTCCCCTGACCTGCCCCACCTCAAGAAGGGAGCTAACAGGGAGCTGAACCACTACCCTGCAACTGTAACTCAAGACTGTGGGAACAGGAGTTCTGAAGTCCTTGGCCACCAGCACCTGGCTGCTCAACTTTAAGAAAGTTCCTTTATAATTCCCTGCATTGGTGACCTTGGCTAGAAAATCATACTAATGGTATGGACCCACTTGCTGGAAATGTCCTAAGATTTAATGAGCAAATAATTATAAACTGCTCCATAAATACAAGTTGTTGTGCAATTGTTAAATAACTTCACTGTATAAAATTCCATAGAAATCTGTGCTGTTCCTTTGGGTTTTTTAAAATCGCTATTTATTTGATTTATGCATATAAGACAGCATTTGCCTAAAACCCCTTTCCTACATTGGTTTTCTCTTTGATTTATTCTCTTTCCTTCTGCCAGCACACAGTCTGACATATGTATAAAGGATTTGTAAGAAAAATCACTTAATGCATAGCGTTTCCTTTGTTGTGACTGTCTTATCATGAACTGTTATAGTTGTCACTTATTCTCAGAATTGTTTGTCTAGTTTTCGCTCAGGCTTATAAATACTCACCTTGGACGTGGTTTATAGACACTGTAGGGAAAACAAATACATATGCTGGAATAGTCAACTTAGATTTATTCTTACTTAAGGAAAAAAAAGGCTTAAAGTTTTAATGTGTGCTTGATAAGCTATAATTCAGTCTGAAAGATGCAAGTGGTTTGTATTTATTCTCTTGGGTAAGCTCCACATTTATGGTTTCAACCCTTCACAGTACCTCTTCAGTAGGTTACATCTTTCCCAGAAGAACAGATCTCAAAGCACAACTTCCAAGAATGCTATCAACATAGGAATGGGGCCTTTTAACCAATGAAGTCCTGTAGAGATCTCATGAGAAACGCAAGGGTTTTGAGTGTTTGTGATGTACCATGAACAGGCTTGGCTATTGATGCACCCAAGGCCACTCAGAGTGCTGAGGCTTTGAAAATGTGTGAAGTAGACAGTTTGCTCTTTGAGCCCCCAAATCACTAAACAGCACCCCCCCACTCCTATTCCAGAAGGGAGCTATCCAATCTGACCACACAGGAGTCTGCTCTCTAGAGAAGGCCCCAGGGGCTGGTGTTTAAGCAGGAGGCACCACTCATCACCCTTCATCAGAGATGCAGTGTCCTATGGTTTAGGGTCTTCATGACTCCATTTCCTCACACTCTGGGTCTTTGGGCAAGTCATTTCATTTTCTGAGCCTTGGTTTCTTATCCTGTAAGATGAAGGTACAAATGCCCAGTGGAATTATAGTGGGAAACCATGATATGTCTAGCACATTGCCAAGGTCACAAAAGCAATTCTTTGAAGGTTTGCATCTTAATCCATGAAGAGAAGCAAGGTTGAAAATGAGAGCAGGATAGCACATGGTAAAGGAAAACAGGCTTTGGTTTCAGAAGAGCTCTATACCTCTTCCTGCCACTGACTGGCTATATAACCTTGGATCTGTCACTTCATGTCTCCCACCCCCATTCCTGAGCTGCAAAATGGAGATGACAGCATCTACCTCACAGGGTCCTTGCATTACTAGTCAATCAAATAATACCACTGAATCCCTGAAAAATGGGTTTGATGGAGTCAATGACCATGGTTTTCGTGGCCTCTCTTTTAGGAGATAACTCTTCAATAGTCCTTCAATCAGTGATGAATTGGAGATTTTAAAAACAGTGTGATGTTCATAGATCTCAGAAACTCTCTATTGACTGTACACTGAAAAGTCTCTTACTAGTTATTTTCTGCAAAGCAAAATGCAGATCAAATACTTTGTGCAAGGCTGGTGTTTCTCTGAGCTAAAATATTGCACAGCAGCACTGATTAATGCCCTCTGAGCCACTTGTAAGCCTTTCCCCTCATAGCATGTTAATAGGTTAAGTTTCCTTCATGATTACTAATTTCACATGACTTCACGGGATGATTACATATTTATATATTATTTATTATGCAAATCTAGCATTATACATTATTTAAAGCCATATTAACAGTATGTATTATTTATGATGGAACTGTATTAATACATATTATTTCAAGTAACTTTGGCTAGGGCTTTGCTTTTTTATTCTTCCCGTGGATCACGGGCACGGGAAGTTAGTATTCCATTCAAGAATCCATGCAGCTCTCCTTCTGGGGACATTGCCATCAAGTTCCCTATCAGCACAACTTCTGCAGAGCCATTGTCTGTGAAATGGCTCTAATATGAAGGGGAAAAGCCTGCAGGATTCTGTGACTGCCTACAACCCTGCTTAGAGAGTGCCACTCCCTTGAAAAATCACGAAGTGGGTGGTTTGTCATTGGGATTCCACCTGCTCTGACAGCAACCGCTCTTCTCAGAATGTCATCTTTCCTCTTCCAGAAAAAAAGAAATCCGATAAATCTGAGAAACTGAGCCATGTATGGTAAAGGTAGGCAACAGTTAAGGGGTATTTGTCTGCAAGTCACAGAGAGCCTGCAAAACCGTGGCTTAAATATTAGGAATGGATCTCACTGATCAGGAAGTCCAAAGGTAAGTGAGTCCAGGGCTTTTTTTTCCCTCTCCACATTTCATATTTTTTCCATACTTCAATCTCTTAAAAACAAAATTGAATGCTTAAACAAAAATAATAACAAAGTATTGTGCAATTTGTAACATCCATACAAGTTAAATGTATAACAACAATAGTACAATGGCCTAGAAGGGAGAAATGCAAGGATACTGCTGAAAGATTTTTAAATTATGCTATAAAAATACTATGCAGGGAGTGGTATAGTGTGACTTGAAGGGAGACTGATAATTGAAAGATATGTAAGGTAAGCCCCTGTACCATGCTGTGAGGAGACCAGTCACTTGGTCACAGCTGATTAAATTAGACCCTTTCCACCCTAGAAGGGGTAACTATTGATCTTGATTGAAACTAGCATATATTCTGAATATGGATTTGCCTTCTAGAGTGTTTGATTCACTAACATAAGATTGCAGATAACATCACATGAGGCCGGGGACCCACATTCCTATAAAGGAGGTGTAGCAGTATGCACATGCCACAGGATTTGCTACTTTTATCATATTCCTCACTTTCCAGAAGCTGCTGGGCTTCTGGAACAATCTTTTGATATGGCACCTGAGGAGACAGCTTAGAGCAGACACCCTAACAGAATGAGATGTCATCCTCCAGGATGCAGTATATACCCTGAGTCAACAACATAATATATTCCCCAGGAACATGCCCCAGAACCTAGAGACAGAGTAGCATCACTGCCAGTGGCCTAAGGAAATTTCTACTTTCTGTCCCGGCAGCTTTAGGATCTGTAGGTCTAAAGGTGCTGGTTCTGAAAGGGGTGATTGTTTCTAACCAAGGACACAGTGAAAATCCTATTAAACTGTGAGCTACCATGGCTGCCCAGTCACTATGGGCTTCTTAGGCCAAGAAACCAACAGGCAGAAAAGAAGTCACTATCCTGTCATTGGTAATGGATCTAGATCTTGGGGAGGTGATGCAATCAGAGTAGGGGATTCTTTAGCAAATTAGTGATCACAACACATGGACTCAAGCAGCAGTCAGGAGCTGAGATGGCCCTTGTGACCAGCGTCTCAGAACATTCAGGGACGAGAAGGCTGTGGCCCCACCAGTTTAGCCACCATAGCCATCAGAGGTACAACCGAGTGGGAGGAATCTAGAATGGGCAGCAAAGGAAGGAGATGAAAAGAATCAATAAAGGCTTTGAGACCAGCTACAGGGCTAGGGGCTATAGCTCATCCCACCAACTTGATGGTTAAGTTTCCTTGTGAAGACAACCCAACCCAAATCCTGAGAGGCAGTTTCCAGATGGGCTGAGCTCCATTTGGAGAAAGATGCAGACAATGCAATGGAGGGCTGTATTGACATGACTCTGAGATCCCCTTTCAGGGTGAAAGTACTTATTTTTCTAACTGCCAAAAGTGGTGATTAGTGACAACTCATACCCAAGTCCCAGGCCACGGATTTCCCTCTGCTAATGGGAGCTGTCGTACCCAAATTTATAGCCCTACCTGGTCTAAACCCAATAGCTGGTTATGGGGTGGGGAGCTAGTCTCTTTCTCAACTTGTTCAAATAGAAAGAGCCATCTCAGCTCCAGCATTACCCAAAGATTTTTAAAGATCTCTGTTGCAACTACGTGATAGTTCACCATGTCCCTCTGCTTGATCCTGCTTCTTTCGTCCTCCCCAGATGTCAATCCCAAGAGCAGTCCCCAGCAAACCTTCTGCATGCAAATCTAAGAGACCTGAAGTCTCTTTTCTAGAGAATCCAGTATATGACACCTACCAGGTTCACACTGCCCCATACAGAGGATCAGACAGAGAGGCTGGCAAGAGACATGCTTGACACACGAAAAGAACTCCTAATAGAGACTGTAACGTCCTAAACCAGCCCGGAGTGAAGAGAACTGAAATTACCTGTGAGGCTACCACCTCCACATACTTGAAAGGCTATCCCTGGTCCCAAAAGAAAATATACAAGTATCATATTTTGAACATGGATGGGAAAGTTCTCAGAATTTCCTGTAACTGGCACAATCTCAGAACAAAATGCCTTCACCAAATGAAAATCCAAGTCTCTTTGATAACAAAGCCCAAGACATTGGAGGCAGATAAAATGTCAATATGAGACAGCAGGTTTATAGTTACCTAAAATATAAAAGGGCAGATTGAAGGGTTACATCATTAATTCACTAGAAATGTCATCTGGATTAGTCTTCTAAGACATTCCCAAAAAGCCGGTTATAAACTCAGTTCCCCAATACGTGGATGAACATATCTCCCCAATACCAAACCTTTGGGTACAATCTCTGAAGGACCCCCCTTGACTCTTGCAGACATCTCTTCCTCCTTGCTCGCCTTTACTGTGACGAAGTATTCAAAATCCAAATGACCTAAGATGATCTGGACAACTGTCTGGAGTGGTAAAACCTTTATGAAATGCCAATTCTCACGTCCAACTTTCCATTATTTCCTGCTTATTTATTCTGCATGTGTATTGTCCAGTTCTCTTTGTACCCTGGCTTCCTAGTCATTAAATTTTTTTTAACTTTTAGTTTAGATTTACAGAAAAGTTGCAGTGATAGAACAGAGTGTTCCTGTCTACTCTTCACCCCAGTTTTCCTAATGTTAACATCTTACATAACCATGGTACACTGTTAAAACAAAGAAATTAACATTGGTATAACACTGTAAACTAAACTACAGCCTTTATTTGGATTCCACCAGTTTTTCCACTAATGTCCTCTTTCTGTTCCAGGATCCCATCCAAGATACCGCATTACGTTAAGTCGTCATGTTTTCTGTCTCCTCCAATTTGTAGCCCTTTCTTAGTCTTTTCTAGTTTTTCATGACCTTACAATTTCAAACTCCTTCTCAATGGTCCTGTAGCAAGACCTTCAATTTCTCTTTATTGATGTTTTCCCATGATTAGACTAATTGTAAGTTTTGGGAAAGAATACCACAAAAGTGATGTGTCCTTATCATATCATCTCAGAGAGCCCATGCTAGCAACAGAACTCATCACAGCTGATGTTAACTCCTTATCTGTGTCCTTTCAATCCTTTGTTTTTTAGAAGCAAGTCACTAAGGCCGGCTCATGTTCATGGGGAGAGGAGCTAAGCTCCACCTTCTGGAAAGGAATACCTGCATATGTTATTTGCAGTTATTCGCCAAGATTTGTTTCTTCTCCCCTTTTATTCACTCAATTATTTATTTGCACCAGCATGGGCTTATGAATAGTTATTTTATTCTCTGTTGAAATCCTTTTGAGGAAATATTTTGTTGTTCAGGTTGTCCCAGCTTTGGCCACTGGGAACTTCTATGTCTTTCTGACATACTTTTTTTTTTTTTTCCTTACTTTCCTAACTTCTGCCATTGCAAGATGCTCCAGGGACATCTGGTATTTTCCTTTCCCCAAACCAAGACCAGCCACTTTTCCATGGAGCCTGGTTTGTTTCACTGCAGAATGGTTGTTAAAAACCAAAATCTGGATGCTGCGTGTGTTTGTTGCTACTGGGCTGACACTGCATTCAGAATCTCTCAGTGGTCAGGGCTATGAAATGTATGTGTGTACACCAGCCCATAGACACACACATAGCCCTCCTTCTGTATTTATCTACCTGGATCCATATGGAAATAAACATGAGTTCATACTGATATCTCTGACTCCAATCCTGGATCCGAGGGTCATTCTAGCTAATTGCCCTTGTTTATTTGTAATGTTGTTTTTCCTAACCTTGAGAACCTGAATCCCATGGTCTAGAATTTATTTACTTCTTTGTTCAACTCTGGTGTATATATAAGTAGTTTCAGAATTGCTAATTTCCATTCCTGCAAGAAACAAATTTATCAGCTATAATACAGTATCATGTGCAATTCTTTTTGTTTTTGGCTTTGCAGTAATCGCTAAAAATACCATTTTCCAAAGTTAGTTAGGTCAGCTCCTTTTTCCCTCCTCCCTTCAGTAAGGTTGTGCCATACACCTACAATACACCTAGATTCATTTGTCACATGCTGTATTCTATCTTGGGATTCTCTGACATTCTGGTTGATTTGCTCTTAAATTTGCATATTCATTCCTTGTGGTGTGCAAATCTAGGGATTTTAGCAAATGCACAGTCACGTAGCCATCCCCCTAGTACTACGCAGAGCAGTTCTATTACTCTAAAAAGATTCCCCGTGTGGCACCCTTGTAGTCAACTGCTGCTTCCACTCTCCAACGTCTGGGCACCAGTGGTCTGTTTTACCCCTCTATAGTTAGCCTTCTCCACAATATCACATAAATGGAATTTTAGACTACATAACCCCTGGGTCTAGCTTTTTTCCCATAGTGAAATATGTTTAAGATTTCTCCAGGGTGTTGCATAAATCAGTAGCTCCTTCCTTTTCACCCCTGACTAACATTCTACCATATGATTGTAGCACAGATTGTCTATCCATTCATCTATCTACTGAAAGACATCTTGCTTGTTTCCAGATTTTTGTCAATCATGAATAAACTCCTAGAAAAGTGAAATGTGGGTTTTTGTGGTATAAACTCAAGTTTTCAATTCACTTGGATACATAACTTAGGAGTGGGATCACTGGGTTACATAAATGAGTGTTAAACTTTATAGGAAACCACCAAACTGTTTTCCAAAGTAGCTGCTTTCCCACCAGAAACCCATGAGTTTCCAGTTGCCTGCAATCTCATTGGCACTTGGTTTTCTGTTTTTTACAGCAATTCTAATAGATGTGCCATGATATCTCATGGTAGTCGTAATTTGCATTTCCCTAATGACTTGGTAATTTTTAACACTGTTCTTTGCTTGGCTCCTAAAACTCTATTGACATCAGCCTTGAGGGAAACAAATTTAGATGGAAAGAACAGGTGTAGCAAGTGTGAGGTTGTGGGACAGGAAGCAAAGGAGAGGCTGGTGCAAAGTGATGTGAGAGTAGAAAGGAGGCTGTGCCTGTAATTCAAAGACCAAGATCTGAATTCTGGATCAACCACTCATGGTCTTTCAAAGGTCACTGAACTTTAGGAGCTCAGTTTTCTCATAAATCGAGTGGAAGTAAGCTGTAGAAATTGCACACAACTATAAACACGATTTGTGATTTACACGATGAAGGGATACAGGATTTGCCATTCTAGCCTTTCTCCTTCCTTACCCAGCTAAACTCTACAAGTGCATTCTGCAACCCTCTACCATCATTCTTATCCAGCACCTTCTGGCTAGCCCTGGCTTGTCAAGATATCACCATCCCTCACAGTGTCCCATCACTTCCCTTTCCCTAATCTTTGTCAAGATTTACCTTTTCTTTGGGAAGATGGGGTTTGGGAGAAGAAAGAGCCATGACCAATAAAGGCAAACACAGACTGCACTGTGAGAGAGCATGCTAATGGGACTCGTAAGAGTGCCAACTCTGCCACTAAATGCCTCCAAGTCATTTAATCTTTCTAACCTTTAGTTTCTTCATATATAAAAATGGGAATGCTCAACCCAAGAGCCATGATGAGGCACAAATGAATAAATGGATACTGATGTTCACAGACCTGTTTTCACGTGTGCAGTTTTGTGTGGTCTCTAAGTTCCACCTCTAAGCATGGTCCTCAGTACCCACATCCCTCCAGGCACCCCCAGACATTCCTGGAGTCCTGACACACCACACATGTGCTCAAAGCCTGACCCCTTGTGTCTTCCCCTCACAAGCCCTACTGACATTTGCTGTCTCTATAGAACGATGCTTCCTGTCTAGGCTAGGGATTGCCTCCTGGGCTACTAAAGCCACCAAATCCTTCAGGTGCCAAAGAATGATACAAGTTCTTACCTCTGGCTGGGTCACTACGGTAGCACCATATTCCATGAACAAATGGGCTGAATGCCCCCCCCTTCATATTTCTGTACCATAGAAAGTAATTTGGATCACAAAGAACATTGCTTGGGCTCCCAGTCTAGCCCCTCAGAAAAGTAGCTCTTTTAGGACTTCCTAAAGACTGTCTCCTCCATCAGAGGCTCAAAGGCCCATGTGGGGATGGGCTGGAGACAGGTCATGGCTTCTCTAACATGCCAACCTATGTCCCATGCTCTGCTTCCCAGAGACCTCGAGAGCAAATACTTTCTCCTGACAGACTCCTTCTAACCATGCAAACCACTCAGGGAAATAGTTGCAAGAGGAGGGCAAGGAGGATGAGGTTTTTCTAGAAACATCCACACAATCTCAGCTGCAGTTGACTCACGGGGGGCCATCCCACAAAAATGCAAGGACATAAACGCATTTTATAAACCTTAAGACGCTATTAAATTTTTATTATCATTATTAGCTGTCCTGTCTCCTTGCAACTGTGTGAGCTACTTTCGGGAAGCTAGAATGCCATCACCATAGAGTTCAGATAATGAGAATTTCAGGGCCTGTGCAGGCGCCTAGAATCACAACCCACAGATGCCTGTTTCCCATCACACTTATCTGGTAAGTGTGGCCCGGCCACTCCCTCACTCTTTAAGCAATAGCTCTGCTCTGTGTTTCTGAGCACAGACCTTGATTCCTGCTGGAGGCAATGCTGACGTAGTGGACCAGAGGCCACCAGCCTAACACAGGCCACAGCAGCTGCCAGATCCTTTACAAACTGCTTGAAAATACATTTTAAATAATGAAAGTAAACAAGATAGAAGAACTGGCCTCCCATCATTACTCCAGCTTTGGGGAACCCTCTGATGGCTCAGTCCCTGGGAGAACAGAGCTCAGGTGACAGCGTGCCTGCAATGGATAGGGTGTGGAGGAGGAAGTGCCTGATGCTGGTTTCTGAAACACAGACAGGACTAATGACAATTTACTTGGGTGTGTGTATCCCCCAGCTGCCTGCAGAAAGGTAAGACAAAGGCAAAACATTTGTCAACCTCAGTCTCTGGGATCAGCTTTGTTGGTGAACATTTTGACCCAGCATAGAGGCTTACTGTGTAGGAAGCTCAGTCGAGGTCTGGGTCCAGGACTCAGTCAAGGCAGGAGGCATACAAAGGCCACGGTGTAGGGTCCCGGTCTGCTGTTCCAAGCTCTCTTTGTTGCGTCTTTCTTTATAGACAGACACAGTGCGGGCACGTCTGATAGGTGGGAGAAGAGGAAGAACAGGTAGTGTGGTTCCTCTGTGAAAAGCAAAGCCAAAAAGCAGCAACATAACCCTCTCAGTTATGCTGCACTCAAAACCAAAGACTTGTAAGAGGCCATCCCCGGTCCCTGCAACAGCTATAGCCTTGAACAATTTCCTCATTTAGAAAACAGAACTCCTCTCCTCTCCCGCTCCTCTACTCATGAAAAGGCGGTGAATGTGTAACCCACTCTACCCCAGGCCCAACCATTCCTAGCCAGTGGGGATCCCCAGCAGGGAGGCTGGGCTCGTGGGAAGTCTCTGAGATGTTATCCACTTGCAGTCCGCTGCACAGCATGTCCTTCGTGGCGGCCTATGCATCCTCACCTTTCAGTGGTTCTGAGAGTTTTCTGGTGGTGTTTGAAGAGTAGGCCTGGGCCTGGAAGCCACTACCAGAGCTTCTCGTTTGGGAACAGGACAATAAGTGGATGAGTCCAGCTACTGGGGTTGGGACTCACCTTGTCTCCCTGCCATCAGCAGAAGCCACTAAGAAAGCTCTTGCCCTGGAGGAGTGAAGAGATGTCCCTTATGGACAAGATGGCACCAGTCTGTTGTAGTTCTCTCCTAGGTACAGCTGTCCCACAAGCTGAGACTGCCACTTTTCTTCCCACTCGGGAAAGCAAATTGTCGCGTGAGAGAATGAGAACTACGTATTTTGGTTTTAACTTTGAATCCACACTCACATATTAAAATTTACTTATTTTCCAACTTTGGTATTTATCTGCAACAGATAATTTGCAAAACAACTTCTGAGTGGGTTCTGAGAGCATGATTAAGAATACTATTCTTTATACTTCAATAAAAACTCACACATATATAAAAAAAAGAATACTATTCTAGAGAGTGAGCAATTTGTTGGGGGGTAAAGGGAGAGTCACATGTGTAAAAAGACAATAGAGGAGAATTTTTCTACATTTCCTTCCTTTCTTCCATCACTCACAGTCTTTATCTGTCCACAACTTTGAAAAAACAAATGCAAGACACCTTAAAAACTAGAAATAAGGTGCTGAAGAAAAGAGTCTTAAGTGTGTCACTTAATTATGTCGCCTCACTTAAGTGCACGTAATATTGGAATCTTCGGAGAGAATGGAGGAAAGAGCTGTTAGCATCCTTTTTAAAAAGTTCATAAGGAATTATCTGGTATCTCCCTACACTAATCATGGCAATGGTTTCACTGGGTTGTACCTAGAGAGGACATTTCCCTAAACCAAGCAGGCAGTACCCCTTTGGGAGGTATTAGTGTACATGAGATAGATTTTGAAACTGCAAACATAAGATAAATAATGCAAATTATTTAAATGGTCTCACTGTTTGGTGGCAGAATGACTCAGGCCAAATCAGTCAAGTTGAAAAATCCAGATGGGCCTGAATGGATTGGTGGAAAAAAATCTGGCTGCAAATCACCCCCTAATTCACCTCATTCTTTTTTTCTGGAGTAAAAAAGCGCCTAAAGCTCTAACAGGACTGTGAATGAAAAACAATTCTGGAAACAAAATTAGCATGACTCAGAACAGGGCAGTCTGGAAGCCTGGGCTGGCCTGGCACACTCCCGGGCTGACCCTGTTAGCAACAGGGGAGAGAGGAAGCTGCCCTCCTGGCTCTGGGTGGTAGAGGTGTGAGCGGCGGAAGAGCAACGGCCAGGAAGCCCCACAGACGAGCAGGAAGAGTCACGACAGACACAGGAGGGGCCGGATCTGCGCACAGACCCGGAGGCCAAGAATGTGGAGGGGATGGTCTAAACCCAAGTGGAAAGCCAAGTGCTATGGCACAGCTATGGGAAGTTGAAAAGATAGTTAGGGTCAGGAAGTAAGCAGAGTCAGAGACCATGCTGTGTTTCGGCACATACACACACGCATGCATGCACCGTGTGCCTCTTCAGACCAGGAATGTCTCTTACTCCCTCTGTATCTCCAGCACCTCACCAGAGTGCCAGCACCTCACCTGAGTGCCTGCCAGCAGGTGCTCAGTAAGTGCTTTGGGAGATAAAAATGTGGAAGTGGGTCAGATCAGATGAGCAGCTGGTCCTAGGAAGGTACAGATGAAGGTGCCGAGTGAGAGGCAATGGTTGGTCCATCTGAGCTGGCTTTTGGGGATGAGCTAGGAATCAGAGGGACCAGAAGTATTGCAAGCAGTAGCCTGTCTAGGCAGCCGAGATGCAGCCTGAGCAACAAGGAGCGGCCAATTGCGAAGCCATCTTGTAGCAAGAGGCACTATAGCTCTGTGTTTGAGAGGGCAGGGCTGTAGCTGAGAAGCCCTGTGCTCATGTCTCAGCCTGCTGCTTAACAACTATGAGACTGTGGACCACTTACTGGTTCTTTGAATGATCAATCTCCTCATTTGTAAAATGAGACTAACAACAGTGCTTAGCATAAAGAGTGGAGAGAACTGAGTTACTGCAATTAAGTGTTCAGAGCAGTGCCCGGAATACAGTGCCCAATATGTATTAGTGATGACTATTATCAACTAGCCTTCTCCTCCATCCAGAAAGTTTATGTGTACTTGGTGCCAGCACAGAATGAGTCCCAGGACTTAGACTATCCAGGGCTCTGCTGGGAATGTTAAGCCGACCTACCTCTCAAGTGTCTGGTTCTCACTGCACTTGCATTGGTTAAGACACCAACTACCACCCCCCGCCACCCCGCATCCTGGCATGGACTACTGCAGTAGTCTCTCTAACTCTGCCTTCAGTCTCAGTCTTATCCAGCCAGAGGTGGTATTTCTAAAATGGGAATGCAATAAGACAAACTCACCAGCTTGCCTAATATCATGATTTCCATTTGTCCCCGAGATCCTTTGGGTTTCTTTTCATAAAGAGGATGAGAGAGCTCCTTGGAAAAATAGCTGACTCCAGGACCAGAGCAGGAAATATATAAAAAGAACCTGGAACATCTTGTGGTGCCAGAAAGTAAGGAAGTGCTCACAAACAGAAAACCCCACAATGAGGGGGGCATGTTGAAGGGACACAGGAACCGACTTAAAAAAGCTTTCAAGGGCCAAATCTGGAACAACCTGAACATCAAATAAATAAGATAGTATTAGATGATAACCTGAAGTAGAAAATAAATATCCCTGAGTTCTTATTAATGTAAGTAAATAAGTGAATAAATAAATAAATGGTAGAGAAGGGACAAATTTCCCCTGCATAAGAATTCCAAATAAATTATGTAGCAGCTTCATTTACGCTCAAGGAGGGAGACTAACTCCCCACTCCTGAAGTGTGGGCTGTGCATGGTGGCTTCCTTCCAAAGCTGTAAAGTGTGGTAAGGGGGGAAAAGAGTGATTTTATAGTGTAAAAGCTTGGCAAACACTAGCACAGCTGGTTGATCAAGGTCAGCCTTAGCAGTGTGACTCCTAAGTGATAGAGTTCTTACAGGAATAACATGTGCTTTTGCTATAGCGTGATGAGCATGGCACTTCCTCTGGGGTCTTCCTCCCAGAAGTTAGGAAACTCCAGTCTATTCATGACAAAAACATCAGACAAATTCAATACCTGACCATACTCCTCAAAACTGTCAAGGGCATCAAAAACAAGGAAGTCTGAGAAACTGCCACAGCCAAGAGGAGTCCAAGAAGACATAACAATGAAATGCTGTGTGGTATCCTAGATGGGATCCCTGAACAGAAAACAAACACTCTATAAAAACTAAGGAAATCTGAATAAGTATTGACCACAGTTAACGTTTCAATACGGGTTCATCAATTGTGACAACTATACCAGCTAAGAGCTGGTCCCAACTCTGTATGATTTTTACAATTTTCTCTATATCTGAAACTGTTCTAAAAATTGAAGGTCATTAAACGAAAGAAAAGAGGAGAGACTCAAAAGCCAAATGTTACCTGTTTCAGAATCCTAGGAGGCTCAATTACCATTAGCTCAAGCACATTCCCAATTCAGCAGCCACAGGCCTCTCCCACCCACAGGCCCACTCAAACTCTGAGTTCTTCTGAGACATGATGACAGGGTTACCTACCCTACTTCCTTCCATCAAGGATAAAGAGGGCACCCAGGGCCACCACCTTGTCAGAGAGAGGCAGCTAGGTCAAGGGTAGATGAGCACCTCAGGCCTGGAAGGAGGCCAGCTGGCTCTGCCATGAACCTGGGCGAACTCTGAACCAGTTTCCTTGTCTATAAAGTGATAAAATAATAACACTTAGCACAGAGAGTTTGGAGAGAATATATAAAAATGCTTAACACGGTGCCTGGCACATAATGATAGTGGAAGTTTATTATCTCATCCTCCCCACAGCTGGCTGGGAGAGCCCAGGGTGTAGGTTCTATAGGCAGAAGAAACCGAAATGCTTCCTGTTCTCTAGAAGTTTCTCATCAAAACCAAAGTAGATGGATAGAGTGGAAGTGAGCATCTCCATCAGGCAGTAAATTGTCTGAGGTACTTGGCCAGAGCTTGCAGAGAAGCCCAGGCTGCCGTTCATTATGGAACTGCATTCAGAGGCTGAGCATTTGGAAGGGAAGCCACGTTGAGGCCTAACATTTACCCCACGGCAACTCACTTGGCCATTTGCTGACTGGATTGATTTCCACAGGATGAGGAAGCTCTGTTTTAATATGTTCCAGCCAGTTCTCAGCCTACACAATGATTACAATCAGACCCAAACCAGTTTGAACAGAATTTGCCAGTAAAATGTCATAAGACTACAGAGCCAATTCTTTATTACTTCAATAAATCTAAACATACAACAACTATGGTTTTAACAACAACCCATTGTGTGGTGGTAATTTTAACACAAATAGCAATTGAGTGTGTCTGGTATGATGTGTTCCCACAATTTCAAGGTCACCCTGCTGACTGAACATAATTCCATTCTCCCCTGCCCTCCCATCCCCCCACCAATAGTTACCAAGGTTCTCCTTGGCTATTTGAGCAGGTAGAGATGCCAGTGGGGCTGGCATCACTATCCTTCCTTTCTGAGGACCCCCGGAGCAATTCCCTGTCCCTGTCCAGCTGGGCAATTTCCCGGCAAAGCAGAAAACCTCCTGGATGCCAGACCTGGAGGCCGAGTTTCTGGCCCCCGGAAGCCTGCTCCCATAAGCCAGACTCTCAGAAAGGCACAGAAGGGAGGACTTTCCATGATCATCGGGCCTAAGCTAAGCCATCTTGTAGGGTTTCTTCTAGAATTTTGGCCCATTCTTATTTCTGGGGAGTCAAAAATCATATATTCAGTAGGTACACTAGTCAGTTCCTCTTAATAGAATATCAGTTGATCTGGTTGTGGGTTGTGAATACCCCGTATCTAGCAGCATGGGAGGAATTTAGGTTATCCTCAGAAGCAGGTCACTGACAATGCATGTTTTGTGTTTTGTTTTAGCATTATGTTTCCCAGTTTAGGTGCCTCACCAATTTCACAATACTTCCAGCATTTCATATTTTATGGTTTTCTTTGTTCCTCTTTCATTTTATGTTTTTCACATTCTATAGCTTTAGTTCTGTGTTATGCAGGGGGAATAAAGTAGTAAGTTAAATAGTTTTATATGATAAAGTCAAATAAAGCACAATAACTATTTGGGTCCTTCTAGCTAAATTAAAGTTCCTGGTAAGAATTTCCCAACTACTCTGCTCCACAATAAATAGTTGATTAATTCTATTCTCACCCATTCGGGGAAAGGTAAGTGATGTTCGGTGAGCACCTACTATGTGCCAGTCACTCTGTTAAGTGCTTTACAGACATAATTTCATTGCGACTACAGAGATTAGTTATAGTCATTACAAATTTGTTTGTTTCTTTTGGTTTTCAGGCAGCTCAATTTCCCATTTACCTGAACACACCCATAATAACACACAAGAACAAATGCCCTGATTGGTACATTAATACCTGACCTTCATCAGGGCAGTATTATCCTACTGAATCTAGCATTTTTACATATTAGTGACTCAGTGAGAGTTGTTGAGTTGAATAGATAATCTAGTTTGAATCTTTATATCTACTCATTTTTATGTACAATCATGTAAAGAAATTTTATGAAAAAAGATAAGCTAACATTAAAAATTATTCAAAATGTATACAAATATTTTGGAGTGATTTCTGACATTTAGGTCTGTCTTTGTCCAATATTTGGATTTCTTGATAAGAAAACAAGAACTAAACCAATATTTGAGTTACTCAAAAGATCAGGTGCCAGGTTAACTCATTTGGAATACTGTTTTGGCTTCAGAAAACCCCAACTGCAGAAGTAAAAATTAAATACCAGTGCAGGTTCTGCATACATAACTAAGCACAGTCAACTCAAGTTTCCCCTCCTTGCCAAGTCAGTCCTACTTGCTGACTACACACAATGGGCCCAGGTCACACTAAATCACACAATTGGGAGAAATGAAGTGTTCAGTCATTCAACCAAAATGGATTTCCTGAAAATGCATTGTAGTTGTACCTGTGGAATACAGTCTGGGGAACACAAAGGATTAATAAGACAGGGCCCCTCTCTTCCTGGAGAGAAAAGAGTAGCACAGTTAAAATAGATATGAAAGAATGCAAAAGTAGGATCCAATTAAATTTAATTATATCTATATCTATATCCATATCTAGATATAACCATATGGTTATATCTAGATATGGATATAGATATAGATATCTGCTTGAAACCATTAGAAACTGAACTCTGAATTCAACAAATACTTTTTGTGTGCCAAGTAAGTGCAGGGCTTAGGAAGGCCTGCTCTGTTCACTTTTGAACCTCCGTTCCTACAAAATGCCTGGCAATTAGCAGGTAAAAACAACAATGTGAATGAATGAATAAATGAATCTTCCTATATGGAAAAAGCTTACTAGGGAGTAAAGCGGTAAGACAAATATATAAAGAACTATAATATTCACTAGCAAATGATCCCAGTGCACAGTGTTATGAAAGTTGGCAAGTGGAGAAAACACTTAGTTGAAAATTAGGAATACAGGTTCAGTGACAGATAATATAACTTGAGTGAATTCTAGGGCAGTGGCAGAGGCAATAAAGGTAAGTTTTGGCATTATAGTGGACACCTTCTTAAGCAATGAGAGCCACAATGGGATTTTTTTAATTTTTTTAAATTATTTATTTATTTGACAGAGAAAGAGTGTGATAGAGTACAAACAGGGGAAGGGGCAGAGGAAGAGGGAGAAGCAGGCTTCCCACTGATTAGGGAGCTGGATATGGGGCTTGATCCCAGGATCCTGGGATCATGACCTGAGTTGAAGGCAGATGCTCAAAGGACTGAGCCACCTAGGTGCCCCCACAATGGAATTTTTAAAAATACAACAATCTAATTGAGCCATGCAATGTTAAGAATAAGCCTGAGATAGGAGTGCCCAGGTGGCTCAGTCAGCTGGGTGGTTGACTCTTGGTTTCAGCTTAGGTCATGGTCTTGGTGTTGTGGGATCGAGCTTGTGTTGAGCCCTGTGTCAGGCTCCATGCTCAGCAGGGAATGTGCTTGAAGATTCTCTCCCTCTACCCCTCCCCCTGCTCATGCTCTCTCCTTCAAATAAATAAATCCTTTCTTAAAAAATTTTTTTAAAAAGAATAAGCCAGGAAGTTGGGTCAAGCAGATCGGGGTGAGACAAAAACAGAGGTAGGAACATGGTTAAGGAGGGTCTATAACAATTGTATAGAGGATAAGAAATAAGAGGTCAAACTAAAGTGGACAGTAAGATAGGGAAAATAAGTAATTTTTCAAATATATAACAAAAGTTAGCTCTTTGCTCGCTAGAAGTTTCTGGTCAAAACCAGGTTATAGCTTTCACCTACTGAGTAGATATGCAATATTGATATGAAGGGTGGAGGAGAAATCCAAATTGGAGGCTGAGAAGATGGTTTCTAGACAAGTAGTCTGTACAAAACTGGGGAAAAGTAGAGGAGGAGATGTGGCCTCCGCGAATTCTGTTACAGACTGGAACTTTATAGGAATTAAGTGAAAGGAGATTTCACTCTGAGCTGAAGGTCAGGGATGGTGAGGATTTGGGGCATAAGCCTAGCTGGATGGAAAGACAAGAACGCTCTTGTTCAGAACAGTGAGGAGAAACAGGCAAACTGATGAAGCTCTCTTGACATATCTGTTATTAACAGCAGTTCTTTAATCGAGACCACTCGAGTTTATTGAAGCAATTATTTAAATGTGAGGTCTATACAACTCCAAACACTGGGATACTTTATAATCATCCAATACATTACAAGCATTTTGTTTGTTTGTTTCATTTTGGTCTTAATCTACGAGATCATGTAGTAACAGCTTCAGCATTTGGCTGGTTTTTCATATTAAGGTTTTCAATCTCCTGGAAGATCCACACAAGTTTGAGAGTATATTAAATGCCATCAATTTAGCCAGAATCTCATATGGAGAACATAAATTACATGAGGATATGTATTTTGGAAAACATTACTTTAGAAGAGAAGTTTTTGTTAGTCTATCAGGAAAATTCAGATCTACCAAACAAAAGAAGACAAAAAATCCTTTTGTTCATTTTTGGAAGTGACTTATGAACATTCATAATTATTTCTAATGGAGAGAGGCATCTTTATAAAGTGAGAGAAATAAATAAAGGAACAATAAAATAAGAAAGTGGTGAATCCTCTTTGTTTCATTCTCCACTGAAAAATGGCCAATTCTGGGAAAAATTAAAATTATTGTATCAATAAGATCAGTTTTGGCAACAGATCATCTTAGTAGTGACATGGCATTCCTGATCTTTACATTGTATAGTTTAATGTTAGAGCTCAAATTTTACTGTTTTGGTCACAGACCACTTTTAGGATTCAATGAAAACTTCACACACTATCCTCAGGAGACCATACAACTACAAATAAACAAAGAATCTTGTATAAACAGACTTTAACATAACACCCTTGGCTACTCCTTTCATTCTTGAAAGTAGACACAAACAAAGCTCCCATTTGCAATTGCTAGATGAATGTCAATACGGTTTTTCAGGATTTAACACTCCAAAGTTATCTGGTCCTTAGTTATCTTTGAAATTATGACAATAATAATTCTCCTAATCCTACACATTCTTTAAAGAAGTTTGCATTCTTTATAAAAGTTATTTGGCCTGAGACGTAAGGTAGACCTCTCTTTAATGATCCATACACGTAACTGGACTCAATCCAATCCACCAGGTTCCATGTGTAGCAGGCATGGTGCCAGGCCCTGGGCCTGCAGCTCCCTCAGCTGTTCTCAGTGGCATGTTGGTGGAGGAGCAAACTCTTGAGAGCACTGCAAGATACCTAATATATTTTTTAAAGATTTTATTTATTTATTTGAGAGAGAGGCAGAGACAGTGACAGAAAGCAGGAGCAGGGAGGAGAGGGAGAAGCAGACTCCCAACTAAGCAAGGAGCCTGACATGGGGCTCGATTCCTAAACCCTAAGATCATGACCTGAGCCTAAGGCAGATGCTTAATTGACTAAGCCACCTAGGCGCCCCAATACCTAGTATTTTGGAGAAAAACATAGTGACATGTGTCAGACAGCATGAGAACTACTGGCCCAAGGTAGTTCACAGTTTCGGTGTTAGATCAGACTACTTCCCATGCAGTGACATCACATCCTTGAGAGGCTGGGTCGGGCAGGCACTGTGTAAAAGGCAAGCACTGCATGAAAATCACTGTGGAGCAGAAAATGATGGTGGTGACCTCCAACTGGATTCTAAGGCTTAAGAAGTTGTGCAATGCCCAATAAGCACACATATCTCATTAGCAAGTGACTGTCATCGTATAAAAATGGAATAAAAATATTTTATTTCCCTTCAATTTACATGTACTATTTTTTTTCCTCAAAAAAACTACTGAGTTGTTAGGACATAAATATTTATTGTTTTGGGGACCAATTTAATAAGAGAAACTATTAGGTATTTCTTTAGGTCTATGGGCACCACGAAAAATTACTGATGCATCAAGGGCATTGTGAGCCGCAAGTCTGGGAATGAATGACTGTCCTAGAAGGGAACTAACTTGAATAAGACCTAGTCCCTGCTTTGTAGAGCCTCTTAGAGAGGCATAGGTCCTATAAACCACAGAAGTCAATTGGGATATTTGCCATTACAAGAATATAGACAAAATTCAAAGAGCTAGGAAATCTCAGGTGCCACCCTGTTAGACACAGAGGAGAGACTTGAGGAGGCATGTGAATTTAGCCTTAAAAGACAGTGAGATTTTAACAGGTGGGCAGAAGAGGAAGAGCATTCCTCTATAAAGGAACAGCATGAACAAGGCACAGAAGCATAAAATAAGCACCTCGTTTGGCTGGAAAGAACAAGGGCAAGGAGTGGCAAGATATAGCCTGTTGGAAGAGCTGAGACATTTTACCATGGACAATGGCAAGACAAATGAAGCTTCCAGGCAGGGTATGATGAGGACTGTGACATAGAAAGGTAAGTATTACAGTGATACAAAAGGTGAGGTGGAGACAAGGAATTAAGGGGAGACGATACTGAAGACAACCATCATTTCTAGCTTGCATTAAACCTCTTGTTTGCACAAACTGTGTTTTATTAATCTATGTATGAATATTACCTAGGACAAGCCTGGTAATATTTGAGACACTGAATAAACTTTGGAATTTGAGGTACTTGAGGAGACAGAGAAATAGCTCATGGTAACTACGAGGAAATATCCTAAAGCAGAGTGGCAAGGTCACACTTGCCATGTCAATTTGGGAATCATCCACCTAGAAATGAGAAAAGAAACTGACAAAATAAAATTTCACAGGGAGCAAATAGAGATGAAAGAGAGAAGCCCAGTGACAGATCCCTGGGGGAACAGCTGCCCCTGGGAGTTGGATGCTCAGCTGCCAGCAGAAGAGGACAGGCAAGGATGGAGGGGCATTGATGGGGTGAGAGCCAGAGGGAGCGCTGGCCCAGAGAAAACAAAGCAGGGCACACTTTCAAGATGGAGATGAGAGTCTATAACATTTAATGGAGGGGGGGGTGGATCCTGTAAGGGACCTACTGGAGATGGTTAATCAGCAGGTGCTTGATGCCCTTGAGGAAGACAGATTCAGGAGGACTTAGAGGCAGAAGCAGACTGCAGTGGAAGTGACCAGAGAGGCCCTTCTGGAGAAGCTCGGGGGGTGAAATGGATCTGAAATGGGAGCTTAGGTGGAAAGAAGTTTGTGGGAAAACACTTTGAGGACAAGAGTAGCCTGTAGGGAGAATGCAGTGGAGAGGAACAGAATACAGCCAGGTTCGTGTACAAGAGAAGGAAAAGATCATACCAGTTTCCAGCAAGAGAGGAGAGGGGTTAAAAATATGCTTCATTCTTCTTCTCATCCTCCCTTTCTTCCTTCACTTCCTTCATCCTTTCCTCTGTATCCCCCTCACCCAGAGCCCAAGCAGGGTGAGGAGGGTGACCAGGCAGGGGTGAGTGAGGGCGGCCCACAGAGGGTGAGAAAGAGTGGAAGGGAGGGCACTGGAGCCCAGTGAGGCAGGTGTTCATGCAGGGTAAAAGCTGGGTAGGGGGTCTGGCAGAGCTGAGTGGGGCATGGAGGGCATATTCCATGAGGTGGGACACCGAGGCCATGGGGTATTGCTTACGTACAGGAGGACTGACCCAGTCAGTACACATGTGAAGAATAAGGGGGCTGAACTTCTCACTGTTGAAGAGGAAGTCACAAATATGAAAGGAGACAAACTTAAAGTGAACTCTGGTTTTGTAGTGGAAATGAAGACACCGGTGTTTAAGTGCATGGATTTCAGCATATATAATTATACATAGAAACAAGCAGATACAAGTGCAGGTGTGTGTATAATGGAACAACACACACGTTTCCCTAGCTTTGTCTACTGAGGTCATTGAAAAGTCCTGGTAACAGCAAATTTTCAATAACAATGAACACATCTAGTACTAACGTGACTTTGAAATAGAATTCTTAGCTAAAAGAAGCCAGGAGAGATGGCGGATTCCAGGGTTGGGTACAGGGAGGACCAAGATGAAACTGGCATTTGGTTTTGTGCCAGAAAACAGGGAAGTGCTCTTGGAAGGCAGGTCAAAAGGACACGGAAGCCAGCCTGAAGTGGCTTCCCCTGGCCAGAATGGTGACAAGCTGAGGCCAATATAATGCCAATAAAAGGTTATGCCCATTAGGTAAAATAGGAGATCGTGAGTCTGTACAAATAAGTAGATTAATTGGGTGATAGAACGTTTGCCAAGGACAGGATATTGAATTAGTTTGATGGCACCTCCCACAAGGCACTTATTAACTACGAAGAAACAAAAAGTAACTTTACAAAGAGAAGGCTGGGTGATACTACTTGACTCCAGTCCATGTGAACATCCTTAGTAACAGGTCAAACTGAAATCGTGGGCCACCTGAGAGATGTCAATGAAGACACAAGATCGCTTTGGTGATATTCCTGTTAGAGATGCTTACCTTGAATCTAATCATCAGGAAACATCAGATGAACTGGGGGACAGTCTGCAAAATAAGCTGCCTGTAATTTTCAAACATGTCGTGAAGTGAAAGTTCAGGAAAGACTATGGAACATTCCAGACTGAAAGAGTCAGGAGACATGACAACTATATCTAACGAACAAATTTAATCCAAACATATTTGGTGCTATTCCACTTTCACCATCGCCATGCAGGGCTTCTCCCTTGGTAGCAATGCCCTCAGCCTGGGCTCTTGAATGAACGCGCATGGAGAGGACATGTGCCCAAGCAGCCATCCATGTGGCTAGAAGCAGAGCCCTGCAGCCAAGCCCAGCCCAAAGCAGGGAGGCTCCAGAGATCCACAATGGCAAGTTCTATCTTAAACAGTGAAATGACTAAAAACTGTTGGAGGAACTTTGCGTCTAGGTGGAACAACCGACAACAGAACTGGGTCACTAAGGAAACTGCAGTCTCTTTTCGGATCCTCAAACCCTAGTTGCAGTTCTCTACCCGGAAGATAGCAGGTTTGGGAAGCTGCTATCCCCAGGATCTGACTGTCGCACCAAGTGAAAAGAGGGGTCGAGCCCTGTTTCTCAGTACCTACAAGCCAGAGCCTGGACCCTGGAGTCCCTACCAGAGCCACAGAAAACAAGACCCTCCCACAGCTCAGTGCCACTGGATCAACAGTGGAAACTGCAAAACTCGGGCCCTCCATCCCATCTGCCAGCCCTCACTAAGTACAGCTGATTGGCCAGACTTAAATCACATGCTCACTGCCCTCCCCAAGGAAACCTTGGAAATGAAGCCTTAAACCCTGAAATCTCTGTATTATTTAAGGGCATGCTAGAAGGAGAATGGAACAGATGTAGAATTTCAAACCACCATATTCATCAAAGAGGGCAGGGGAGCAAGCAAGGAAGGAAGGAAATAATATAATTCATTTAGACAATGGAATACTACACAGTAATGAAATTGAATCAACTAAGGGTAAGGAAATCAATCTGTAAATCTCAATATATTTTGTGCAGAAAAGGAAGTCATAAAACAATAGAGCTTAATACTATTTATATATAGCTAAAAAATACTGCAAAACAATACTATGTATTTTTTAAGGAAGCACAAATATGCAGCAACATTCTAAAAGCATGCATTGGAATGATGGCTAGTGTGTTTACCTTTTGGGAGGGAGTGAGTTTGGGGAGGGTTCCACAAGGTTGTTTCGGTTACCTGTTCTTGCAATTAACAGACCATCCCAAAACAGAGTGGCTTTAAAGCCACAGCTATGTATTTGTTCATGATTCTGTGGGTTGGCAGTTGGGCAGGGCAGGCTGGGGGTGGGGGTTGGTGCGGGGCAGAGAAGGGCTCATCTCAGCTCCACATGGCGTCAACAGTGCTCATTTGTAGGTCTTTCTCCACTTGGTTTGTCAGCTGGAAGTGCCTGGTCCCAGATGTCCTCACTTACAGCTCTGGGACCTCAGCTTTGAAACCTGAAACTTTCTCTCTCTAAGACAGCTCTTCCCATGCACTCTCTCACCTTCCAGGAGGCCAGCCTGGGCTCGCTCACAAAGTAGCAGCATTCCAGCAGGCTGACAGAGGAAGCTGTGACATCATCTCTCTCTTAAGACCAAAGCCCAGAAGGCATATAATGTCATTCCACCATATCTGAGTGTCCCAACAAGGCATAGGACCAGCCCAGGGTCAAGGATTGGAGAAACAGACTCTTGATGGGAGGAGATGCAAACAACTTAACATTCACATGTAATGTGTCACAAAGGAGCTCCCACTGGGTATACAATATTTTATTTAAGCAAATCTAACAATATCTATATGATTTGATAATACTGACTACTGGATATAGTTGTTGATGACATCATTTCCTCTACTTGGTCTTTATGTACAAAATATTTCACAGTTTAGAAAATGAAATTAAAATGGTTGTAATGGATTGATGCCCATATAGGCATCCTACACATAGCAGAGACTATACATTCCTTCATGCTCCTTGGAGCCCCAGAGCCATTCAAGTTCCTGGCCTTTCAGAGGCTGACTGTTCAGCTGTGTTTTCAGTTCCAGAATGTAACCCATAGACTAAAAAAATACATGGTATGATAAAAAGCAAATTATACTTGGAGAACAATTTTTTGTGTGTCATCGGAGTGCATAGCTGAGTGGGAGTTGGAGCTTCTGGAACATGCACTTTAGGCATCTATTTATTGCCACTGATTTTCACTGGGTCTGACAGACTCTTGGGCTAAACTCTGTCCATATATATTCAGAGATACACAGGTAGAGGGTAAACTGGGGTAACCCTGATGGGAGCTAAATGACACAGTGAAGCATCATGGGGGTCCCTTGCTGAACAAGGACCATAAGGGAAGGGAGTCTGGTCACACACACCAGACCCAACAGCAGGATCTGACTGTGACATGAGGTCACAGTTCCTGGCACATGTGGCTTCTAGTATTGAAAGGAATCCCAGGCCAGCCTGTGCATCAGGAAGAAAAGAGCCTTTGAGATTGAAAGGGCTACTTTGCTAAAAGCTCTAATGTTTTCAGACCCAAACAGTCCTGCTTGAGAACCCCCAAAGTCCTAAGAAAGGAGGAGTGTTTTCCTTCTCAATTTGTATGAGGCATATTGAAATCCTGACCTCAAAGCATACTGATGTTTGCCTAGTATCATCATCATGGGGTGGGGCAAATCCCCCTTGTAAATGACTTTGGGGCCAATGGCTGTGGGAGGAAAGCTCCCAGCCTCAAAGTGGCTTTTCTGTGGAAATACAGGCCCAGGTCAGACAGGGCAGACTTGGGGGCTGGCCAGCTAACAGGCCACTTCATGCAGGCACATAGGCATAGACTTGGGTTTCCAGAAATATTTTAGGAGGAGGACTTTTCAAAAAGCATCTTCTGCCAGTCAAAGGGATGAGGCCTTGGGTCCATCAAGACTAGAGTTTTACTTTTAATGGGACTTAAGAGGTAACTGACTCTCGATGGCATTTAGACTATGTATTTGTATTTTGCCAGCTTTAATGCAAGTAACATTTAGCATATCTTTAATTACAAGAAGTTCATGGCATCCATATAGAACTCATTTCAGACTCTAAAGCCTCAGGACACTGTAAACATGTTTATAATGTGTTTTCTTTAAGTACTGAATTTAGGCAGAGAAAAAACTACCCTACCAGCACTGGGTACGTACAGACTCTTTCTTTTATTATCTAATGATTATGATGATGACAATAATGACCACCAGCTGCTGCTGCTCTGACACCCTTTCTCCTGCTTCCTTATATCAACCTGTAAGGAATCCCAGTTCTTCTGTTTTGGGTTAGTTTTTGTATTAGTCAGGGTTTTCTAAAGAAGCAGAACAAAAAGAATGTGTGTGCATACATTTATTTATTGTCAGGCCTTGACTCACTTGGTTATGGAGGCTGAGAAGCCCCAAGGCCTGAAGTTGGCGAGCTGGAGACTCAGGAGAACTGATCCTGTAAGTTTTGGTTTCTGTCCAAAGACCCAAGAACCAGGAGAGCCAATGGTGCAGTTAGTTCTGTCCTGAAAACCAGCAGGCTCGAGACCCAAGAAGAGCTAGTATTTCAACTCAAGCCTGAAGGCCAGAAAAAGCTGATGTCCCAGCAGCTCAAGGTGGTCAGGCAAGAAAAGTTCCCTCTTACTCACAAAAGGGTCAAGACTTTTATTGTTATGCAGGCCTTCAACTGATTGGACGAGGCCCACCCACATTAGGGAAGGCAATCTGTTTTATTCAGTCTACTAATTCAAATGTTAACCTCATCCAGACACACCCTCACAGAAGCACCGTGAAGCCAAGATAAGTCAACACATGCAATTAACCACCACAGTTTTACTATGTGTTAAGATTTACAAATTTTAAATGTGCAATTCAGTGGGTTTTGACACATGCATAAGGCCGTGTAACCAACACCACAATCATGATTCAGATGTTTTCATTAGCCCCAAATGTTTCCTTGTGCCCTTGGCTGTCAATCCCCTGCCACCATACCCAGACCCCTGGCAACCGCAGAAATGCTTTCTATCACTATAGCTTTGCCTCTTCTAGAAGTTCATATAAATGGAACCATAAAAGATGTGGTTTCTTATGCCTGGGCATTTCGCTTAGCTTGATGCTTTCGAGATTCATCCATATTGTTTAGTGTCTTTGTCATTCATTCCTTTTTATTGCTGAACAATATTCCACTGTACAGATGAACCACAATTTGTTTATTCACTCACTGAAGGAAATTTAGGTTGTTTCCAGTTTTGGGCAATTATTAAAAGAGCTGCTGTAAACATTTATGACATGTGACAGCATAAGTTTTTGCTTTTCTAAGTTAAGCTCCCAGGAGGGGGGTTGGTAGGTCTCATGCGAGAATAGAGGGATACGTTGATAGGAAGCTGCCGACCTGTTTTCCAGAGGGGCTGAATCATGGTGCATTCCCACCTGCAATGTATGAAAGGTCTGGTTGCTGAATATGTTCCTAAGAAATCGTATTTCAGGACGATCAGCAGAGGGAGAGAACTCCAGCAGAAACCCGGTGCTCTAGAAATAAACTAAGCCACTTGAACTGGGAGAACTTCAGAGTTGAGGCATTTGAGGCAAGAGTGAGAAGGAAAAGAAGGTCGTAAAGAAGCAATTATCACTTCAAAATGTAGGGGATTTTTGACCGAACAAAAACAATTACAGGCAATGAAAATGGCCCGTGGCACAGAGTTGTAAGAAAAATAAACAAGTCTGATTTAGTAAACAAATCAATGGTTAGGAAAAAACCAGACCTGATGACTAAAGACAGAGAAAAGCATTCAATTCAGGACATTTCCCCCCTGGTTTTTCGTGTGTTTGTTTTGTTGTTGTTGTTTCATTTTGCTTGTATTACTCTAATTGCAGCATGTCCTTCTTATTGAGGAGAGATTTATGTTCTTAAATATTCATTAACTATTAATCTACATACAACGCATCTTTCTATATGAGGGTGCATAGCATAGGACAGTGTTTCTTAAACCTCAACATGCGCAGGAATCATCTGGGGACCTGGCTAAATGAAGCTTCTGCACTGCACTTCGGTATTCCAGCGAGACCATGGGTAAGGACATCACTGCTGGGCTGCAGGCCGGTGGCTCCTAGTGCAGACTCTGGGGCCATATGCACACGTTCACGTCCTACCTGTGTCAGAGTGCATTTCTTAACTGGTCTGCAAAAAGTGGGGGTGAAGTGGGGGTGCCAGCCATGCACGGGAATGTCCCAGGGGTGTTGTGAGGATTCCACAAATGACTATGGGTCCGGCACTTAGATGAGCGCTGGCCACACACACATGCTGTGTCAGACTCTTCCAGCTTCAGTGGGTTCTAATGGTCAAGGCAGCAGCCTGTCTGACAGCTTTAAACCACGCTGATTGAGTGCACAGTGCTTTACTTCCTCCCAGGTCCCGAGCCATACTTCTGGCAGCCACCAGTTCTACTCAGGGTAATTAAGGGAGCCCCTTCAGAGCCACTAGGCTGAGAGGGCCTTGCAAAAAGAAAACCCAGTGAAAGAATTTCAAAGAGAGAGAGACTGACCATTCAGTGTGCTTTACCTGTTGGAAGTGTCAGCAGGTTCATCCCCTTGGGGAGATCGGGGCCTCCACACAATAGCTATTCCTACAAGCAGCACTAGTACTGGATGGAGCTCAGACGGTGCATTTGAAAGAATTTCCAGCCTAACCCGAGGCCCGGTGGATGGCTAAGAGAGCTGCATCCGCCTGCGTGCCCTTCTCTCCGGGAGAGCCAGGCAGTCACTCGGCCACACCAGCCAATGAATAGCCACTCTATTGTTGTTTGCCTCCTGCCCCTTTAATCTGCCTCCAGCACCCCTGTAGACATCCTAATTGGTCCTATGGATCCAGCCTTCTCTGGCCTGTCAGCTCTGCTCTGTGTTCATGGCCCGCTTTCATCTCCCTGCTCGCTTGGCATATTGCTCTATTCTCGTGGTTTCTGATGTTAAAATGCAGCTTGTAGAGCTTGGATGGTCTTCATACCATTTCTGCCTCCCTGTTAGTAACTGTACTAGAAAAACAGCTGTTAATCTCAATTAAGTTTTGATTGCTAATTAGTAGCTACCTGTCAGGATCAAGCAGCCTTCATCCCAGTCCCTTCAGCTATTTCTCATGCAAGCGGTACACTCGGTTTCCATGAGAACCGTTTAGCTAGATGCCGCCTCACCCAAAACTGCCCCTTCTTCTGGGGCTTTTCTCATCTCTCTCCAGGAAGCTCTGAGGTGTCTGGTCTACTTGCCTGTTTCCTGGTTTTCTTCATTTCATCGTCCAGCCGGAGTTTGCAATGAAAGCCACTTTCTCGATCTTGCCGGTGTGTCCTGGAAGGGAAATCAGGGGATTAGTAAGTCCACTAATTGAACTCTGGTTAAGAACCCATGCTTTCGAATTTCATCTTTAGACTTCTGATTTCCAATTCTGCATGGAGGAAGCTTGAAAGCTTCCACTCCATCTGAACAAGTAAAAAGCTGAATGAACTGAGAAGTCAACAACTTTTCTTCAATCCATAAGAGAAGGATGGTCCTGGAGCAAAGGGCAGCTGCCCTCCCCCAGCAAAGTGGAGACACTGATGGGCAAATACGGAGAATCACAATACGGAGGAGCACAATGTCTGAGGAAGCAACGCCGCACCAGGAAAACTTGAACTCTGAAAAGTTGCTGGAAGCTCAATGAGGACAACTCTGAGAGGGAACAACTCCAGCAGGATCCAGTCACTGGGGATCCCTACACTTGGGGGAGTTTTCCTTCCCGGAGGTCTACCAGGTCCTCATCATGCTTCCCAGAGCCAAATACCCAGATACCTCCCACGGCAAGAGGGGAAAAGGAACGATTTTGAATAATGTCAGGGCCTTCTGTTCTTCATAAGATCTGCCCACCTGCGTGGGTTTTTTCAGAACCATAACCTGGAATCAGGGAAACAGCCAACTCTGGTCTCCTCTGGCTATCCTGTTCTACTGAATGGGCAGAGGCTGGGGTTCACCCGTGTGAGGCTCACACTGCAGCTGCAGGCAGACTCAAACACTGAAGTCTGCTAGTAGGAGTATGAAACCCCATCCTAGACCCATGCATTATACCATGTTGCTAGGCGCTAGCCAGCAGTTTCTTTTACCCAGTGCATCGTGTCTGGCTATCAGGGCAAAATTAATTGTAAGGCATACTGCAAGGTGAAAAACACAGATTGAAGAGACAGAGCAAGCAATGGAACCAGACTCAGCTATGGCAGAGATGTTGGAATTATCAGACGAGGAATTTAAAACGACGATGATTAACATACTCAGGGCTCTGATGGGTAAAGTAGACAGCATGCAAGAACAGACGGGCAATGTGAGCAGAGAGATGGAAATTCTGTGAAAGAACCAAAAAGAAATGTCAGAGATCAAAAATACTAACAGAAATGAAGAATGCCTTTGATGGGAGACTGGATGCAGCTAAGGAAAGAATCTGAGCTTTAGGATATCTCAACAGAAATTGCCCTAACTGAAAACCAAAGAGAAAAAAGACTGGGGGGATAACAAACAAATAAACAATCAAAACAGAGTGTCCAGGAACTGTGGGACAACTACAAAGGGTGTAACACGAATAATGGGAATAGCAGAGCAAGATGGAAAGGAAAAGAAGAAACATTTGAAATCATAATGACAGAGAACCTCCCAAATTACCGTCAGAGAGCAAAGCATGTATCCAGGAAGCCGAGCGAACACTAAGTGAGATAATGCCAGAAAGCCGAGTCCTACTGTGTGCTGTATGTATACTCAGTGGCTGTGTTGTGCTACGGTGGCAGAACTGACTAGCTGCCACAGAGAACTGATTCACAAAGCCAAAAGTATTTACTATCTGACTCTTCGCAGAAAACAATGGTTACTCTAAATTGATGCAAATTTTGCAAAGCCAAATGGCACCCTTCTTTTCCTCTTGGTGAATGAGAGCTCTGAACAGAGGTGAGTGCAGTGGGCAAGATGGGGACAGATGGCAAGAGCGATATTTAGACTTCCAGAGGAGGAGGTTCAGATTCTACCTGGTGGCAGTAACTTGTCTAGGGTGCATGCCCGTTTCCTCAGCTCCCAGGAAACTCTTAGAATTCCCCTTGTCAGAACTTCCACTTCAGAGAGCTGTGTTATATAGAAATCATTCTAGGGAGAAAAATCTCTTCCTCCTCTCTCTGCTAGCATTCAGAGGGTATGAAATTCTCAGTCTCTGCTCCCCATTCCCTCCAGCACTGATATTAGGCACCTTCCCTACAGAGAAGGTCGTGCTAAGTGTTATGGGCAGTAGAGAGGGGGGTCTATTGGCCCAGCTGCTAGGAATGTAGACTTTTATTTAATTATTCTGCTGACTGTCCCTTTTAGCATCTGTGTTTGACCATGAGCTTGGAGTTTTCCTGGAACATGAGTTCTTGAATGCTATGTGTGTCAGAATTACCTGGGGGGCTTGTTAAAATCCAGACGGTTGGGACCCACTCCCCAAACTTCTAACTCTTTCGGTCTGCGCTGAGATTTAAGAATTTGCATTTTCAATAAGTTCCCAGGAGCTGCTGCGGCTGCTAGTCCAGGAACCACCCTCTGAGTATGCCTGGTTTAGGGCTTTCATGGGAAGAACAGTTCTTACCTGTGGAGGAGGACCTTTTCCTTTGTTGCTTTGCAGCACAGTCTCTCTACTTTGATCTTCCACAGCTTCATCAATTTCTGATAATCGTCCTTAAGTTATTTGTTTTATGTAGGATTTGATTCTTCCAAACTCTTTTCTTATCTATTCCATGGGCACTGGGGACTAGAGAACAGATAGACACATATGCTTCATCTTCTTTCCTTGTGATATCTTCTGATTCGTTTATGCTGAAGGAGTACTTTTCATTCTATATTTACCTCTAGCATTTGATAGGTCAAAGATCACCCACTGCAATGTATTTTAGAGTGGTAATTTAACTTTGTTTTTCCAAATAGTTAACTATCTGTCCCAGCAACATTATTCAATAATGATTCCTTTTCTCACTGATTTGTGATGCCACCTTTAATATATATTTAGTTTGCATCTATACTGGGGTCGATTTCTGGGCTATCAAATCCATTACATTGATCTGTCTGCTGATTCTTTTGTCAGTAGCACACTGCTTTAATTATTGAAGTTGCATTATCTGACAAGGCAAATTCTCTTTCATTAGTCTTTACTTTCAATATATTCTGGGTTATTTTTGCCCTTCATCTTCAAAATTACTTTATCACATTCCCCCCTCCCCATTTATCTTTGGTATTAATGAGGATTTCATAAATCTATTAAGTATTTTGTGTAAGATTGATATTACTTTTCCAATGCAAAACCATTAGTCTATTTATTCAAGACTTCTTTTATGTATCTCAAACTTTTGAAGTGCTCTGCAAATAGGTCACATACTTTTTGAGGTATTTTTATATTTTCTGTAGAAATTATGAACTAGGACTTTATTTTTCATTACAGTTTCTTATCCCCATTTTGAGACAGTTTTGGGGGTGGAGCGGAGGGAACACTTACAAGAAAGACCTTTTTATAATAAAAGAATTCAATGTGATTGGGGGTTTTGGCTCTCAAAAGTGGGTGTTTATTTTGGATTTCAGTATATTTGAATTAATGGCAATGCTCGGTGGTTCTTGACTTAAAACCCATAATAATATGCTTGCATTATGCTGAATTTTTGCAATAAAACAAAAAGAATGTTAAAAATCGAATAATAACAGAAACGTAATTCATAGCTAAGTTTGCCCACCAGTAGGCAGAGACAATGGAGTGTATCCAGCATACAATTAAGCAGACACCCTCTTTTCCATTTTATCCAAGGCCAGTTCATTCTGTGCCTGAATAGCATTAGAGTATGTCATCCTCTTAACAATATTTTTTAATTTAGTCAATATTCCCAAATGATCTTTCCACTTCGGGATGATGTTTTGCATATTGCCTTTCATTCACAAAAGAGAATATATTCTTTGGGTAATAAAATCTTACTCTGGTACTAAAGTTCAACTCGGCATGCTCTGAAGATGTGCTAACCTGAAAATGCAACTTTATAATACCGAGGGGGTATATCCAACTTAAAGAAAAGATTATCTTACAAAAGCTTCCATAGGGTGCCTGGGTTGCTCAGTGGGTTAGGCCTCTGCCTTTGACTCAGGTCATGATCTCAGGGTCTTGGGATCGAGGTCTGCATGGGGCTCTCTGCTCGGCAGGGAGCCTGCTTCCCCCTCTTTCTCTGCCTGCCTCTCTGCCTACTTGTGACCTCTCTATCAAATAAATAAATAAATAAAATACCTTAAAAATGTAAAAAAAAAAAAATTACATAAAACATTAAGCAACTGGAAGCAGAAAGAAAGAAATCCCAAAGTCTAAAGTAGTCATCAAATACATAGTAGTTTGTCAGATCTAAGACCTCACCATTTTAAGTCACAATATTATTTTATGTATTGCAAAGAAGAAAAGAGTCTTCTAATAAGCTATGTTGTGCTGTAGAATGTAAGACTGATTCTAGTTTTAGAGATTTTAAAATTGGGTTGGGGAGTGTGCTTCTTACAATCAATTACATATGTTAGACTGTTATAGACTGACAGACATCTGATTCAGAAAGCACATTCCTGGAACCTGACTTGAAGTGGCACCTTCAGGAAGGGGCTGATCCAGCAGTTCAATAGACCACTATCCCATCACAGGATCAACTTCATTCTCTAAGGTTGGTTCCCCTTGTTGATAAAACACAGATGTCAGCAGCAAACACAGATGCCAACAGGCTACAGAATTCCATGTTCACATTGAGTCAAAGACAAAGGATTGTTTCCAAAAAATTAACATTTCCCAGTCATCCCTAGCTATCTTCTCATTGTTTTCTTAGCAGTCCAGTTCCAGTGTGTCACCTACCCATCCCTGAACAAACTAGTATTCTATGAGCTATATCGTCCAATATGATAATGACTCACTGTTATGGACACCTAGAGAGGCAAATGAACCCTCGCCCCAAATTTGGTTTGGATGCCAAAGCTGATGAAGCCATATATACACCAGGAAGATATGAGAAGTTTGATAATTTACACAATTCAGGTCTCAGGAGAGCTGGGCAGGCCTCTCAAGCAGGTTTAAAATAGCTCAAGAGAGGCCTGATTTTTTATTGTAGTCAGGGTGGGGCCAATGGCAGAGCTCCTGGGTGCGCCTGGGACTGGCATGGTTTGAATCTCTCATTGGTTCCAAAGGAGGGAGCGCTCAGACTTTCTTATCTGCTTGCACAGATGCATGCACAAGGGGAAGAAAGAGGGGTGAGGCCTAAAATCTGTCAGCAGATGTCAAAAAGTGCAGATTCCTTATTATACCAGCCAAAGGTGATTGTGTACATTTAAATTAATTAAAATTAAATAGAATTATAAATTTGATTCCTCAATCACACCAGGCACATTTCGAGTACTTGAAGTCACATGTGGCCAGCTTATAGAAGATTTCCACTATCCCCCCAAAATGCTGTTAGACAATGCTGGTCTCCAGAGCAAGTGTCAACAGACTGTATGTAGCCCATGGGCCAGATTCAGCCCAGTGTCTGTATTTGTACAGCATGCCAGCTAAAATATGGTTTTTCTATTTTTAAGTGGTTAAAAAACATCAAAAGGAGAATGATATTTCATGATGTGAACATGACATGTAATTACTATTTGAATGTCCATAAACACAGTTTTCTTGGGACTGGGTCACACTCATCATTTCCGTGTTGTTTGTGTTGCTTTCACACGACAATGGCTTGAGCGGTCAGCACAGGGACTGTCTGACCACGAAGCCTGAAATGTTTGCTATCTGGCCCTTCACAGGAAGGGTTGCGATCTCTGGGCTGCAGGAACAGGATGGTCCTTATTCACTCAGGCTCACTCCTGGGAACTGTGATGGGGTCAGCTTCTCCTGAGTCTCCTGGGGTGTATAGAGGCCTGGGGGATACCTGTTGTGAGGGAGAAAGCAGAACTAGATCCTGGGTTGGTCAGCACCAGCATGGACAGTAGCTGAAAGGAAACCGAGACTAACATTTAACTTTTGTGTGGAATGGAACTGGTGGTCTGTGAGGCGCATCTCTCTATCACTAAACAAATGGCATTTCTTCCTCTTTCCAGAGAAGACACACCACTTGGATTCTGCCTTATGTTCATGGTGTCACTCAAGTTCCATGTTTTCTCAGTCCTGGCATATACACTTTATATTCATCCATGTTATTTCATTGTTACTTCTGGTGTGCATAAGGTACAAAATTTCAGACCAATTCTTTGTGTCAAAATTGTTATCCCTACTTTGTCCTTCTCTCTCTCCCCACCTGCCTCCACTTGCCTCCAGGTTTTCTGTCAATCCCTTCAATTTATTACTTTAAAACATCCCTGTTTTTTCAAAATAGATAATTTTATTCTTTTTCAAGTTTTAATTTAAATTCCAGTTAGTTGACTTATGGTATAATATTAGTTTCAGGTGTAGAATCTAGTGATTCATCGCTTACATACAACACCCAGTGCTCATCACAAGTGCCCTCCTTAATCCCCATCACCCAGTTAGCCCATCCCCTACCCACATCCCCTCCAGCAATGCTCAGTTTGTTCTCTATAGTTACAAGTCTCTTATGGGTTGCCTCTCTCTTTTTTCTCCTGCTGTGTTCATCTGCTATGTTTCTTAAATTCCACATTTGAGTGAGATCATTTGGTATTTGTCTTTCTCTGACTGACTTATTTCACTTAGCATAATACTCTCTAGCTCAATCTACATCACTGCAAATGGCAAGATTTCATTCTTTTTTATGGCTGAATAATATTCCATTATATATATTAGATATATTATGATATATATGTGTGTATATATATATATCATATCTAATTTATTGATTCATTAGTCAATGGACATTTGGGCTCTTTACATAATGCTATAAACATCCACGTGCATGTGTCCCCTCAACTCAATATTTTTGCATCCTTTGGGTAAATACCTTATAGTGTAATTTCTGGGTTGTAGGGTAGCTCTATTTTTAACCTTTTGAGGAATCTCCATACTGTTTTCCAGAGTGGCTGCACCAGTTTGCATTCCCACCAACAGTGTACGAGGGTTCCCCTTTCTCCACATGAGACAATTTTAAAAAGTAACACTCACATGAAAAGTGTTTTAACATTAAAAATTATTGATCTTTTGGGGTGCCGGGGTGGCTCAGTGGGTTAAAGCCTCTGCTTTTGGCTCAGGTCATGATCTCAGGGTCCTGGGATCGAGCCCCGCATCAGGCTCTCTGCTTGGTGGGTGGGGAGCCTGCTTCCTCCTCTCTCTCTGCCTGCCTCTCTGTCTACTTGTGATCTCTGTCTGTCAAATAAATAAATAAAATCTTAAAAAAATTATTGATCTTTTAATTTGTAGACGTTTCATTACTATGCATTCATAGATTGACTGGGTTTCTTTCCCTCAGAATAGGATGTAAATTCTAGAAGATGTCTGGGAGCAGATTTGATTGATGTTATAGGAACAAATTATTAAGCCATCTTTTCATCTGTTAGAATATCAGGGTTGTGAGGGCCCAGGATGGACTGGAATTGGAGAAGCACTTTTTAAAAAGGATCTCTTATCTGGAGAATTTGAGGAAAGTTTGACTCTGACATGTCTTACTTTTTTTAAGAATCTATTTATTTGAGAGAAAGAAGGCACACAGTGCAGTGGGGAGGGATACACGGAGAGTGAAGGAGAGAGAGAGAGAAGCTCAAGCAGACTCTGTGCTGAGTGTGGAACCTAACGCAGGGCTCAATCCCACAACCCTGAGATCAGGACCTGAGCCAAAACCAAGAGTTAGACACTCAACTGACTGTGCCACCCAGGTGCCCCTAAAATTCTCACTGTATTGTTTTTAATTTCTTCCAATGTTCTTGGACTAGATAGAGGCAGTGGTTGTACAACACTGTGAATGTAATAAATGCCTCTGAAGTGTGTATTTTAAAATGGCTAATTTGATATTATATAAGCTTTATCTTGATAAATAAAGAAAAGAGAAGAAAAACATGTCTTCCAGTGGGTTTATCAAGGTGGAATTTCACTGTAAGTCAAATAGAGGAGCGTTTCTGTGAATGATCAATGAGTTTTAAATGAGAAGTGTGGCCTTGCCTTTGTAAATGTTGTTAAGTCACACTTCTTTCCATTGCTTGCTGGTGAATAAAGTTTGTGGATTTTAAGAAAAAGTAAACCAAGAAAGGGGAAGGGTTGGCTTAACAATAAAACAAAAGAGGATGTCAGGTGAGAATATTTCAACTTGAGTCATTTTGGAAGAGCTTTTGTGGCACTGATGTTGTGAGAGTCCAGAAAAAGTTCATTGGTGCTCTGATCGCTAATTGGTTTTGAATGGAATGAATTGTGGATTTTAAAATTTATGTTGCCCCCCCCACACACACAAAGCTTTCTCTTCTTAAAAACAAAAGAAAAAAAGTGCCTTTATTGAAACCATTTATGGCTTTTGGCAAAGATGGAGGGCTGTTTTGTTTTGTTTTAAAGGCCCACAGCCCTATTGAAAGAGTTCCCCACCTCACCCTCTGCCAACCAGGGTGGGAGGACCAGCAGGTGCTTCTATAAGAAATGCTGATGTATATCGCTGGAGGGAGGGAGGCTGCCAAGTCCAAGAAATGGGCTGTAGGGATCCAAAGGGATTGAATTTTAGGAAAGAGAGGAAGGAGACAAAAAGCTTAAGGAGCAAGCTCATGTCTGTTTGCCGTTCTTTCCTGCTTTTCAGAGAGCATGAGGTTTAATATTCAAGTGGGAAATATAACAGTAAAAGGCATGACAAATAAGTTGTTTGCAAAATGCATTCTAGGCATGTAGAGGACCAGGGTGACATCTGCCCACTGTAAGGTCCTCTGAGGCCAGGCAAGGAAAATTGTCCCCAGCAGCCACCCCCTCTATTAAGGGGCACCTCTGCAACCTCCGTCACCAGCCCTGGCCACCCAGCTATTCCAAAGTCTTCAGCCTGCCCAGCCCAATAGCAATGCGAGGGAATGGAGAAGGAGGGCTTTGTTCTACCCCTTTCTGTCTGCACACATTGTATTTGGGGGAAGAAGCCAAGGAGTAGGGGCCTGAGATATGAGGTATCAGCTGAGCAAAAAATGTTAATACTTTCCTTACCTCACATATCTGATTCTCCAGTTTGCACATGCTTTTTTCCCCCACATATCCTCTGAAGCTCTTTGAAGACAAAGAAGCTCTCTATCCTATGCCCAGAAAAGTTCCACATGCAAAGAGGTCCTTTCAAGTGAGCTTTTAATCACACCAGAGACAAGTTTGCCCTGTAGTTTCCTGTATGTGGCTGGCATACTGCAGAACATGTTATACTCAAATTGAAGATGTTATTTCCCAATACCTGCAGATTATGTGTCTAGATATCTTAGAATAGAAGGGATGTGCTGATAACCATATTAAAATCATAAAAATATCATTATGTTTTTCAAGGTAGAGTCAGGTTTAGTTAATCAGAATTGGTTTGCAAGATTCCATTTGTTTCTGTGTTTAGAATAGTGTCAGGTTGACAAGTCTTTTGTTCTCACACTATCACATTGGCTTCTATTCTAATCTGTGTGATACCAGGACAATACAGATAAGCTAAATGTGGTTTAATCAATTCTGACTCTTCTGATCTGATTGATATTTTTGCATGGATTTTGATTAATCAGAAATGTATAGAATATTCATCCCTCATTCCATAGTTATGACAAGTACGGACTTTGTTTTTCATATGTTCAGAATGATGCCACAATTCAAAGCATCCCTTTCATCTGACATACTACTAATTGAATGATTTCTTTTTTTTTTTTTTTTTTTTTTTTTTTTTGAAATAATGGAATAGCCCGTTGGCTTTATACTTATGAAATAGGAAATGGGAAATGTAGTTTAGAAAAGCTTCTGTGAGGTGTTATCAAGGGTAAATAAATCTGTAATAACGTAATTCACATGCTCTCTCAACACAAGAGAATTTCTGAAGATTTTATTGACTTGATAATAAAAATAATGAAAAAAAAAACCCAAAATGGACTCTATAGCAAATATCAAAGGATTCAAATAAATATAGGAGTAGAAAAAATATATGGGAGGTACATATTATTTTACCTACAGAGGGAGTGTATTTTTCAGTTCTCCATTGGGATCTTTAATTCCAAATTCCTAAAGACACCTCTGCAAGGAAGGGTAGAGGCATGGGTGGACAGAATGGGATCTTGTCATAAACAAGGGAAGATTTCTAGTTGTCTCATCAAAAGCAAACAGATACTTTCTGCTCCATCTGGAACAGAAAGCTGGAAAGAGTATCACGCTCATCCTTACAAAAGCAGTAACAGCAGCAAACATAGCAACAACATACACACAGAAAAAGAGACAAATAGCAAATCCATATCTCTCTTTCCCCTATCAGAGAGGGAAGGAATGACAGGTGCTTACAACAACAGAGGAGGTGAGAACATTTTCTTACCTGGGATACATGTATCTAGTAAGAAGAACTTAGCTGAAATTGTTAGTAAGTCAGTGAAGACTGAGTATAGGTCAGCAAAGCCTAAGTATAGGTGAGTAATGTACAGAAAACAGGATTGCCGGGGGTTTAGATTTTTTCCCTCTTATAAGCTCTTTTTCTATTAATCTCCCCATGTGCTAAAAAAATAATATTGGTGAAGGTCTTGAGAAAGCATCCCTTGAAGTGCATGCTTGTAGGAGGTGAGTGGAAGGGCTATGGGAAAGTGAGGACTCCATTCTCCCTGATCCTTCCCCTACTTCCTCTATGGAACATAAGCCTTATATTTTGGGAAGAAGGACAACAAACATGGTCACTCTCAGGAACTGGTGAAAACCCACTTCAGGGAAAAGGCAGGAATACTGAGGAAGCAGTGAAAGGTCATAAGACCCAAGGGCAGAGTGACTGTGTGAGTCTGACGTATTAACTGAACATTAGAAACACCTGTCAATATCATCAAGCTAACACATGTCAAGTAACAGTAGGCTTCTGCAGGGAGAAGTGCAATAGTGTGGAAAGAGACTGTCTCTGAGGTGTAGCAAAAATGGATGACTTAATGCTAAGGGTAAGACAGCCACTGAGGAAAGACCCCATGATGAACCAGCCCCCATCCTTCAACACAAGTTGTCACTACAGGTATTTGAAGCATGTGGTGCATTGTGGGTAGCTATAGCAACAATAAACCCTAAACACAGCTCACGTCCTTACTGGATTCATTTAAAACTGCAGAGTAAAGGACTAGTGTAAGAAAATTATGCCCATTTTCAGCATAAAACTACTTTTCTCAGTCTCTACTCTTCTACACAGGATGTTCAGCTTGCAACAGAAAGTTATGAAGCAGGTAAAAAACAAAATAAAGGAAAACAACACAAAGAGACAAAGAAAACAACAGAACCAAACTCAGACAGGAAACAAATGTGGGGACTTTCAGACAAGGAATTCAGTATAACTGTGATTAAAATGCTAAAGACTCTAATAAGAAAGGAGGACAATATGCAAGATAAGATGGGTAATTTCATCAAAGAAAGGAAAACTATAAGCAGAAGTCACATAAAAATACTTAAGTAAAAAAAGTATAGTAACAGAGCCTTCAGTATTGTCTTGAAGAGACTCATCAGTAGACTCGACACAGCTGAAGGAAGAAACAGTGAACATGAAGATATGTCAACATAAATTACAAAAACTAAAACACAAAGAGTAATACTAATGCTAAGTAAACAAATAGAAGAGAGCATCTAAGAACTGTCTAGCATAGATAAACTTAGAATTCCAGAAAAAGAGAGAAGAAATAGTTGCTGAAAATTTCCCAAAATTAATGACAAGTATCAAATCGCAAATTTAAGAAACTCTGAGAACGCTCAGCAAGGTAAATACTAAACACATATACACATGCACATGTTCTCTACCAGTATCATATTCAAAGTGCTCAAAACCAAGGGAGCAGGGAAGAAATCTTAAAGGCAGCTAGAGAAAAAAAATACAGTGCAGATAGACAAAGATCACAGTTACAATAGACTTCGTGTCAGAAGCTATACAATCCAAAAGACAATGAAGTGACAATAGCACCAACAGGACAAAAAGAAACTTTCAAATTCAGAATTCTACCCCTGGAAAAAATATCTTCGAAAAATGAAGGAGGAATAAAGAATTTATCAGACAAATAAAAACATAATATTTATTGACATCATATGTGTCCTGAAGGAAATGTTTTTAAAAGGTCTTCAGGCAGAAGGAATGTGGTATCAGACAAAAACTTAGATTTATACAAAATTAAGAACTGGGGTATGGTATAAATTCCCATTTTCACTTTTAGCTTCTCTAAAAGATAACAGAGTATCTAGAGCAAAAAACCAGAGTTTGATTCTCAAAATGAATGCAAAATTTTCTTGGTAAAAATCCAACAACCATCCATGATTAAAACCTCCCAGGAGGGGAGCCTGTATGGCTCAGTGGGTTAAAGCCTCTGCCTTCGGCTCAGGTCATGATCCCAGAGCCCTGGGATGAAGCCCCATATCAGGCTCTCTGCTCGGTGGGGAGCCTGCTTCCCCACTGCCCTGTCTCCACCTGCCTCTCTGTCTACTTGTGATCTCTGTCAAATTAAAAAATCAAAAATTAAAAAAAAAAATAAAACCTCCCAGGAATCTAGGAAGAAAGGGGAACTCCCTTAAGATAAAAGGCATTTACTGGGAGCCTAGAGCTAATATCATATATGGAGACTGACTGCTCTCCTCCTATGTCAGAGAGCAGGCAGGAATTTCTTCTCTTACCACTTTTATTCAATATTGACTATAAGTCCTAGTCAGGGCAATAAGGTAATAAAAAGAAATAAAAGACATAAAGATTGAAAAAGAAGAGAGAAAATTCTTTGTCACAGATGATATGATTGCCTATTATGAAATTCCAAAGAAACTACAAAGAGGTCCTAGAATAGATCAGCTCAACAAGGCCACGAGATACATGGTCAAAGGTAAAAAATCAATTGTATTTATATATATAAATAATAAAAATTAGAATTTGAAATTTAAAAAGAACAATATAATTTACAATTAGCACCAAATGCAAGATCCATAAAAAACTACTGATGAGAGAAATAAAAAAAAAAAACTAAAGAAAAGGAGAGATATACTGTGTTTATGTTGACTCAACACTGCTAATATGATAGTTCTCCCCACATTGATCAAGGGAATCAAGGAAATTTCAGTGAAAATACAAGGAGGATACTTGTACTGTTTTACTGATACTGTTAAGTTGTTTATAATATTTATATGAAAGAAGAAAGCAACTAGAAGAGCCAAAACAATTTTGAAAAAGAACGAGGTTGCAGGACTTAGAGTTCAAGAATTACTATAAAGTCTATGTTAATCTAGACAGTGAGTTATTGGCAAAAGGATGCACACTTACATCAGTGGAACAGAAGAAAGATTCTACAAGTAGACTTACACATGGGTGAGAACTGATTTTAACAAAGGTACAAAGACAATTCAAGAGAAATGATAATCTTTTCCAGAAATGGTGCTGGATCCCCATACAAAAAATTTTTACCTTGACCCATACTTCATACTTATTACAAAACTTAGCTCAAAGTGGGCCACTGACTTACAGATTAAATGTGAATCTACAGAATTCCCAGAAGTCAAGGGAATCAAATCTATGTCAAATTATACTTGGTGAGTAATGTTTAGATTATGCAAAATGTTAAATTTCTCTCCTGTCACGGGATTCTTAATATCCCTGAGCCTCCTCTGAGTACCTGCTCACAGAACACAAGTCCACATGCAGAAGTGGCACTCAGTGACGCCCCAACAGATGCAGGTCATCATGAGTGTGTGGTGAACAGATTCCTTTCTATTGTCCATCCCCTCTACATATGTCTAGTTGCACATGGCTACGAGGTTCTCATTCTATGCGCTATAAGAAAGGTAAATCACAACAGACCTAGAAGTGTAGCTTTTCTCAGTTGGCTCTTGCTTCTGTCCAATTTCCCTTCTTTTGGGACCTCTCTGTGTCAGTCTCTGGCTGATCAGTGTTCGCACCCTGCCCTGATTTAGTAGTTTTGATGAACACCCAGAGAGATTCACTCCCTCTTCCAAATTAATGATGAAAGCGTTAAATAAGGCCATCCCCAATAGCCATCTCTGTACCTTCTTACAACCAGATACTTTGCCATTTATCAATAACCTTTCCTTGTGATCTTGTAGCTAATTTTGTAAATAAAATTTCCTGAGACGTATCAAATCTTTACCAACATAAGATATATTACATCTCTTGCATTTCCCCTTTGTCTATTCATAACTCTGTCAAAAAAAGCTATTGTGCTGGTATGATTTGTTTCTTTGAAGCCCAAGCCACTTATTGTTCCTGATATCATCACTTTCCTGCTACTTAACCACACATGCGCTATGCGGGTACACACACAGACACACACACACAGACACACACAAGCACACACGCACGCAATTATTACAGCTGGAACTGATGTTTACAGGGCGATAATTGCCTCTATCTTTCTTTTCTTCCTTCTCACTTTGAAGAGCAGGCTATGTTTCATATTCACAACGGTCCATTCATCTCGTAATTTTCCTGATTCTACACCAAGTGCTCAGTCTGATTTTCTATGATTACTAAGTAAATCTTACCAGAAGGCCCATTCTCTGGATCTTGAGCTACACCCTGAATAATACAGGCCAATGTCAAGAAGGTCACTACGCCCTCACAATGTGGGGGAGGGGGGAAGAACTTTGCAGGCTCCAAAAGGGAAGTACAAGGATATGAGGTTCTGCCATTGGTGGAAATGTTTTTGTCTCAGGGAGTTCCTATGGAGATACGGGGTTTTAGAAAATGATATGCATTATAGAAATCACAGAAATCAGTTAAGAATAGAAGTCCTACCTTGTTTACATGTGGCCTAAAATAAATTTGAGGAATCTGGTCATCTTAAAAACCCCTAAATATTTGACTTCTTCTAGTGTCTTGTCTTTTTGAGAAATGAAATTGACATTTATGGAAAGTCTATCCTGCGGTAGACATTCATTTAACTCTCATTTAGTCCACATAACAACCATTAATATATGTTATTACCCCCATCTTACCGATGACGTGGAATCTATGGTTCCATGATTATGCCTTGGGCCACAGGGCAAAGGATGGACTGGGGATGCATTTGCCATCTGTGTAACCTCAGAGGCCTGTCGCTCTACATAATCCATACCGTTCTTTATTTTGCAGAAAATCATTCTGTGACTGTAGATAAGTCTCTGAACTACTCTGATCTCAGCTTCCTCACCTGTGGAAAGGAGAGGTCGGACTAGCTCAGGGCTAGGATTTCTGCCTGTTCTAATGCGCTTAAGCCTTGAAGAATTTGACCTTAGGCAAGAGAAGACCTCAATACTGATTTTTAAAATAGAAAAAAAAGAGAGAGAGAGAGAGAGAGCAATAGGAGGTAGACAGTTTTGGCCTAAGTAAGTGTGCATGCAGTTAGTGGACATTCAGAGAGCTTAACAGCAAGATGCAATGTTAGAGTTTTTGGATGCACGAGGAACTGAGGTTGCCATTAAAGGTGCTTCAGACATCTGAACAGAAAAGATGGGAGATGCTGAGATTGAAATGTCTAGGACTTCTGAACTCCTGACTCCAACTCCTGAGCTGCAGGGCCTCCCCAGGTATCCAAGAAATTTCTAGAGACAGGGTTTTACTGAGTGAGGTCCAAGCTTGTGAAGAGCATAATTCCATTTAAGGATATTTCCAGAAATCTCCATGACTTCAAGAATTTCAATTACTAGCATGACCTTCTCTTCTGTTTCGTATCCCTCTCCCCTTCCTTTACACAGAGTAGATGTCACATAATTTAGTACTTTTGATAGACAGAAAAGTGACCTAAAGTTACAAGAGGTGCTATTATTCATGTGATCAACTATGTTCTCCCTCCTCCCTCCTTTTTTTTTTTTTTTTTTTTTTTTTGAGCACGGTTTTGCTTTCAGGAGTTACCATGTCCCATTTATAGCTTCTACAAACAGGACCAGACTTTAAAGAATCCAACGGCACAACTTAAAAATGCTCTCTGTTTCCACGAGGTGAAGGCAACCTAACTCTTTTGAAACCCTCTGACAGACCCAGTGCCTTAACCAAGTGCTCCTTTCTTGACAGCACGGATACAATGAAATCTTTTAGAACAGAGCCCTGTGCATTTTTGGAGGCTAGGTGAGGAATGCAGACATGTGGGTTCGCTGGTAAAAACTCAAGGCCGAAGTACCCCTTCAATCGTATTATAAAACTGTATGTATTAAAAAAAAATTGAGATTCAAGTTATTTTCTGACTTGATTGAACCAGAAACTCTCAGCAAGAGCTTGATTTCCAGCCCATTATCCAGACCGAAGAGGTTTGAATGAGCTTTTGTTAAGTATGCAATTCTGAAGCCCTCTGAATTCTGCTCATCAACAGTGAAGGCATGTTGCAGACGGCAAGCGGAGGAGCTTCTGTGTCCTCTCATTGCCACTGTCTGGGCCATCTGCTAGCAGCGCACGGCATTCTAATACGCGGCGCCCGCCCGGAGCCCCGTCCCAGAACAGCTACTTTGCTGCTCCCTGTGGTTACTTCTGCGGGCTAGGAGCAGGGAGGGGTGGCATATCGAGCCTCACAAATGACACTGCATCCGCATTGCATCAAGGGTCTCACAAAATGCTGAGCTCCAGAGCACAGTAAAATGCCTGCGGCTCCCATGGTGCCCGACCTTGCTTAATGAGGGCAACACACGCATCTTGGGGGACCTCCCCCCACCTCTGTTTCTTGCTAGGTTCTGGGCTGACAGACGGGGAAGCTCCGGTCCACGAAAAGCCTGCAGAGTCCCCTGCCACAGCCTGTGCTCTGCCAGAGCCTTCGCCAGGCCCCAGTCTGGAGCGGCCTCCCAGCTCAGGCAGCCCTCCAGGCCTGTTACTCATGCGAGTGTGGACACTAACGACACCTTTGCTAGCAAAATGTGAGAATTCTAATTTCCTTCTCCCCCAGTTCCTGAACCTCGAGGGTCAGGAGCACCCAGAGAGTTGCTTTTTACCGCCGGGGCCTCCAAGTGCATGTAGTGCAGGTAGGGTGATTTGTTCTTTATGAATATAATAGGCAGGGTGTCAGTGCTCAGTATAAAACACACCTTCAACAAAAACTTCAACCTTCAACTGTAGCAGGACGCCTGGTTTATGAAAGGGTTTGGAAAACCACAACTCTGTAGAATGTGCGGGTAGTTTCAGTGTGTGTGTGTGTGTGTGTGTGTGTGTGTGTAGCATGCTCTTTTTGAAAAATTATAAAATAATAAAATTATGAGATAGCAATAGATGCCAGTAGAAATAAAGAATGTAAATGTAAATGACCCCAAATCCCACTATTCAGAGTCCATTTAATGGTTAATCTTCTAGACTCTTTCGGTTGCCCATACATGCATATCTAAATAAAAAATGTAGACATCCTATATTAAAGTAGGGCCATATTTTACATGCTGGTTTCTCTCCTTGCATGTCAGTCTAATATATGTGTGTGTGTGTGTGTGTGTGTGTGTGTGTTTGTATATATATATGGAATATATAGATATTCCAAATGACTATGAATAGTATAATTTAATCAATTTCCTTTTATCAGATAGTCTATTTTAATTTTTTATTCATAAATGTGACCTGCCTGACTGTCTCAGGCTTTGCTAGCCAGTGAGCACAAGCATAGTCCCTGTAACATAAATTTTAATTTAATAACTCTAAGACTCCAACTCCCATCATTTTTAGAGTCTTCTTCCCTAAATATTTCCAAGAGCCCCTTGCCCCAAGTAAGGGGTACTTACAAGTGTCAGTGGCTCGTTCCTGGCATTGCTGGCTTCCAGGCCCAGCAAGGCCAACATGACACTCCCACATGGACAGTCCCACAGGAGTGCACTTTAGGCTGGAACTTGGCATCTCTCATCACACCAACTCATCACCATGTTCTGAAGATCTGCTATTACAAATGTTGGTACAACCAAAAGACCATTACTGTACTTCAAAATTGATGATCTTCATCGCTGGTATGAGCAATAAAGTAGGAAGTGTGAAGTGAGAAGGAAAACACATCTTTGCCATGCTCAGTGAGTTCAAGGGTCCTGCAGGGAGGCTGCTCCGAGCCCAGTATGTTGGTGTTGAGTTACACTATCCTTCTCACAGAGCTTCTTCCTCTGAGTGCCAACCGCCTCTCCCGAGTAGAGGTAGAAGAGCCACCTGTTCTGCTTCGCTGGGACTTTTCTGATGTCAGCACTGGAAGTCCCAGGTCCCAGGAAACTCCTCAATCCCAGGCAAACAAGAATGTTCAATCACCAGCGGAATGGATTGGTTCAAGTGCTGGTATCAGCTAACATGTGTTCTGAATTACTGGTTCCTTCTAATGATGAGGTCCTGCGGTTAAGCCTAGCTTGCTTTCTCCTTTATGATAAGATTCATCTTAGCACTCTCCCCACCCAGTTTCCACTGGGACCACATCACCAGACCTGCCTGCATATGCCTTAGTCTCAAAAAGAAAAAAAGAGTTTTGATTATTTTATCATCAAGAGCTCTTCAGTTCCTCACTTAGCCTATGCTCAGCCTCTTCAACCAGTGGATGCAAATGCATATGGCGGGCAAGATGTTGCCTGATCCCGCTCAGCAGAAACTCCAGAATCCCACCACTTTCACCTAAACAACACCCGTTCAAGTCTGACTGTTTCTTCAGGATGAATCCTCCAAAAAGTAACTGACTTTTGGCTTTTTGATACGTGTTGCCAAAAGTCCCCCAGAAAGTCTATTCCAGTGTACTTTGGGGATCTATTTTTTTAACCGTGAAAATTTATGCCCAGAATGGAAAGAAGCTCTGACCTGTTTATAGCATAACACAGTACATTCCACGCCAGGAAGTACTTGCCCGAGGGTAAAGGGAGAGGCTATGAACAGACGCTGGGGAAGAACTGTTCCAGAGTGGCCTGAAAGGATGTGAAGCTTTCATCAGCCCCTTATACTAGGGCTTTGTGGTTCGCATGCAGCTCCTCTCCCTAAAATATCCATGCAGTCCATCCAGCACAAGATTTCCTCTTTCGCTCAGGTCCAAATTCCGGCAGGCTGGCCAGGCAGACCCCAGCCAGGGAATCCACACTTGGAAGGAAAAGAGAAGCTGGGAAAATTCCACTCTGACTTGCCCTCTTTTCTTGTTGGATTCCCACAGAATCTATGGCTGTTGACCCCCAGGAAATAAAAAAGAGGAACCCATATTTGGGTCATATCAATGAGATGATGAAGTTGTCTAGTTAGCTGCCGAACAGTCCAAGGTGGGGGTGGAGATTCTGCCTTGGATAAAGTTCCAGAAACAATGTGGGAGACTGGTCGAGGTAACTGACAGGGCTTTGTGCATCATACAACTTCCGGTTCCCAGGCTGCCAAGCCCCAGCTCCCAGCGTTGGCTGGAAGGGTTGGCATGACAGCTCCTAGAATCAGGCAGGGAAGGTGAAAGCTGGGAGCATGGAGCACATCAAGTGTATTTTACTCCATAAGATAAGCTCAGTACATAGTCTGGGATGAAATACACAGGAGCTGTGTACCAAGGGCCTGTCCTAAAAAAAAAAAAAAAAAAAAAAAGCAAAATATTCAAAATAAAGAGGGTGCCATGTTTGCATGAACGATTTGTAATTCTCCTCGTGCAAAAGTTACTGGCAATGATCTGCTCCTCACTGGGCAGTATGGGAAGCAAACCAATATGACCATTAGATCTGATTTAAATGCTTAGTGCACTAAATAGACATACATGTACATAATTAACCATCTAAATGAACACAAATAAAACACCCAATTCCCTCAGCTCTCACACAGAGTCCAGAACAGGCAGATGGTTCTGATCTTGGTCCTAACTGACCAAGGGTTTCCAGCCAGGAACCGGCTTCCAAGAGACTCCCCCTCCGCTCATTCAAGACAGTTCCTTGACCTGCCTGGACTTGAATGAAAAACAAGGAACAAAAACATTGCTGCATTGAACATCACGGCCAAGACAGCATTTATATCTGGGTGTTTAATTCTGCTATGTCTCTGGAGGGGAAATACTCCCACAGGAAAGACTGGAATCTCAGTTTCTAGCCCCAGCACATCAATGGTCCAGTTGTGGAGCCATTAGCAAGTTGCTACCCCTTTGTGAGCATCAGCTCTCTGGACCTCAAACTTGGGAGCTTGAACTAAGTTGTCTCCCAAGATCTTTCTTCCTCTCACATTATCAGCAAAAAGCTCTCACCAAATACATAAGCTGGGAGCAAGAGCACCCATATACTTGTTGTGACTATTAATGGTATAATGGACATAAAACCAACGTGTGGCACATAGTAAAAGTGGAATAAAAGGCAGTTATCAAGAAAGTTTAATGAATTTGGTTGACACGGGTTGGTGGCATAGCGTGTGGTGGGAAAGGTTCATTTTTACATCTTTTCCAGGTTTCACATTTCATTGTAACACCAACATAATTTCGGTGAAAGCAACTGGAGAGCACACACAGCCTTTCCAATGGCCTCCACCAGCCCCGGGATTTAACAACATTAAGAGGGCTATTTAGACAATTTAAGGCCGTGTATTTGCAGATGGGATTTTAAGGGTGAAGGCCCATTTGTAACCCTAAGGTGTTTAAACAACCCTGCAATTTGATCTCCAATTCCCCCAGCACTGTCCCAACTCCTCTGGCCTCCCGTCTGCCGGCTCAAGCCCCACTTCCAGGACCACCTGTCAGCTGCTAGAAAGGCTGGGGCTTTGTGAGACTCCCAGCTGTAACCCAATCTCCACAACTGCTCCAGGGATGCTGCAGCTGCCACACAATTTGTAAGTTTTATGGTTGTGTACGGTGGCTGGGGTTCAATGGCATGCCTCTGGAAAGTTTCCATTCATTCATCTGCTCATTCACCGAAACACGTTGAGTACTTACTAAGGACCAGGCCCTATGCTAACTCAGCCCTGCGAATGGGAAGGGAGTAAAATAGGGCCTCTGTCTTTGGGGGCTCACAGATTAGCGACAGGCCTGGACAGACACCGACATATTACAACTCAGCCTCATGGGGCAAGCCGAGAGAGGGACACACACCTGAGAGAAAGTAATTAACCATCCAAGGTGCAGGGATAGAGGAAGGGACAATTTCCCACAGGAGTGACACCTGAGTGGTCTATTAAACATTTCTCTTGGCTGTCCTACCAAATCCTTTTCTAGAACTCATGTCATTGTCAAGCAAGTTCCCAGCTTCTGAGTCACCTTGTCTCTGTTGCCACACCTCCCACCCCCAAAACACACTCACAGGCACTGTAGTTCAACACAAAATCCTGCTATTTCTTCCTCTATCTGCCTTCTCCGTCCTACAGCTTTGATCCAAACCATAATCACTGCGCACATGGACTCCTGCCTCCCAATCAGCTCCCCTTCGTCCAGCCTGTGGGGGTCCCTCTCTTCTTCTGGACACACATCATCTAGAATCATCTTCCTCCAGTGTCGCTTAGATCACACTGCTCTGCTCTTCACACACCCATAAAGACTCCCAGCTGCCTCCCAAATCATATTAAAACTCCTCCTGTCTTGGGCTTCAAAGCCCACTACCAATTAGCCCTGCTGTACCTAACTGCCATCCTTCCTGCTAAGCTCAGGTTGGCGCGCTCGGCTCTAGCCAGGCAAAACTCTCCCACCTGCTTCTTTCCGCCTGCCCTGCCATGCCTGAGCACAGGGCTGTCTGAGATCACTGTGTGTGTGTGTGTGCACACTCACAGTGTTGTTGTGAGTGAGTAGGGGAGGGAAGAGAAGGCAAGGGAAGACAACTCTCCCTTGATATTCTGCTAGAGGGGAAGCTTTAAAATAGGAGCACCAAGGATAGAGATGAAAGAAACACCAAGGAGAGAGTGATGTGGACAGCGGTCGAGCCGGGGGAGCTGCTGCCCAGGGTTCAGATGGGGTTGTGTGCAGCTGAAAGGGTAAGCAGGTCAACACCAAATGCCTTTATGAACCCTGCCTTATCTTTCCTATATTCTTCTCATAAGTTCCTTTGGCCTATAAATTGAGTCAGGACCTTCCTATGGTTAAAACCCCTCCACAGCTTCTTCTCAGGGTAGAATATAGCTCTCATGTTTTACTCTGAGGGCTGGGGTCTGACTCTGCTTCCTTCTCTAACATCATCTCATACCACTTTCTTCACTAGGCTCTAGATGCTCTGGTTGTCCTTCCAATCTCAGGAATATTCCCCTTCTCCCACCGCAGGGCCTTTGCCCATGCTCTTTCCTCTGCCTGACAACTTCCTCATCACATTCCTCACTTAACTGACCCTTTTCATCATTCAGGTCTCAGCTTCCACATCCTCTTTCCTACCCACCTTGGCTAAAATTCCCTAGGAACAACACTCTATCCATTCCTTTCCTGGTACTAGTTATGTTGTGTACATCTACATGTAAGAGTTCATTTTCATGTTAACTGGCCACCTCCTTTAGCAGGTTATAAGCTCCATTTGTCTTATTCACTGATGTGCCCCTACAGAAAACCCGGCACAGGGTGGGAGCTAAGACCTTGCTCACTCACCATTATCTGGATTTCTCCAAAGCAGAGGCACCTTGTGACTGGTCCAATTTTCAGTCAAGAAGAAACACTTTGGTCTTCTAGAAAACTTTCCTCTAAAATGACTCACACCTGATCCACCAGGCCACTCTACCTTGCCTTTCAGAATCTCTTCAAGAATCTTCTATTTCCAAAACACATTTCCTAACTAAACCTTCCTGCATGTGGTTCAGGACTTGCAACCCATGATACCTACAGATACCAGCAAGTCATTGACAGGGAAGGTCCTGGTGTAGGGGGAGAGGGAGAGCTGGGGACTATGGTTAACGGTGATGCTTATGTGCCATATAAAGGCAGACAGTCCCTGCTCAACTCTAGTCAATGCTAATATGCAGGAAAAGCAGGCCATGCATTGTTAGATTTTCCAATTTTTCCAAAAAAGCTTTAAAAAATCTGAATTTCCATATGACACATCCAGATTTTTAAAACATGTAGAGGCACATTTCTGCAATTCCTATCAGCCTGATGGTCAACTTCTGCTCTATTCTTTCAAGGAAGTTGCTTGGCACTTGTGTTCTTATATGGAGGGCACACCTACCATTCCCGAGTCCTTGGCTGGGTCTTGTCTCCAGTGCCAGGCTTCTCCTAGGGCAGGGCAGAAGTTATGCCTCTGTCTTCTTCACAATCCCTCCAAAGCACCTCGTGAGCATTGAACACTGTTCTCCCTGTCAGTGCTGGTGCCTAACAAAGCATTTCTTACAAAGGCAGCACCCTGCTTTGCTGTTTTGTGAACAGAAGACTTGCCTATTATGCTCGGAAGCATAAGGCTCATATATTTTGTTCATTAGACCTTCATCCCTCAATCAGTGGGAGAGTTACAGACTCTCTTCCCTTCATCCATCCTCCGTATGCCTTAACGTCTTGTTGAAAAGTATCCCCATCCTTTGTTCTAAATTCCCATCTCTTTTGTGCTATGATGATAATGTTAACTTTGTAATTGTGCATAAGTCAGCAAACCAGAGTAATGCCTTATTCATCCAGAATCATCAGGAAATGAGGTGTTCCACATAATTAAATTGTCCAGATAACTAGAGCTAACCAACATTTTAAAGATCAACGTTTAAAAAGAGTAAATGGAAACATCCCAAAATGTATTATAGACTCTCTTGCCTTATTTATTTTTAAAATTATTTTAGATCTTTTTTTTTTTTCTCCCCCAGAAGAGAAACAAAAGAGGAGAGAGTGATGATCCTGTCCTCCTCCTCACAGGGCCGCAGCCTTGGGCTTCCCATCCCTAACAGATGCTACTGCTACCATTGCCAGGGTATGGGGTAGAGCTCTCTCCTCAGATTTTTTTTTTTTTTTTCCACAAAGGGTGACACGTTCTGACATAGGACAGCACCCTGCTATTTAAGATCTTACAACCTGGTCATCACTCTTCAGCAACACGTTAAAGAGATGTCTCGTTCTCTAGGACGGCAGCATCCCGTTCCACTGCGTGGGTGCAGCATTATTTATTTAAGCTGTCCCCTACGGAGAGGCCCCTAGGTGTAGCCAGTCTGATGCTATTATCAAAAATGCCGCAAAAATGCCACAATTAGAATCTCTGTATTTGTTTACTCCATGTTGTACCTGTTTGAGTATCTCTGCGGGTTCAATCCCTAGAAGAGAAGCACTGGGTCTAAGAAAGGACGTGTACGTTTGTAATTTGGGGAAAACCATCACACTGCCCTTCACAGAGTAGGGGTCTGGTGCTTTCTCTTGCCAGCACTGTATGAGCAGACTGCTAGCCCCACGCTTCAGCAGCCCGATCTGCAGCCAAACCCTTCTTTGGAAGTTTTATCAACCTGTGAGTAAAGAATATTAACTTGTTTATTTTAGTTTAGTTTTTTAAAAGATTTCATTTATTTATTTCAGAGAGAGAGAGAGCGCATGCGCGCGAGTAGGGGGAGCAGCAGGCAAAGGGAGAAGCAGACACCCTGCAGATCAGGGAGCCCAATGCAGGGCTCGATCCCAGGACCCTGGGATCATGACCTGAGCTGAAGGCAGACGCTTAACCCACTGAGCCACTCAGGTGCCCCTAACTCGTTTAGTTTTTTAAAAATATTTATGCTGTGGAATGTGGCTTTTATGAAGTGCCTATCTGTGTCTCTTCTCATATGGTTTGGCTTGAATTACACTTTGATGTCAGGATTGCCATTCCTGCTTTCTTTATGCTTCCATTTTTTTGGAAATCTTTGCCCATCCCTTGTTTTCAAATTAAGAGACTTTACTTATTTATTTTCTTTAGGTCAGTGTCAGGTTTACAGAAAACGTGAACCAGAAGTACAGATTTTCTGTCTACCTCATCTTTGCCCTACCCCGACCGCCCCCCCACCCCGAACAGTTTTTCCTGTTATTAACAGCTCACATTAGTGTGGCACATTTGTTAGAATGATTGAAGCAATATGGATACATTATTATTAACTAAGTCATAGTTCACTCTTTGTGTTTGGGGTTTGATATATGCATAAGGTCACATATCCATCATTACAGCATCATACAGAATAGTTCCTCTTCCCTAAAAATTCCCTATGCTCTGCCTGTTCATCCCGCCTCACCATTCCCAACCCCTGCTAAACACTGATCCTTTTTCTGTCTCCGCAGTTTTGCCTTTTCCAAAATGTCATCTAGTTGGAATCAAACAATATGTAGGCTTTTCAGATTGGTTTCTTTCTTGTCCTCCATATCTTTTAAGGTCGTCTGTGTCCTTTCATGGCTTCATAGCTCATTTCATTTTAGCCCGGAATAATATTCCATGGTCTGGATGTACCACAGTTTCTTAATCTGTTCCTACTGAAGGACATCTTGGTTGCTTCCAATTTTGGGTAACTATGAATAAAGCTGCTATAAACATTCATGGGGAGGCTTTTGCAGAGACATAAGTTTTTCGATTCATGTGGATAAATACCTAGAAGCACGTTTCCTGGATTTTATGGTAAGAGTATGTGTAACTCTTGTTTTCCAAAGTGGCCAAGCCATCGTGCATTCCCAGCAGAGCTGAAGGGGAGTTCCTGTTGCTGTCCATCCTTGCCAGTATTTCGTGTTGTCACTCTTTTTTGGATTTTAGCCATTCTCATAGGTGGATAGTAGCATCTCCTTGTTTTAATTTGCAGTTTCCCAATGATATATGATATTGGGCATCTTCTCATCTTCTCTTATTTGCTATCTGTAGATCTTCTTTGGTGACATATCTGTTCAGATCTTTTGCCTTCTTTTTGATTGGGTTGTATATTCTTTTACTGTCCAGTTTTAAGAGGTTTTGGTATATTGTGGATATACCTTTAACCTAATATTTGGTTTGCAAGTATTTTCTCCCAGTCAGTGGCTTGTCTTTAACTTGTTTACTCTGAATTTATAGTTGCTTCTTTCTGAATGAGGTTGAATAGCTTTTCGTATTTTAAGGACTGTTTATATTTTTCTTTCTGTGTATTGTACAGTCATATCCTTTGTTCTTCTCATGTTTGTGACTTAACACACCTACCAAAATCTAACCATTACTTGATAATTGAATCACTAATATGAACACTGATTGCCACACTATACCATCATTATCCAAGCTGTTTTGCTTCTTGGGCCTTTGTATCTGTTTTTGTTTTTGTTTATCCCCTAAGTTTCCTCTTTTCCTCCTAGGTTTTGGGATAAGCATCACCATTTTTTGCTTCCCTCAAATATCTGTCTTTCAAAATCCCCCGTGTAATTGGGTTTCTGATACTTAACCAATAAAATGTGTGCCAATAACCTAGGAAGCCTGATGCGTGAGTCAAGTTTGTAGGCCACACAGCACATAATTCTTTAGACATCTATTTTGACCTTTCGGGAGTCTTTTTCGTGTCCCACTTCTTGGCCTCCTTCAGAAGATTGGGAACGATCCAGCAAGTGAATTTCTAGTTCCAGCATTCTCTGCTAGGACATTGGAGGGTGCTCACAGGTTAGAACCCTGACTTATGAATGAGGGGGGCCCACATGTCCCTATGTTGTTATACATATGAATACGACTGCCTTGGATTGGGGAGAGTTTATTCTCTCAGTCTCTAATACAGCAATATGAACTTATATTTCTGGAAAACTTGAAACAAATAGCTTTGCAGGGGTGTTTTGCGTGGAGGATCCTGCAAAGCCCGTGCTCACCGTGCATGCACATTTCCATGTGGCTTTGTGCCTGGAGTTTGCCGGGAGTTCCATGGGAAGGGGACCCACTGCCGCGGCGGCCCCTCTCTGTCCCATAGAGGGCAGTACACACACTTTTTAGCACTTAACCTTCAGCTTCCTTGCAACTGGGCTCCTTCATGGAAAGAAAATGCAGGAACTGTGGAGTAATAATTAGCCAACAGAATCTAGTCATTGGAAAAATCGGCAAGAAGCCTTATTAACGGAGGTAATAATGGTCATATTTTGCACTTCTAATGGGGCCTTTCATCTCTAGGCCTCCAAGAGCCTGTCTGAGTCACGTAAAGGGGAAAAAAAATAAAAAAAAAACAAAAAAAACCAGAGCTAGATCAGAAGTCAGGAAACAAGGGCTGTTTGACATTCTGGAAGCCTCTCTCATATCGCAGGGAAGGGAGAGGGTCTCCGATGCATTGGAACACTAGGAATTGATACCTGTTAGAAAGGAAAGGCCGCAGTGTACTACAAGATAAACTCCACATTCCCGGGGAATACAGAAAACATGCCTCTCTCAGAGTTGTTTTTCTGTGAAAATAACAATAGAGCTTTAAATACTTTGCCTCCCATAAACACACGGACAGCATTATTATTCACAGTGAGCTAGACAAATTGAGAAAGAGCTTTTCTATCCTCTTTCACGTATCAAGGCGTAATTATCAGCACATCCTTGTATTTATTCCTATGAGACTGGAAATAAATACTACTGCTGATGGATATCAGTCCCGTGAACTCGGTATCATTCATTCTTTATCTCTGGCAGTGGTGGTAGCAGAAGCAAACGACTCCAAACATGTATACACAGCAAATGCCTTAAATCTACAAGATATGGCTGTCCTCCTTGTCCCGCATTAAACCTGCATCTTCAATTTCCCACACAAACTCCAGATCTATTGAAATCTTGGAACATTAAAATTCTCCTTCATTGTTGTCAAGGTTTAGTAACTTGACAACCAGAAGACAGACTCCCTGACTATTTGAGAGAACGTAGGTTTGGAAATAAAGAACAGCTTTTCCTGGTGCATTAAAGGTTGCCTGGGGCTGGGCAGGAAGAATGTGTTTTATAATGACCATTCTTTGGCTGTGTGACTCTGACTTTGGGCAAGTGAATTAACCTCTCTGAGCATCAATGTCTTCACTGTAGTAATTCCTACCTCACAAAAATTGGCTTACGGATTAAATGAAATGAATATAAAAGTGTTTAACACAACACCTGCCACTCAAAAGGTATTCAATAACTCCCGGTCATTAAAAAACAGACACACGTACATACAAACATACATATCTATGACAGAGACAGAGAGAGAGACCCAGATTTCTACTGGGCTTTCCTGAGCCTCAGAGATTTAGGTAAATTGCTTCAAATCCCCAAATTCTGAGCCCATCGGTCATTGTTAACAATTCCTACAAGCTCATGACCTTATCTCCTCTTGATTTTTCCCAATTCTTCCAAATCCAAAAGTCTCAGGTTAATTTAGTGCCCGGCTAGCTATTGCATGAAAAAAATCTTGCCCTCTCACAATCTGGCAAATTGATCGGAGATTCACATTAGAGAAGAGATGGAATCTTGTACCTCTCAGCTTTCTGTCATCTTGTTGGCCTCCCCTCATTCCTTCTATCTTCCTAAAAGTGCAGGCTTGCAACATAGAACTCACACACCTATGCAGCCCCATCCTGGGAAGGCACAGCCTGGTCCTTCCTCCTCTTCTCCAACCACTTTTCAGGTGGAGAAAGTTCCATCTGGCCAAGTGAATTGTCTCAGTCTCCTTGAAATTCTGGAAAATATAATTCCTTCCTTCTTCTTATCCAATGGTTATTAATTTGCTACGAAACTCCGTGGTTAACAATCTCATAGATGATGCTATTTACTTTAGACCGTGCAACAATCTATTCTTATGCATTTACATGTAAGACCATACGTATAAACACAGTAGCATTATTTATTTCATACCCCAAGAGACATATGACAAGCTATTCTTTTAAGGATCACTTGGGCTTTTTTTTTCCTTTTAGAATTTTAAATGTGTGTGTACAAATTTTTTTCTGTTCATTATATTCACCCTATTCTGGTGTTTTCCCTACTCAGAGCATGTCATCTTTTCCTAGTGGTCCAGAGTCATCAGTATGCATAACTGTGATGACGCTCGGCCCTCTGGGGGTGTTGACTGGGCTGCACAGGACTACCTGGCCCTGTGCTAGCTAACCTCAGTGTTGTGTGTCTTTGCAGTTGCTGTGTCTGGTTGTTGGGGTTTTCCCCTACTCTTTAGCCTCTTTGTCTCTTTTGCTGTCACTCATGTACACGGTCTCAGGAACCAATTCTTTCGTCTGCAGTTTCCATGGGCAGCTCCCGGTCTACAGAGAGATGAAAACAGGGCAAGCATTAAGGTGGTTTCAAAGTCAAAACCACTGGCATAGGGGCCCTTGTATGAACTCTCCTATGAGCGGAGCATATGAGCCTTGCTATGCAGACCTCCTTCTATGTAGGCTAAGCAGCTCAGTCATATTTTTGCTGCGATCTTTGGTTTCTGCCTGGACTTTAGATTATTTAAAGCCTATGGAAAATGAGCTGAGAAGAGTGAAAGGTTGCTCTATTGCTTTCCCATGGATCTCATTTTAAAATTCTAGATCAGTGACATCCGAGGGCTGAGATCCAGTGGATTCCCATGGACACTGTGTATCAGGAAACACCTGCTCTCACTGGTTGGGGCTCTGGCTAACCTGGTTGTAAGCTCTGGTTTACAACTGGTTTGTAAATTTTGAATGTCATCCTGCAGGGCCATACCACTCTAAGACTTAAGGAAGATTCAATATAATGAAAATCTTAAATCAAAGTATTTCCTATACAGGCAAAAATAATCACCAAACAGAAGGGCATCCATAAGGCCAGACTCTTTTAGGTGATCAGGTTATACTCTCATTACCATGCTGTGTAGTGCAATGTAAGAAAACGTTTTCCTGTATTCATGCCCTCCCTCCTCTGTCTATCCTTCTTACCTCTCTCCTTTTTCCCCTTTCTTTATATACATATTAGTGATTGTCTATTTTTTTACAGTGGGCAGGAAATTTTTTTTTTACCAACATGTTTTCACTGAGGCTGAGACAAACTATTAAAAAAATGCCGGGGGGGCGGAGGGCAAGAAACTTTTTCCTTTCCAACTTTGAGAGTAAGTATGTTAATTAAAAAAAAAAAACTTAATATCCTACAGGATGTTCAGAGTATGAACAGGTTTCTCCTGAGTTTCACATTGTTGACACTCAAAAATTAAGCCCTCCCTAAGTTCAGGAAACACTTATGACTCCACTCTCTCCGTGCACTCTGGGGACAAAGAGGACTGCAAAGGGACGGTCACCTGGAAGTTCTCTGGCTGTTGAGTCCGGTACAGGGTCAGTGGCCATGAGAGGTGTTCCAAGTATGCGCTGCGTGTGTATTGTTCCTGAGAAGATCCCCCCCTTGCAAGTCATACATGTAAAATCCACATAACTTTTCTCCTCAGCAGACACCATAGCAATACAGTTACGAGACAGACTTCCTGGGGTTAAAATTCTGACCTTACGCAAGTCACTGAACTCTGCGCCTGCATTTATTTATCTCTCAAAACTAGATCCTAACTAACAGTGTTCACTTCACAAGGTTGTTTTGAAGTTCCTGGAACTGAGACACATAAAATCCTTAGAAGAAAGCCCAAGACACTGTAGCACTATGTCTGTGTTTCTCATTATCGTGTTCGGAGTGTGGACGGGGGCCCTCTAGAACGAGATGGTGTAGCTGTCATGTGGATTTTTAAGAGCCTGGGTTCTGGAGCCAGTCTCCTGTGATCCTGGCATCTGCTCTCTCGCATCTTGGTAGCATGACCTTGAGCAAATTACTCAAGCATTCTAAGCTTTAGTTTCCTTATCTGTAGATGTGGTTAATTATAACACCTTCCTCATAGGGCTGCTATGGAAATGAAATGCATATAAAAAAAAAAAAAAAACCACAAGATGCCTGGCACATAGAAAGTGCTCCATAAATGTTAGCCAAGGAGATGTTAAGGAGGAGGAGGGTGTCAGTGACATGATGACTTGTCTGCTGAGAATTTTAAAAGGCAATTTCCATATTTCCCTTGGGGGAGTGAGGGAACACGCCAGAGCTGTTTTTTTTTGGGAACTGAGGGGCATAGCTTACATAGTTCTTGCTGGGCTTAGGTGGGGGGCAAGGAGAGAACAACCGAAAGCAAACTAAGGCCCCCAATCTTGCAGGGACTAGAATTGAAACAGCTCCAGAAAAGAAATTCAGGGCTTCACCCTACAGCCTCTGACCAAGAGCAAAGCCCCTAAATCAGAGAGAGAAATAAACAGTCCTGGGATGAGACTCAGGTCAAAGAAGACAAGAACCTGGAAGAAACTAGGATTCCACTTTCTGAGTTTTCCTTTAGTCAAGCCCATTTTCCTGAAAGAGGCTGGGGGAGGATGACAGGCATGGTTTAGCTTCCATTCTGCTCTGTCATTCACCTTGGAATGTCTTCCTTCCTTTGCCCTGGAACATTCCTACCTTCTTTTCAAGGACAAGATCAAATGTCCCTCCAGAAGGCCAGTCCTCTTGAGCTGTACTGTCTATTATGGAGGTAGGAGAGGTATTCTGAAATTTTCGGAATAGCTACTTACCTTGGATTCCTGGGCTTTCTATTTCCCACAAATATGCCATGTGAGATTTTGCATCTGTGCTGACCTGTAGCCCTCCTGAGTGCCTGGATGGAATGGGAAGACAAGGAACAGACAATTAGAAGTTTTATAAGAATTGGAAGGTCTGGGGCATCTGGTGGCTCAGCCAGTTAAGTCATCTGCCTTTGGCTCAGGTCATGATCTCAGGGTCCTGGGATGGAGCCCCGGGATGGGCTTCTGGCTCAGCAGGTGGGGGGAGGTCTGATTTCCCTTCTCCCTGCTCGTGTTCTCTCTCTCTCATTCACTTTCTCTCTTTCTCAAAAAAATAAATCTTTAAAAAGCAAGAATTTGAAGGGCTGACTAAAGCAATGAAATAGTTTTCTACCCAGTACTGACTGTGAAGGTCCTACAGAAAAATGGGAGCTCCTAGAGAATAAGACCCAGCCTTGCTGGGTGGGCGGTGGGGCGGGGAGTGCGGGGAGGGGGGGGGTGGAGCTTCCAGCTACCCAGAGCCCAAAACAGTCTCTGTAACTGTCTCCCATCTTCCAAATGCAGCTCTCTCGGGCTGTGTAAATCCAGTCCCCAACGTTTCCTAATATTTCCCCTATCTGCAGACAACTGCCAAACTTACCCCTACCCTCTTCCCAAACCGTGCCCTGTCCCCCCGCCCGCCGCACTTCTCCTATACCATTGTTTTAATTCCCCTTGCTTCTGGTGGCTCTCCCTAACTCATTCAAGTTCATCAACACCGCGTTTAAAATGCTGTCCACGGGACTGAACTCATTCTCCCCTCCTCCGGCCTGCTGCCCTTCTCTGCCCTCCCGTCTCTTTGTTAATTGAACCAGCCGTCATTCATGTCGGCTACTCCGCACCTCGTCACTGCACCTCCTCCATCACCTCCCCCCCCCCCCCCCCCCCCGCCTCCCGTCAGGCACTAAGTCCTATTGATTGTTCCAACTAAATATTGAACAACTATAGTAGGTATTCAGACAGTGTGTGGTGAAGGAATATAAATGAATAAAATTCATCACTTTATATTCATTCCCGCTACTTCTGCCTTGAGTGAGAGTTTTGCTTTGCTTCGCTTTTATTTTTAAAAATTTCAAATGTACAGAAAAGTTGAAAGAAATTGTGATGAACATCCGTATACTGTTCCTCTAGATTCATCAACTGTTGATGTCTTGCCTCAATTTCTTCATTTCTCTCTCTCCCTCCCCAGCACACACACCCACCCACACACACACATGCATGCACACTTTTTAAAAAATGTGTTCACCAACTATTTGAAAGTCAGCTGCAGGCATTGCGACATATCATCTTTCAATACTACAGCACATATCTCCGAAAAAGTAAGAAATTCTCCTTAGGAAACAAATAATTTCCCACAAATAGTTTTAGGTCCATGACATCCATGAGATCACACGCAAAATGTGAAACCAATGAGCAGTTTTCTAGAAAGGAAATTCATAGCATTCACCAGAGACTCAAAACTCTAACCCCCCACCCTCCAGTCTCTCCCCCTTGAACCCAAGTGGGCTACCACTGTGGTCAGCTGTGGGGGTTCAGCCACCTCCGGACTAGAGATAACTCAGAAGCTACCTAAAATGCACATAATGGCTTCCTTCTATTGGCTGCATGAGAAAGTTAATGTTTCTTAGCATAACACAGACAACTTCTGTCATCGTCGATTCCGACATTTCCAGTCTCATCTTCCACAGCTCTCTGCTCCTCAAAGGAAGCTGGCCACTGTCTCCAACCCGTCATGCTCTGAGCTTCACCTCACCCCACCCCCACTTCCTACCTAGTTTCCCTCTTAGTAAATTTCAGCTTCCCATTCAAGACCCAACTCAGCTGCCACCGCCTCTGGGAAATCCTCCCCTAAACTCTCTCCAGTGGTTTCTGCCTCTAATTTGTACAGTTCTATTATTTATCTCATTTACTACACTGATACGTTTCCGTAGCTTCACACTCAGTGATGTTGTGAAACACTCGATGTACAAGTAAGGAGATACACGATGGAAGGATCACGCAGCCTGTGCTCCCTGCTGGGACTTCCCATCCTTCTGCCACCTGGTCCTGAGACCCATCTGCACCCTGACTCCAGTGGACTCTCCTGGTCTTGGACCCCGGATTTGCCTTCACCAAAGGCATTGACAGCTCTCCTCTTGCGATGCTCTTGGCTCCTCTAATTTTGGCAGATTACCTCATATCTACATCCTTACAGTCCCTTTGCTGTCCAAATTCAACCGCTTGAAAAGACAAGCCTGCGTCCAGACATGGTAAAGATGCCACAAGATTTAGAGGGGCACAGACACCAGGAAATGGGTGTTTGTCCAGGCACTGAAATACCAGGGGCAGGATCAGTGCCAAGGCTTGGTGAAAAAGTACCAAGCCAAACTGCAAGGCTATCGCTGCTCTGAATAGACTCTGATGCTACGGAGGGCTGAGCTATGAAAGCTGGCATCAGGAGGCGTGACAGGTATGTCAGCAGCACCCCTGCCCTGGGAGGGGAGGAAAGAGCATGAGCTTGAGGCTGTGGTCTTTGATTTTTCTAGGGTGACTCTGTTGTGCCTTTCCAACATTTGTACTAATGCTTCTAAGCTAGAAATCATATCCTGACTTGCAAGATGGCAAGCAGCTGGCCTTTGGCTGGAGTCCAGGTCTGTAGACCAGGTAAGACACCTGCATTGTATTACTCCAACGCAGAGTACGGTCAACTGAAAGAGAGTGACGGGTTAGAGTGGGGGTGGGGTGGCAGTGACCATTCTGCTGTGGGTCTCTGCCTTCAGGAGGGGTTGCCAAAGAGGATTCACAGAAAGGGTTCAGGATTCAGAAGACAGGGGTTGGGACACCGTGCTGAGCCTCCAGCCTTCCCAGGGAGCAGCACCCAGCGGCCATCGGCTTGTGCTCAGAAGCTCAAAGACTGCTAAGCTATCTGCTAATGTCAAGGCTGACCTCAGCTGGCAGCTCCCTCTTCCTCCTGCTTCCCTGGTGGGCTGGCCCCTGTGGGATGTCAGCCCATCCCATCTGCTTTCAGAAATGTGGCTGCCCCCAGCCTGTTTCCCACTATGGCTGCCTTCTCCCCCAGCAGGAGCGCCCGGGCCCCGATGAGTGATGTTTCTGAACAGATTCAATCCCCGGTGCTCCAATCGGAATGCATTACCAGGCAGGGCGCGTCAGCTTGGCGATCTGGCTTCGACAATAAATCTCCTTGCTTTCATGAGTTTAAATCAGACTTTAAAACATCGCCCTTAATGTTCTTTTAATGCAGTTTTCTTCTGAATGAGTTCCCTTTAGGTCCAGTCCTTGTCATTAATACACTCTCTTGGCAAATGAAGGAGGGCTTCTTCGAGGAAAACCCTGCCAGTTTAGGAAACCAGTTGAATTGCCTTGGTGATGCCAGGAGCCTCTTTTGCATTTTACAAGGACACTTGAGAAAACAAAACTCTCTGACCGTAAATTTAATTTTCTCTTGACAGCCTCAGTGTCTCTGCAGCCCCATAAGTTATCCATTACTTCTTTCTTCTGTAATTAAAAATCAAGGGGGGGAAATGTACAGGATTAACAAGTTCTAATTTTCATTGATGAGCTCTAAGAGCTTATCAATAATGGGATCAGAAAAGGCACTTCGCCTAAGCTCTATTTTTCTAGGGCGTCTGAGTTTGATGGAGAATCTCCCTTAGGGTAGAAAAGGCTGGCTTTCCAAGGAGTGCCAGGCCAAAGTAAGGAGGAAAGGGCAGAGCAGGCCGAGTGAGTCTTCAGCAGGGGTGATCGGAAGAGCGGCCTGGGTTTGCAACTTTTACAGACTCAGCATTTGGACTCGGGGGAGCTGATTACAGGGAAAGATTAAACAGGCTGTCTTTCACACACATGTTCCTTTTCTATGGATGGCTTCTGCGGAAAAGGAGTTTGCACGGATCTGCTTAGGAGGAAGAAAGATATTGCCAATTAAAAGAATATTGGTGGTAATTCCTTTTGAGTTATACATTTATAGACACAAATGCTTTATCAGGGGACAGGAACATCCATCCTGTTTATCACCCACAGGGATGTAGCCGAGCACGGGTTTCTCCAAGAGACACCAAGCTGATCCACAGCATCTGGGCGGCGTCATTTCAGAAGCTGTGACACACAGGCTCCCGGTGAATGTGACAAGCATGTGACAGGAAGGAGCTGTTTAACTGACATGCACAGGTTTCACAAAACTCCCAAACAATCAGGTGCATAAATTATTCAAGCTGGGATTTTCTTTCTTTTTTTAAAGAGAGGGCAAGCGAGTGTGAGTACTCTGACCAGGAGGCCTGCCCCGGCTTTGAGGTTCTTCTGTAGGACAACCTGCTCCGCAGAAGCACAAAGATCTCCAATACATTCTACAGGGGTTGGGCTTATGAGTTTCAGGCAGAAATGGGATGTTTGGTTCCCAAGCTTTCTTGCTTAGAGCTGGAAAGTTCAAGAGATCTCTGGAGACCACAAAATGCACAAGATAGCAGAAAAGGCCAGCAGCTGGGGATTCTGTCAAAATGATACCAACTTGGCACCTTTCACAAAGAACCTCTGAAACCAAGACTGGAGAAGCAAGGACTACTGAGTTGCCAATTTCCAAGAGGTCACCTTTTCTGGGTATCTTGCCAGCCTTCTGGCAAAGCATCCCTCCTTCCCCCAGCAAGAACAGGCCTCATTGCAGCAAAATTTAGGTGCCAAAGACAGTCTCATCTAGAGAATACTGGCAGCACAAAAACCTATTAGAAGTGATATATTTTTTTAAAGATTTTATTTATTTATTCTACAGAGAGAGATCACAAGTAGACAGAGAGGCAGGCAGAGAGAGAGGGAAGCAGGCTCCCTGCTGAGCAGAGAGCCCGATGCGGGACTCGATCCCAGGACCCTGAGATCATGACCTAAGCCGACGGCAGCGGCTTAACCCACTGAGCCACCCAGGCACCCTAGAAGTGATATTATATGGATAAGGTAAGAGCACGGACTCTAGCCAGACGGTTGAGTTTGAAGAGAGGGGTCAACAGCTGTGTGATCTTGGGCAAATTATTTAAACACTGTGTGCCTCTATGTTCTTTTCTGTGAGATTATTTTAGTCCCATTTCACAGAGTTATTATGAGGACTAAATGAGTAAATACAGTAAGTCATGTGGAATAGTGTCCGGCATGTAGAAGACACTCCATAATTATTAGCAACTTAAATATTATGCTATCTAAGCATAATATTTAAGATCTTACCAAAGGCAGTTGGATTGGCTTCTCACAGGCTTCTCCAACTTCATGATTTTAAACAGCATGATGGCCCAGCTCACTGTTTTGAGAAAGTGGAGGTAACTATGGTGGTACCCAAGCTGATCTTTGGGGATCATGTGGATGGGCATTTTTAATTTAATAAGTATACATTCACTATGTATCAGAAAAAAATCAAGTCCATTATTGTTGCCTGAACATTACTGATCCAAATGAAGACAAGCCTTTTAAAAACTGAAGATGTGTGGTGCACCTGGGTAGCTCAGTCAATTAAGCAGCAGACTCTTGATTTCAGCTCGGGTGGTGATCTCAGGGTTGTGAGATTGAGACCCATGTCCAGCTCTGTGCTCATTAGGGAATCTGCTGGAGATTCTCTCTCTCTCTCTCTCTCTCTCTCTATCCCTCTGCCCCTCCCCCTGCTTGCACAATCTCTAAAATAAAATAAATCTTTTTAAAGAAAGTGAACATGTGGTGTGCAATATGGGAAAAATCTTAACACTTGAGCTGAATCTTAAAGGATAAGAAGGAGTAGCAGAGGGAACTCCTAGCAGAAGGACTGTCTTGTGCAAAGGCCCAGGGAAAATCCAGCATAACAGAAGGGAAGAGAGATGCAGCTGGAGAAGGGACAGTTAGAACACAGAGGGCCTCATATGCCATGGTAACAAGTTTGGACTTTGTCCCCCAGGTGATGGGAAACATTAGTGGATGAAGTTCAAGGTGACTTGAAGAAGGAAGGTAGTTAGGACACTATTGCCAATTAAGAGATGAGGAGGATGGGAGGAGAAGCACTGGTCATGGAGGGGGTAAGAGAGGCAGGTGAAGTTGGTAAGCCTTTGGAAGGTAAAAGAAGATGCTCAGGATTCTATTCGGACATCCACATAGATACTGTGTCATCAACCAAACCTGGCATGAAGCAGGTTGGTGAGGAAGATGATCTCTGCTTGAGGGCAGGGTAAATATCAGATTAGTTTGGGACTGTTGTTTGAGGTCCCTGTGGGGAGACCTTTAGCAGACAGATCTGGGCCAAAGTCTAATTCACAGTCAATTGGGAGGGGCGCCTGGATGGCTCAGTGGGTTAAAGGCTCTGCCTTCAGATCAGGTCATCATCCCAGGGTGCTGGATTCGAGCCCTGCATCGGGCTCTCTGCTCGGCAGGGAGCCTGCTTCCAACATCCCCTCTCCCCCGCCTCCTGCCTCTCTGCCTACTTGCGATCTCTGTCAAATAAATAAATAAATAATCTTTAAAAAACAAACAAACAAACAAAAAAACCCAAAGTCAATTGGGAAGTAAACAAGAGGACATGTAGGGTGCTGGCTGGCTAGTTTTTTAGGAGGAGTGGATGAGATGGGGAGAAGAGAGGCCAAGGACAGCTCTGGGTCAAGAAGTGGAGACCCTTGACTAGCAGAGTTGGGAAGGGAGAAGCCCAGCAATGCCTTCGAGCCCCTGGGCTGACCTGGTGTCCCCTGGTATCCCCAGCGTGATCTGTGAGTCTTCATGCACTTACCCATGTTTTCTCTTTGCCTGTCCCAAGCCTCCAGCCCACTCTGGCTAGCCTCGCAGTGTTTTTTTGTTTTTTTTTTTCCCCTCTCCTTCCTTTCTTCCTTCATTCAGGAAATATTTATTGAATATCTGCAATACGTTCTAAGGGCAAAGAGACAAATCATGGAGCATCTATTCTAGTGAAGATGTGCAAACCACAAAAAGTAAAACATAAGCTGCGGAGGATGGTGATACGGGCTCTTAATGAAAACAGAGCAGGAAAGGAAGATAGGGAGTGTTTGGCTGGGGGAAGGGCAGGAGTAGCAATAGCAAGTAGAGAGGTCAGGAAAGATGTCACGGAGAAGGTGATATCTGTGTACAGATCTGAAAGAGTTGATAGAACGAGGGATGGAAATAGCAGGGGAAAACAGGTTTCTGTAGAGGGAGCAGTGAGAACAAATACCCTGAATTAGGAATACCACAGAACTCCTCCTCCCCCACCCTGGAGGGTATCCAGGGTCACACTGACAAGTCAGCACACATGTCATCAAGAGTCCATCCGGGCGGAGTCTGCAGTTTGTTGTCTTTGTAGCCATAACATTTGGGACTTAACTTTGATCATGGCGCAATTTCAATGAGCTATCGCTTCACTGCATATTTCTGTCTTCTTTGGCTCCTCATTCTTCTCGACATCAAGCTAACTGCTCCAGGTCGTACCCCTTCGGGAGGCCTACCTTCCTCCAAACTCATGGAGAGAACCTAGGAAATGTAACATTTTTTTCAACTTTGGAAAAGGACTACACCATATTGCTAGCTGGGTTTTCGATCTGCAGCCAGGATTCAGGAGTAGTGAGGGACATCAGAGCGGGGAAGGCCAGGATCAGAGGTAAAGGCTGAACCCTAGGACATGGAAATGCCAAATCCCAGGAAGAAAGGAAAGGGTAGGTGTTCCCAGGCTTGAAGCTAGAAATCATTCTGGAGCTCCAGCTCTGTCCTGTGGGAGAGGCCAGGCAAGAACTGATGGCTGATGATTTTAAGATCAAATATTCACAAAGTCAATTCAGAAAAGGGTGGCGAGCAGGTGAATAACCAAGGTGACTTAGGGATGTACCGGTAGGCCAGTGTGTTAGGGTAGGTTCAACAGCAGACATGTGGGAAACCCAAGTTTAGGGTGAGGAAATGCAGTCACCACTGCACCTGGAACTCAGACAGGACTTGGTTCTGGCTTCACGGACTCGGATCAGGCCGAACTCGGTGAGGAGCCAAAGTCACTGGCTTGAGACCCTTCAAGCCCCTGAGTAGGGATGAGACTGGCTCCAGAGTCTTGGCTGGAGCCCACCTTAATTGTGGGATTAAATGGCTCCAGATTTGAAAACTGGGATGGCCACATCCCAGAACCCAGCCAACCCTTAGAAACATGCGAACAATTTAATCATTGGCTCCAATTATTCGCCAGTTCCTGTAACTCTCCTTTTGCCACGGCCAGCTCTCGAAGGAGAATACTTTCCAGCCTCTTGTCTTTACACTTGGCCACATGATTTGCTTTGACCAATAAGAAATGGGTTAAAGGTATTCGTGTGTCAATTCCAAGCCTCATCCTGAAGATGCCTCACGCATTCTCTCTAGCCCCCTTGAACTTCCGTGATCAGCGTAAGAACAGACACTGACTAGTCTGCTGGTCTCAGCAGGACAATGGAGACAGAAGGAACACAGCCGCCCTGACCACTGCAGCCTGAAGCAGAGCTACCAGTCAAGTCCAGTCCAGACCAGGCAGAAATCAGATGGCCATAGACACAGGAGCCATGAGGAATAAGCGTTGCTTTAAACTGCAAAGACAAAGACCAAACAACTTTTTGTCCTGCCTCAAGGTGCCTAGCATGGTGTTTTGTTCCCCAAACCTCCAAACTAACTTGCTAGTTTCATTTGAGATGCTCGGTGGAAACCAGCTGGATATCTGGGTTCTTCCTGATGAGAGGAAATCGAGACATTCCCATGCAAGTGACAGGAAGTAAAAACCCACCAGGCCATTTCCTTAGACACCGGGGGCAACGTCCAAAGTTGCTGTCTTGTGCCTGCCCCGTGCACAGCCATGGTATCTGAAGGAGAACACCGAAGGTTTGGAGTAGTTTGGGACTCACAAAAAATAATTCATTATGCATAATGGTGATGTTGGCAGCGCATGCCAAATGGTTAAATCTAATGTAGCATACAGTTTCATTAAGGCACAACAAAATTAATCTATCCCTTCCCACCAGGAGGTTTAAACAAAAGCAATGGGGAAGGAGATGCATGTAAAAAGCAGCAATTCATTAATGAAATGAAGACATGTAAAATAATTAGGCTTATAACAAGAGATTAGAGAACTAAATTAACCCTTCTGTTTACTTTGCACAGGACGCAATGGAGAACTTTGGCAAACATTAAGTTATTATGGAAATGTCACCTCGAAAGTTGAACCTGGTGGACTCCCATGAAGGGAGTGACCCGTGTCAGTCCCTGGTCTCATAACTTTGTTCATGATAGTTAAAACCCTCCCTGCAGGTTATTTCTGTTGTGGTCCCAGAAGCACAAAAGAAAGCAGGCACAGCCATGGAATTGCCAATGAAACAGTTAATTCAAAAAAAGTAGGGGTTTGATGTTGACATGCTGTATGCTAACTTGGGTAATTAATAATATTGAAACGAAGGGGCTAATCTAAATCAATGGTGGGCTGAAGCTTTCCTCTGTCTGGTTAGTAATGATAAGCCAAGGGGGACAATTGAGCTTCTTTTCTTAATAACTCCCGAGCACTCATCTGCATGGGGGGGATGGTGGGAACAAGAACTTGTCCATGTGATGGAGTAAAACGCAGCCCAGGACAAAACAGACTGGGAAATGGGACCTGCACAGTGTGGCAGGCACCCTCCTGGACCAGGAGCCCGAGGCTGAGGCTTTGGAACTTGACCCTGGTTTCTTGCACCTTAGTTCCCTAATTTAAGGCCTGCAGTAGACTTGTGGGTTTGTGTTTCCCTCACTGCTTCAAACTCCTCCATGTGTTGCTGGAAGAAATCTACACCTTAATACCTTTATTCTCTAAATCTGGACTCTGTGTATCCTGTCACTGAGGTTGGGGACATGCTGAAAGCTGGGAAAGGGCAAGCATGGTAAGAGCACAGACACCCCTTCAATGAGGAGATACAGCTAGAAGCGCTGTGCCCAAGGGACAGTGGCCGTGAGGAGTCAGAGGGTAGCAGGAAATGGGTCAACCTGCTGATGCCAGCAAGATCTTCTGGTTGGAGATGGGAACAATGTCCCTCTATAGGACTCTACCCACAGTGGCAGCCCCACTAAGGACAGCTTGGCCCAGGCCAGGGTCTTCCGTTACCTTGCCACCCCTCCATGCTATGCACAGGCCCACAGATGCTCTCATGTCTCACACGTGGTAAAACCATCTCTTCCAGCTTGCCTGAGGCTGACGTAAAACACTGACCATGACTTCATTCCACATGATGAATTAAAGATCACAAGGTTGTGTGAGACGCTGAGAATCAAAATTAACTTTTCCTTGGCACCTACTCTGTGCTTGGTGATCTTCTCACATTATCTTGTTTCACCACCCAGTGTCAAAGGAACTGTGTTCCATTTTATAGAGCAGGAAGCTGAAGCGGAGTCACATTAAGAAATTAAGCTAAAGTCATTTTATGTATTTATCTATTTATTTTTCATTTTAAAAAAACTATTACTTTATTTATTTTTAAAGAGAGAGAGCATGCCTGCATGGTGGGGATGGAGGGGAAGAGGGAGAGGGAGAGAAAGAATCTTCAGCAGGCTCCACACTCAGCATGGAGCCTGATGCAGGGCTCCATCTCATGACCCTGAGATCACAAACTGAGCCAAAATCAAGACTTGGACACTTAACCAACTGAGCCACCCAGGCAACCCCCAGGCTGAAACCATTTTAAAGAGTACTATGACTTCTGAAGTTTTATAGACACAAAAATCATCCTCTATGGCACCTCCCCAGACCATCTAGAGAACAGAGCAGGGAAAATCGTGGTGGGCCCAGGACAGGTGGGTAGGGAGCCCAGAGATCAAGTACCTCAAAGACAGGTGCAGTTATCTTGGAAAACTCTTTGCATAGGCGAGCCCAGGGCACATTACTTTCAGGCACTCCCCTTTCCCACCCCAGCCTCACCAGGGATGGGAAGGTAAGTAAGGCATGGACAGAAGTAAGAGGAGAGCATGGTTGGACAACTTATAGGACTACTGGAAGAAATCTCAGTGGCCCGTTTTTCTGAAGAAGTCCGAATGAACAGCAAGTATCATTTCCAAACTAAAAGTAGGTCAATTGCTTCACTACAAGTATCCTGAATAAAGGATATTTGAAATTCTGGAGCTTCTGTAGAAATAGGGATATCCTAACTTGAGCCATTTCAGGGAGCACTACACCCTCATCTTCTCATGTTTTTCCATGAATCCAGAAAAGTCATCTTTTTAGCACTGACCCTCCTTGACCCAAGCCAGAGAGAAAAGAAAGCATAAGCAAAAAAAAAAAATAAATAAAAAAGACACCCTGTTTTTTCCTCTTTGGAGTTCTTGATGCACATTCCTATTCTCCATCTTCTACATGAACTATTTTTCTACTCAGTCACTGATTCGTTCCCTCAATACTTATCCACGTGCCTATAGTGTGCCAGATAGCACTGAGCTCTCCTCTCTCGGTGCACATTTGTCCCAACAACCTGAGAGGAGGGCACAGTTATCTGGTGTATATAGGAGCCGACCAAGGCCGAGAGAAGCTGAATGATTTCCCCACATATCCCGGCTCCCACATGTGGGAGCCAGCCTCTCCAGCTCCCCGCCAACCCCAGACATACACATACTGTCTTCCCTGCCCCATATACTCAGCCATCATTTTCGCCAGAAATTTACCATTATTGGCCCCAGGAGAGAAGGCATTTCCCCCCATTATCCATATATTCTAATTGAGGTCCTAAGATCTTTCTGGAATAAATAAGAACTTAGAACCCCCTTAGACTGTTGATATCTTTGCTAATCTTTAGTGATCTACTTTGCCTGCAGAGCCACACTCCAATTTCCAATGCTAAGTAGAAAGTCTCTCTAGAGAGGTGTTGTGTCCTTGATGGTAGTTTAAACAAAGAAAACAAATTGTAAAACTTTGCCGGTCTGTGAGGAGATGGTGTCCAGAGCCTAGCATAGTGTTCTGTGCATGTTAAAAGTTTAATAAAGCTTTGATTTGCATGAACAAGTGAGTGAATGAATGAACAAGTGACTTTGAAAGGTCCCCGAGGCTTCTCTGGTCTCCTCAGGTCATTGTTATTGATATAGATGTGTGTGAGAGGGTGGGTCAACAGCATGCCAGCATGTCAGTCAGCACTGTGTGGCTCCACAGGTAATGTACAGGTGGGGGCAAAGCGCACAGTTCATTTGCAGAAAAGCTTCTTTAGAGTTTCGGTCTGAAATTCCCCTCAAAGGTTGGTGGAATTCGTTTTTAGGATTACCTAACAGGCATCGAAAGCAATTGACTTCAGAGCAAATACTGAAAAGTCACTTTGTTCATTGTCATTGAATTAATGGGGATCAAAAAGAAAACTGGGTGTGAATCCATCATTTTTTAAAAGAAATTTTGTTTTATTTATTAAGATGGAGAAATCTCCATTCTACGACCTACTTCTTAACTAATTAAATTAGATAAAGGTGGGAGGAACTACGTAGCTAGGGATTTGCAAGTGTTCAGACTCTTGAGGAAACAATGTGTATGAGGTTTCACATTTCAAAAAATACACATAAATAAGAGTGGATCTTTGGTACCTGGAGATCTTGCTTCTGGGGTACCTGTGTTAAATCGCAGATACCTTGGATTACTGACATACTAAGTTTGGCGTTAAACCATTGTGTCATCTAATTTTCAATGCCTGAAGATGTTTGCAAGAGGGAAAAAGAATCCAAACTGGCTCTGGAAATAATCTCAAAAGTGAGTTTGAAAAGAGTCTTGAGGGATGAAAGTATCACTTAAGTGAGTCCTCCAAGGTGACTATTTGAAAGTACTTTCATGGGATATGAAAGTTTTGATATGTTAAAAAAGATCGACATCAGTTTTAATGTTGTTGATGAAAATTTTTATGCCCAGAAAGGACTACTTAGAGTTTTACTTTTGTTTTCAAAATAGTACCTAATGTATTAAAGTTATGCTTTCAAACACATTTGGTTTTTAAGTTTAACTTCCAAATATTTTATTTCAAAATCAAGCAATATTTAACACTTGCTCTTAGGAGGCCCCTGTTTAGTTTTTGTTCTGACTGACAAATCAATTATTAAAATGCTTTAGAAATTTTAAAGTGAGTGTATCAATTTCTATATACAATTTTCTTTCTAGGTGCACCCTTTCTCCAACTCGCAAACACATTTTTCTAAAAATGTTTAGTTTAAAATCACAAATATACTCATATTAAATTGGAATTACAGCTAATAAGCTAAATTCTATTAATCACTACAAGTTTCCTAAAATACTAAATATGCACATATTACAAAAAAACATATTAATATTATAGATTGATTTTCTTTAAAAACACTTAATTCAAAATGTTCCTGGGGACAAGAGATGCATATCTACTAAGAAAAGAATTATGTTGTTCCAAACAATTTTGCAGTTACCTTCAACCTTCAGAAGCCATTTTTAGGACATTTTTAGTTGAATTAGGTTACTTAGTGATTAAAGAGGCCATAGGCCAGGATGCCAACTGGATTTGTGCCTATGACATTGACAGGACACACAAAGTCCCTCTCAAATTTATAGTTGCTTTGTCCATGCTTGCCAAATGTTAACATCATATCTTTATATTTGAGTCTGAGTTTTAGAGTCTCCAATCCCAACATTTTATCACTTGCTTTGATTCAACTTCTCTCCTTACTATGTTGTTATACATATATATACATAATTTCAAATTCTTCCTGTTAGAGCCAGAAGTTAAAGAGATATTTTTTTAAAGATTTTATTTATTGAGAGAGAGAGAGAGAGAGAGAGAGAGAGAGGTTGAGAGAGGGGTAGGTGGGGGGAATGGGCAGGAAAGGGCAGAGGGGGAGAGAAGCTTAGGCAGACTCCATGCCAAGGGTAGAGCCCAACTTGGGACCCAATTTCATGATCCTGAGATCACAACCTGAGCTAAAACCAAGAGTCGGACACTTGACCGACTGTGCCACACAAGCAGCCCCAAAGATATATTTAAATAACATGTAACTGAATCTCCAATTCTGTCATCATCATCTTAAAATTAGGTCATGCCAATGACAAAAATTAGTCACAACATTATATCGTAATGCCTCATCAATACAGATGAGTGTTGACCTTTCTGGTTTCACCCTAGGAGACTCTACGTAAGTTACTGAACTGTCCCCACCCCCAGTGCCTCCCCACAACAAGCACGCTTGCATGGATCCCATGGGACCTTTGCTAACCTATCAGGAAAGAAGAACAGTGTGGCTACCTGCATTTGGAATTCTGGTTGATAGTGGTCAGGGGGCAAGTGAGGGAATATGAGAAACCTTAAAAGGATAATGAGCTAAGAGAGTGTATCATAACTTTTCCTGGAATAGAAGAAAGCTGCTCAGTAGAGAAGGCTGACATGATGGTGGTGCTGAATTAAAGAAAGGCACAGGAAGGACTCGGTATTGTTTTGACAAATCAGTGAAGATACCAAAGTCCAACTGAACAGCACTCAGTGAGATTCAAAATCCCCTTCTCCTTCTCCCCAGGACTTAGTCTTTGGATCAATTTGGTGTCCTTGACTTTCTCCCCCTTACATGGTTTCCTTCCAGGGAGTTCTTGTGTCTTTCATGTGGATCACCCCAGACAAGGCTTCCCCAGCAGAGTCATCAGACCTGCTCCAACAGGGATAAATACGCTGCTTGTAAGCAGTCCATCACTGTAAGCCCCCCACTGCTCCATCTCACTCTCTACCCAAAGATAAGCCAAGATGAAGCAAGCTGTCTGGAGAACTGGTGATATCCCTTCATCATCCCTGAGGTATTCAAGCAAGTACCTGAGGATACTCACTGAGGATCAAACAGAGAAAATTCAATAGTAGAAATAAGAATTTATGGCTTGGATAGGCCATTCTTGGGCCTGGAGGCCCCAAGATGTTTGATGTTTAAATATACCCCCATGGCAGTCTAAAGGTATTATTTATACTGTAAAATAGTCGGAAAGGTATTTTATAATTTTGTTTTGCAATGATTGCATTTAAAATATTTCCAACAATTTCCAATCTATGATCACGCCTTTCGTATACTCTTGTCCCAAAGCCCAGTTGGGTCTTCTGTGTGCTGATTCATAAGGACACCTTTGTCAAACACCAGGTTCACATACATATAATAGTCTGTTTCTCGTCTGTAGCATTTGTCTGTTTATGCATACTTGTGACACTACCACTTGCCCACTTGCCCATAGCCTTTTTGCTTCTGTAAAACTATCTTAGTTATGCTGGGTTCTTTATTCCATATCATCCAGAGGATCAGCTTAGTAACCACCACCAAAAACTCTGTATGTGTTTTACTCAAAATTACATTTAATCTATAGATTAATTTGGAGAGGACTGACGTCTTTTCTGTCCTTCAATAAGGTGTTGTAATCACCCCTACAAAGAGCTTACATATATTCTGTTGGATTTGTTCCAGTGGCTTTTTTGCATTTTAAGTTGGTCCCTATTTGAATTTCCATTTTGTAACTGTTACAGATGTATCAGAATGCTATTGATCTGAATATACTGACCTTGCCAAGCTCTTACTATTTAATAGTTTCCATGGTAGACATCACGAGGTCTTCCTGAGCATTCAGACAAAACAAAACAAAACAAAACCAACCCCTACGCTTCCCAGGTACTTTGCATTTAGGGTACATAGGGCCGGCTGTGGCCAATGAAATGGGAGTAGAGGTCCCATTTCAATCTTCCCAAATGGGTCACTTCCAGGCTGAGCAGTAAGCTCCTGAATGATTCTCTCTCTCTCTCTCTCTTCCTCTGCTGAACAGGTGTGGACCCTCACATTGAGGTGGCAAAGTCTGGGTTGATGAATCACACTACATGGCGGACAGTCACTCAGAACTTCCACAGACTGCATGAGAAGGAAATAAATGGCTGCTGTGTTCAGCCACCAGTGTTTCTGGATTAATTGTTACCACAGCATAACCAGCCTCCATTGACTAATACAGTCTGTCCATAGATTGCCTCGGATTTTTAATGTGCACCACAACAGCAGCTATGAATAATGAGTTTTTGCTTCTTCCTTTCTAATTCTTCGGCAATTAAATTTTCATGAATACCAACCTTAACAATTAATGAAGTTGACACAATGTTGCATTTTGTAGATCTTTAATTAAACATTTATTAATTTTGATTTGCAGTTTTCCTTTGTATTCCTTCAGTTCTCAGACATTTGCTCGGCCCTTAAAAAGTTGACAGGCCCCAGGCTCCATGATAAGAGGGCCTAAGGGTTAACAAGTCGTGGTTAAGCTGGTTGTCACTTTGGGAACTTACCAGCCTAGGAGCCTGCGGGTCCAGAATAAACTAATGTAACGGGAACACACAGAGCCCTGGCTTAGGGGAGTCAGCTGGGCTTAGGCCAAAACACTAACAATAGCTCCGTGGGTATCCTAGCAAATCAAAACTGAAAAGTCTCTTTTTTCCAGTTCATCTTTTCTTTTAGCAAGAGAATCAGAGTTAGTCTCCTCTTGCTTCTAGAATTTGGCGACAGCTCTGAATATCTCATTATTACCATTTTAACACTGTAGGTATGCTCTAGTTCAGAAAGGTCCAAAATAATAAAACCTGACCTTATCAAAGAATATATGAATTGGAGGATGGTAATTTGCTTTACAAAGGGTTCCCTGCTCCACAAAATGAATTCAACTTTGGTGTCCCTAAAATAGCCAGTTCCCTTGGTGCATGTTAAATATAATTCAATTTACAAAAATTCGATTTGCATATAACCTTTTCAGTAGCACATCCATTGTGCAAAGCAATGTACACTTGTAATTGGCTGCAAATTGCCAGGAGACCACCCTTGCACATATTGTTCCTAGATGTGCGATTTTTTTCTTCATCTCCATGGGGTAGAGGAGTAGAGTGGCTAAAGTTTCAGTTGTTTATCTGATCCCAGTGACCACGCCGAGAAAGAACATTTGTCAATGACTCGGGGGCAACAAGAGCTCTGTACGGACTAACGCTGTGTACTTAGAAGCAGGAAATGAGGAAAGGTTATGAGAACTGGCTGGGTTCATGACAACTGTCTGGCTGTGTTGTAGGAGCTCTCTTTATCTTGCTGGATTGACAGACATCAGGACAAACAGAAATGAAACAAGGGACGATTTACCATCATGGTTTGGATATCATTTTTTTCTCTCCATGAGGTGGTGGACCTGCAGGAGCATCTTCCAAGAGAAACAGTACTAAGTATAGGGACCTGAGCCATGTGGTCAAGGAGAGTCCCAGCTGACCTAGCCAGCCGTGCAGCCTGATCTCAGAAGTCCCTTGTGCAGTGTGTTCTTGCCACAGGAATATAGCTAAGATACTCAGCAAAGCGAGCGCCGCACTTTCTCATGTGTTATGTAAAAAGCAAAAGTGGCATCTTTTTATGGCAAATTGAATTAAAGTAGATTATTGCTTGTGATGCCAAGTCACATCTAAAACCCTTTTCGACCTGAATAGTAAAAACCCCGCCTGGCACATCGCACTCTCTTTCCAGAAATGATACTTTGCTCACGCATTCCCACTGCCTCCCTTCCCCACATTGGATTCTGGAGCCCTGCTCTTCTGATTAGGAAGTTCCCTCTGGGATTTCATCCATGGTGGGGCTAATGGCTCTTACTCCCCAGGCTAGCCCGCCCCTTGTGTCAGACCTGTGGCCCCGGTCAGATACCTTCCTTCTGGAGCCTGGACTCCTCTGCCAGGTTCAGGAAGGATGCACTGAAAGGAGCCGAACCAGACCTATCTAGATAGAGTTGGTCTCCTCTCATCTCTTCTCTTCTTTTTTCCTTTTACTGGAGGGAACAGCTCCTTAACCCCCAGTTTGGCAGAGCAGTCTCTTGCAGAGCAAGTTCAACTCCCAAAGGGTGAGGCTCAGCATCTTCCCGTTCTGAGGCAGAGGTTCTGGTTGAAGTCCCAAACTCCGGGATGCAGAACCATTAACAACCTGAAAACAGGAATTTCTCATAAAACAAATAAAAATACTGCAGTATTTCTTAGAAGCCCAAGTTTGGGGTAGCTTGTTAAGTCCTTTATCTCAGCCCTCCACCCTTTACCAGAGAATCTGTTATTTAACCGGAATGTACTGTAGCTGCAGCATGAGATAGGCTGCCACCTCAGGCGTGCACAGTGTGCCCTGCGCCACTCCAGGGGTGCCGCTGGCAAAGCCGCAGTTTACAACCTGCTCATGCCCTGCAGCGCTGGCCCCAGGAAGAAGGGGGCCCATGTATTTCTATCTCAGTGGCCTGAATTCGGGGAAAGAGGACACCCAGGCTGCAGAATGACCTGGGCTCACATAGTTTGTGAGCCACTTATAACCTGTGCAGTCCTGATGTGCACAGCCTCTCCTCCAGGAGCCGTGCACAGCACCATCTGACGGACCACCGCGAAGATGACATCGAGATGATAAGAATGGATGTGCCCGGCGTGTTGTCCATTGTAAATGTGAGCTTCTCTTCCTGCAGTGCTCCCAGCCAAACCGGGCACCACTGGTCCCTGCCTCGCCGGCTTTGATCCTGGAGACGGAGGGGAGAATGAGAAAGTAACACAAGAGCGGGACCCTGGCTCCGTGGCCCTCATGAGGTCTGTGAATGCGGCAGCCAGATGTGCTCAGCTCCAGGCCTGTCCAGGTGACATGGGCCCCTCAGGAAAGTGTCACTCAATTTTTGCTATGTATATGAAAGCCAAGTCACTTCCCCCATGAGGGCTGGGGTGGGAAATGAGGAGGAGGAAAGAAATATTTCCTATGCTCCTTTCCCTTTTGTTTGTGTCCAATGGAGCCTGCCAGAGCTGAGGTAAGTCCTGCCCTTGGAGGGGGCACTATGGCACAGGGCTGCAGTGACCAGGTGACCAGTCCTCCCCAAAGGCTACACACACCAGGAGGTCAGAGTCTGGCTCCTGGTTGGCCTCCTTGTTCCATTAGGAATGCAGAAACTGGAGTCTTCTGGGTTACGTCCTGGACATTTTTTAAAAATAAAAGACCCTATTCTCTCCTATCGGTCCGGACATGTTGGCTCTAGTAGACGGACAGATTTCAGAGGTCTCCTCCGGCCCACTTTGCCTTGGCTGGAGATGGAGACTGTCCGAGGAGGGAATGGCTTCAGATGCTGCTTTCCTTCCTCTCTCCGTGTCCTCCAGAGAACTGCGAAGCTGAGCTCACAGCTGCTCAGATTCCATGACCACACACAGCAAGAAGGGGCGTCTGCCCCTTAGTGACCTTGGTGACACCAGCATTCATCTCACTTCCCTGGACAAAGTCAGGGCTGACAGTCTTGACCACCGGAGGTAAGGCGCAGGGAACTCCAGAGGGCCCCAAAACAGCTTCTCACCCATTCAGTTCTCTTCCTCTCTACCTTTTAGCTTTCCTGCACTGATTTTACTATGCTAGGTTTAGTACATTTTCAGGACTCAACTGCTCTCCTGCCCATCTGTCCAGAGAGAGCAGAAATGGGGCGAGCTGTGGACCGAGGAGCAGGAGGCTGGCCTCCACAGGAGCAGTGTTGATACAGGCAATGCACAAAATCTCCCTAGGCCAGTTTTCTTAAAAAAAAAAAAAAAAGACACCTGGCCTACCTACTGACCCTGTCAAGTGAGATGTGGATGTGAGAGCATTTTGTAAACCATAATACACTGCGTAGATAGAGGATATGATTGCTCTCAGGAGGGCATGGGTGCTTATGTGAGGTGGGCCTGGGTTTCATCCTACCATTCACGGTAGAGACATCAAACTAGCAGCCGTCAGAGACCTGGGTATGTTGTATTTACACAACATCTACAAATATTTAAAATCTACTGCCAGTGTTTAAAAAAAAAAAAAAAAAACAAGAAATTTGTACATTAAAGAAAGATTTCTAACTTCACTTCAAAAATTAGGAGACCCAGCAGCAGTGGCCTAATGGGCCATCTTGGGCTGGAACACCTGTCCCTGTAACAGTCATGTGCTGGCCAGTTCAACACTATCTCCACCAGCCCAAGTGTCTTACACCCTCACCGTTCTACCATCTTGCCTGGCTGGCACTGACGAGGAACTGCATTGGCAACCCTTGCTCCATAGGAATTTACTTGAGAAAGTTGCCTCTCATTCCCTGGCCCCACCACTGCTACGCTCCCTTCCCACAGACAGGAGTTTCTCTCTTTCTCAAGCAAGTGAAGAGGGAAATCCAAAGCTCAGAGAAACAGCATGGAGGACCTCTCCATAAAGCAGCATCGAAAGCTTGGTTAGGGATGCCTGGCAGTCTTCAATAGCTGTTCCGAGAGCAACTAGCTAAAGTTTTCACCAAGCAGTATATAATCAAATATGAAGATAAATGCTCTGTTTAGCTGTGTCTACGTAACTCTCCCAAAGCTTAGTGATTTAATACTAATTTGTCTGACAGTTCTGTAGGTTAACAAGGCTCAGTAGGTGTTATTCATTCAGACTATCTTGTCCCATTGCAGTCAGAGGGTAGCTGGGGTTGGCGTTGTCTAGAAGACTCAATTGGCCTGAAGCCCAAGATGGCTCATTCATAAGGCTGGCCGTTGATGCTGCCTGGGAGCTCAGCTGGGGTTGTCCATTGGAGCTCCTGTTTGTGTTCTCTCCGTGCGCCTTGGGATTCTCACGATAGGGCAGCTGGGTTCTAAGGGGGAGTGTCCCAAGAGCGAGTGTTCCAAGAGACCCAGGAAGAAGATGCAAGGCTTCTTATGCACAGGCTCCGGAAATCAAATGGTGTCACTTCTGCCATATTTCACTGATTAAAAGAGACTCACAGAGCATGCCAGATTCAAGAAAACAGAGGTACACCAAGCATGAATAATGGGCGGTGTGATTCATTGAGGGAGCCATCTTTGGAAACTACCCACCAGAAGTAGCTTCAGGGAGGCTGGTCCTTATTTCATGGCTTGTTCACATGTGTTTTTATTTTAGAACAACTCATCTCCTCTCCCTTCAGCTTTCCCCAAGGTAAGATATTAATGAGAGCATATCTGAACTTCTTGACAAAGCCATGCATACTGATAAAGCAGACTATTATTATCGGCCTGCCTGGCGGCTTCCATCCGGAGCCCACACGAGACAGGATGGGGTGTGATACTGCGTGTATCTCAACAACAAACAAAACTTCATTAAATCCATTGAAATAACACAGACATTCAGATTTAGTACAGATCAAATCCTATTACCAACAAATTGCATCGAGTCACCTCTAAAAATCTGTAGAACCAGATGTTTTCCAAGCCCTACTTCCTTTAGGCAAATACCCAATGTAAGAAATATGAAGGACTACCAAAGAATTAGAATATCCCCTGAGATTTGTTAGGTTGGGATTTGACCCATTTCTTTTAGTCACAGGTTCAAGCATCTTAAAATCCAAAAGAACAAACTCGCAGGACTCATGAGTGTGAGCTGGTGGAGAAATGGGTCTCATTTAAATTGTAGAAAATGTGTCTTTAGGCTGCTACCAGGCTTCCCTTCTAGGCCCTGGGGAATTCCCACTTGATTCTCTGGTCAGCATTTGGGGAGCTTACAGTGTAAGAGCATGCTGGCAAGCAAGCACCTGACTTGAAATCCAGAATCTTCCCCAGGAAAGACAGCAACTGAAATTAAGGGTAAGGGCTTTAGACCACATACATTTCTGGAGTAGCAGTAGATATGTTGGCACTGTACAGCATTTAAACATTTCCCCAAGTTAAGCCTCTGTTTTTACTTTTCTGAATACACACATTTCTTAATATTTTCCTGCTTATTTCTGCTTGAAGACCCTAAAGGGATGTGTTAGGGCTGGTCCAGGTGTTCAGCCACAGGAATGCTCCTGAGCCTACAGATGGCAGCCCCTCTCTCAGTGCAAATGTTCCAGAAGGCCTTAGAGGAGGGCCTGCATTCCACCCACTGAGTCCTCTTCTAATGGCTCTTGCTTCTCATTTCAGGCGACATCTTTCCTTCTCCATTAATGGTCATCACATCCCAGGCATTGTTTCTCCCTCACAAAGACCTCTACCTAACCTACCTGCCTTCCTTCCTTCCCCCCCTCCCTTTGGCCAATGTACACATGGGCAAAGGGAGCAACAAATGGGCAAAGGGCACACACTATTGGTCAGGAGCTCGCTGGGAGGCGATCTGCTTTCTCACAGCATTTCCAGAAATAGGATATACTTAAAATGGGAGACCTCTGTACTCTTAGCCAAGGGCCATTTGTTAAAGCCGTCTTTGTGTTTTCTTCCCTTCCAAATTCATCCATTGTGCCTCTTTGCCTTTTTTCCACTAAAGAATCCCATCCCCTACGCTCCTTGGTCCATTGCCAAGTTAACTGCATGGAAGCTACTAGCAGCCACGTAACTGACTCCTTTGTCTCAGAGTTAAACATCAGGTGTGCCACATTGGTAATGTTCGGTTTTCCTCTGGTTTTATCTTAAATGCAATGATGCCAAAGTGCTGGAGATTCTACTAAGTTCTAGGACACAGAAGTAAACAATACCACAGGAGATGCGGCAGCACTGAGGACAGTTCTTACACTAACTGGAAATGGTCTTTTGTGTGTGTTTGTCTTGCTCATCTGGAAAGATAAATCAGCATTTTCCAAACAGAAATTAGGCCTCCTGTTTGCATTTGTACCTCTCTCCACACCAACCAGCACAAGGCTCTGCCCACACTGGACACTCAGTATTCATGGCCAGCCATAACCATGGCTGATGGTCAGTATTCATGACCCTCAGGCCAGAGGCCACCTCTACTTCCACAATGACTCAAAGAACTTGGTGTGGCTAAGGACCCCTTAAGGAGCTACCTTACAAAAGTCCTTAACCTCTACCTTATGTCCCACAGGAAGCTTTCGATCAGTGTTGAAGTCTATGGCAAGAGATATGTTTCCAGTAGCTTAAGTATGCTTTCTTAAAGGATAAACTTTATTCTTCCAAGTTGGACAGATCTGAGTATGTCCCTATAATTACCCGCTTTCTGGCTTGCGCTGGAATATTCCTTCTTCAGGGGTGTAATGTCAGCATTCCTGAACGGTGCTGGGTAACTTTCAGTCTGTCCTCTGTGGCTGGAGCCAGAAGGAGAGCAACATGAGTGACCATCCACATTTGGCTGGTATTCATTATCCTAGAGATTAACTTTTCCAAATTCTAAATTTTTAAAATAGAAATTGGCATATTTCCTTGGGAGTCCATCAGGCTTGTAAACACCACGTGTCTATGTGTTTGGGAAAGAGGAGGTTGGGAATCGTGTCTTTAAGGGGAGCTCTTGTCTGAGGTGCACACACAGTCGTGGAGAAGAATGGCGGCACGTTGCTGAAAGCTCCGGCAGCGCTATGGCAAGGAGGGGGCAGAGCCCGGCAGGCCTTTGTGCGCTTGCGTAAGGAATTTTTGTGTCTCTCCCAAATGTGACAGAGACTCAGAGTGCTAGCCTCAGGGTGTGGAGAAGCTTGTCCTTTTAAGCTGTTGTTCTATTGATCATGATGCAAGCCAGTAATTGCCTCTCCTGCTTTATGTATTTTCATTCCTTGCCTTTTCTTCCCTGTCCTGGAGTCTCTGGGTGATTGGATCACCAAGGGGACCACTGCAAATAATTCTACTAAAGAAGAGAGTCTGTTATGATGTTGGCAACTTGACCCTCTTTATTAGACCAACTTCAAAACGAAAATCACTCTTCAGAAATGCTGCTTGTGGAAACAGAGCTCACATCCTCGCTGGCCTTCAGAAGTGCGAGCGGGAATTGCTCCAGGATGCACATGCTGGGCAAAGTAAGGCAGGCAGCCCACGGTACCTGTGGCTGTGCTGTATGTGCCCGCCCACTTGCACGTGTGCACGCTTGTATGTGTGCATGCATCCAGACACACCTCTCCCAGAGACAGGAACAACAAGGCTGCCTGCCTTTATCTAGGGCAATGGCGGCCCATTCCAGAATAGGAAGAACAAGTCAAACTAAAGATCACGTGCTCTCTGTGTTCCAAAAGAGCTGCTGTATTTTCAGAAAACATTCTCCCTCCCCCGTCACCTTCCTTCCCTACACCCCGTGGGGTGTCAATTTCTTTACTGTAGGTTACAGGAGGGGCCAGTGCAGGAAAGCGGGCTGGGTCCCCTCCATGCTCCAGGGACTGCCCCTTGAACAGACCTTCCCTCCACCTCCTGCCAATCATCCACCTCTCTGGGGCTGGTCTCTGGCATGAGAAGACTACAGGGCGGATGGTACAGATGGGCACATGGGAAGCAGCACACGGCTCAAAGGCAGTATTGCATTAGAAGAAACTAAGCTAACGTCAGATCTCAGAACCAGACGTCCTATTTCTTTTTAATTCCTACCTTGTTCTGTCAGGAAAAAAAAAAAAAAAAGTCAATTCTGAAAACTGACCAAGTCTGAAAACCTATTTATATCCTCATTACATGACTAAAATGAATAAATGTATACATTTTATTTTGTTAAGAGTTCCTTATACAGTATCTCTGTAATGCTATGAGGCATTTAATTTTATTTTCACTTAGCAGTTGAGGAGACTGAGACACAGAGGAGTTAAGGGACTTTCCAGAAGTCACACAGCCGTTAGGGCAAAGTAAAGAATTTAATCTCCCTCCTGTGACTTCAAGATCAATTCTTTCCAAAACATTTTTTCCTGTTAATTATTTTCCTATTCAAGCCTACTTCCCTCTTATTTCACTGGCCATCCATCCATCAATGTAATGTTGAAAACCACTTTTTCCTCCTTTAGATGCCACTTCAGAGACTGATTTTCTTGGATGCTTTTTGGGAAATCATCTCATTACGAAATGATTCCAATACATACACCCGCACACAAGTGCCCTTGGTCTAAGAATGTTAATTGTCTGGACTGTACTAGCAGTTGAAGGGACTTTGACGTGACAGGACTTCGTCCTAGGCCATGAATAACTCCAAGCTTCTGTCCCACTGACCCAGCTTCTCAGGCTCAGGGCCCACTTTGCGATTTTAGAGGATACTTATTTCCTGCTAAATCAGCTGTCATGAGTTATCTATTATGTGCCAGTCTCTCTGCTGGGTGCTCTCCATGTACTACCACTCATGTCCACAAGAGGCATATCAGACACAATGAAGAGGAGGATTCCCAGCCTACAGATTAGGAAACTGAGGTTCTGAGAGTGTAAGCCATGGTCTATGCAAGACTGCAATTTACTTTCACTCTAAAGCCCCAGTTTTTCCTTTATACTCCTTCTTCCTTTGTGTTTTGATATCAACTGCTTGGTATAAGAGAGCAAAAAGCGGGGCACCTGGGTGGTTCAGTGGGTTTATTCTCTGCCTTCAGCTCAGGTCATGATCTCAGGGTCCTGGGATCGAGCCCCGAATCGAGCTCTCTGCTCAGTAGGGAGCCTGCTTCCCCCCCTCTCTCTGCCCGCCTCTCTGCCTGCTTGTGATCTCTCTCTTTGTTAAATAAAGAAATAAATCTTTAAAAAAAAAGAGAGAGAGCAAAACGATTCTTAATACCTTAATGGCTTAAAATACAGGAAGCATCAGTATCAGCACTCTTGGGGTCATCCTTAAGGCCACTGGGTAAAGTCAGAAGTGCACAAGTGGCGCATTGGTCTAAAGGATAGGAGAATCAGGAGTTCCAGATTCAAATTCTATGGCTCTACCTAAGTACTAACCCCCTACGTGACCTTGGGCAAGTTGCTTTGCCTCTCTGGACCTCCATATCCTCATGTACATAACTGAGAGGTTAGAGGAGGGACTCTCTGAAGTCCCATCCCGTCCTAAGATTCCTCTCACACACCTACTGGGATATGTACTTTTTCAGAACAACTCTGCCACTCGGAATCTTATGAAGCAAGAAGACTCAATTCCCCATTACCACAGCATTCAACATTCAGCATTCCCACTTCCCCATAGCATATGGCGCCATGGATGCCTGCCAGGAAGCACTGTGAACAGAAGTGAGGAATGAATGAATATCAGCAGCCAACACATTGGGTTTGTCCTTCTTGTTGTCCTTACCACTGAGCATCTACAGTGGGTATGGGAGACAGTCCTTTTATTTCAAGGACTGGCATCGATAGAGTCATTCACTTCAGGGTCTCTACTTTACCTCACTACCCCATCAACACCACCACTGTGCCCCAAACTTCTTTCTAGCATTTACTATTCTAGATGTCTCTTTGTATTTCGTATACTAATTAAAAAACAAATTAAAAAAACTAATTAAAAATTTTTTAAAAAATTTAAAAACTAATTAAACAAAACAAAACAAACAAACAAAAAACCACTAAGCTTCAAATAGAGGGAAAAGAAACACAGAATCTCATGGTGGTCCTGCTAGTAAGGGAAGCACTGAATGAAGACCTCTTTCATGTGGACAAACAAAGGGGGAAACATGGGAACACATTTTGATTTGGGTTTTTGACTGGCTTCTCTGTCCTTTCCCTTTCTCTTCAACTCCATCCCAATTTTACTTTTTATTGCAAAGGCTCAAGACTCTGATGGAAAAAGGGTGGAGAGGAAGACTACAGGGATATAGAGAGGGTGAGAAAAAAGAGCAAATTAAATATATTTAATGGGCCATCTCCCAGTTCAGAATTCTGATAGTCAAGACTAAAGTCAGATTTTCATTACTAAAAACCCAGGGTTTTGTTTGTTTGTTTTGTTTGTTGTTTGTTTGGTTTTGCCATTTGCAAGGTTGGATTTTTGAAAATGTTGCTATTTGTCTATTGATCACCCAAGTCCTATGCCCTTCCACAGTTGCAGAGAGGAGCTCTGTTGCCAGGCTGTGGGGACTCCTGGCCTGAAGGGAGCACGGCAGAGCTACCATCAGCCCAGCGGCAGGAGGGCAGGAATGCAGTTTGCTACCAGTTCCTTCTGCCTTGGGGACGGAAGGGGCTGGGGAGAGGAAGGGCAGGGCCACTGCAAGGTTTGCCAAAGATTCACAAACACTCAGAGTAGGAGTATGTCCAGCAGAAATTCCTTTCCCAAGGCTTCACTGGGCATCAGGAGGATGGGGAGGGGAGTAATGTGGTAGACAAAAATTTGATCTGTGATGACAACCTGGAGGGGCGTGAAAAGGTTTTTATTAATGACTCAAGTTGCAGAAAGTCCTGCCAATTACAAACAGGGGTCACCATGCATTGGAACTGCCGTTGGGGGCTGGCATTGTGGGGAAGGAGCGCACATCTGGCATAGTCACAGCAGATTCCTGGGCCAACAGTTGTTGCAGACGAGATGGGTGGTGAGCTGATCCCAATCTGTGCAACAGCAAGCTGCTTTATGGTGGCGGGGGAAGGGACCAAGTGCCACGTCTCTATTTCTGTATTAATGAAGAGCCGAGAAGGTACACACCCACCCACAAGGCAATAAAACAAGCCGTGTGAGATTCAAGGAGAGACCCTCAGAGCTGTGTGTCCACAATCCCCAAAAACAGTGAAGTGAAAAGAGATTGAATCGGTTGGTTACTTTCACCTGATGGCTTAAAAACTGGTCTGCCTCCTTTTCGTTTCCCTCATTGATGTGTAATCACTGCATTAATGAATCTGGCCTCTGTTCCCTTTTGGTTTGACTTGGATGTAAACACTGGGAGGAGAATCCTAGGGTGTGTATCTATTCTAGACAGTGTGTATTGGGACAGCTAAGAACTATGGAGACAGACAAAATGAAAAAGAAACAGAGGTGACAAGAAGAGGGACAAGATGAGCATCACTGAGGGGCGGTGGCATGAGGGACCAGGATGAAATCAAAATTATAGCAAACACCACTTTTGAGATTCATGACTTCTGGAAAAACAATTTATACCAGAGTCCCCGAGATCTCACAAAAATATTTTGAAGTACTGGTGACCTAAACAGAATATTTTATAAACACATACTTAGAATAGCACCATTTCAAGTTGAAATGGGTCTATGGAGGTTTAACAGGATATTTGCTATGAGTTGTGGGGGAGAAGAACATGATAAAGATAATGATTTACCTGAGATTTGAGAAAGACCCCTGGGAAGAGTATTTGTCTCTGTGTAGGACCAACCACGCTCTAAAATCTCAAGTTCCTTTACACATATTTCTGAGACACTGAACCACGTTCTCTCCCTCAGAAGCTCTGTTTGCTCAGTTGGCTGACAGCAGACTCTGTAAGGCTATTGTTGGGATGGTACCTGCAGCCTGTTCTGGGTGGGTAGAACAGCCTTTGAAATTTTCTCATACCTACTTTTCTCAGAATGTATACAATGAGGAAAATTCATTTCCTTCCTGTCGAGAAAAGTTAATGATCATTTTCCATTATATTACAATATTACCCATTGTTATGACTTCAGTTTAATGTTCCTGTAGAAATCACCATGTGTTACAGAGTTTAACTATGCCAAGGCCAAGGCACCCATGCGTTATTTCAGAGTTTTTCTTAAAAAATGGACAATTTAGGATGAGTTATGACAGGAAGAAAGAAAGAAAGAAAGAAAGAAAGAAAGAAAGAAAGAGAGGGAGGGAGGGAGGGAGGGAGGGAGGAAGGAAGGAAGGAAGGAAGGAAGGAAGGAAGGAAGGAAATAAAAGGAAAGGGAAGAAAAAGGCCAATCACACCACTTTGGGAGAATTAATAGGTAATTACATATTTTTAAAAATCCCTTTTAGCATGAAAACCCGAATTTTAAACAATGTTGTCTCCAGAATATAATTATAAATGCCACATTAAGTCTCTGAACCAGAAATAAGAGCTTGCTTTTAAGATATAATAAATGCTTTAAGTTTTGGGACTGTGTTTCTCTTTTAGGAGAGCTGAAAAGTAGAATTACAGGCTACTACTGTAGTGTAATTCCTTGAGTAGTTTAGTCATTATTATCATTTTAAAAAAAGTCCATTCCCTCCTTGTAAGGTCATTATTTGTATCCACAGAGGACAAAAGGCAGGCCAGGAAGTGGAGAGACGAAAGATCCAGAGTAGCCTCAGAGATAACCAGCCTCAAGTTAGGAGGTAGTTCTCCCCATAATGGGGCTGATGTACAATCACCAGGACCAGAATCTCACCATGCGAGGCCAGGAGCAAAAAAAGCAAGAGGAGAAAGAAGGTGGGGTTTGCAAGCAGGGCGAGATACACATTGGGAGAGGGGAAAAGAGCCCGGGGTTCATCCCAGCAGGTAAATCCAGTATTGGTTCATTCCCTTCTGTGATTAGTCGGCTTGGGCTGCCAAAACAAAACACCACAGAGTGGGTACCATAAACCACAGGCATGTATTTTCCCACAGCTCTGGAGGCTCCTAGTCTTGCAGACAGCCCCCCTCTTGCTCTCTCTTCACATGGTCTTTGCTCTGTGCATGGCCGCCTGACCTTGATCTCTTTCCGTCTTATAAGGACACAAGTGATACAGGAGCAAGGAGCCACCCTAAGGGCCTTGGATAACTGAATTACCCCTTTCAAAGCCCTACCTCCCAAGTAACTTACATGGATGAGCGTCTACTCATATGACCTCATTTTACCTTAATTTCTTCTATAAAGGTCCTATCTCCAAATTCATGAGATTCTACAGTATTTCCTTTTATTTTAGACGTCTCCTACAAAATAAACTAAGAATAGCAGCCATTTTCAGATACTCCAGTTGCTTTATGGTTGTACATATATAACCTGGATTTCAGCTGCCCCCCTCTCACCTGCCCTGCCATTGGACAAATAAGATAAACTTGATTCAAAAACAGTTCTACCACCCATGAAAATACAAAGCCTGTACTGTGAACCTGGGATTGTCCTGGATATCCCTGTGGACTCCTCCCTGCCGAGGCTCACACTCATGGGTGCAGTCTCTATTTCCCCCACCTTAACCCGACTCCAACCTGGGCTCCAGGGAACTTCCCAAAACCTCATCGGGGGCTTCCTCACTTTATTTAAGAGTTAGGGCTGGAGCCAGCACCATGGGGAGGGGCCTCCTTACACAGGGCACCACCTCTCACCCCCACCTCCCACCTCCCCTCACTTTCTTTTCTCTTCTCTCCTCTTCCCTCTGATGATTATGACAAATTCCTCTCCTTATCACATGCAGAACAGTTTAATAATAACTTCTCTAGCTTGACGATACTCTTGGGTCTCACCCTCTACCCCAAGTGGCTTATTAAAATATTTCTTCATCCAAATATATTCAGAGCTCTCTTGAAGAGGAATTCTGGTGAATACGATTTTCTCTCCCTCATAATAAGTACAGAAGGCAGCTCCTATTTCTGATCCAGCCCCCACGTTCATCCTACACATCCATAAACCCTTGTGTTGGGGTATCTCCCTGAATGCCTTCCCCTAAAGGACCAGGACACCAGGAAGGCTGCTTGCCCGTTACGGCAGCCGCAGCTGGGCAGAAATCAGCAACACGGCTGTGTAAAGGGATGCCACCCACACCACAGGTCTTTATTTCACTGCAGTGCAACACTCCCCCGTGCAAAAGCTCAGCAGTTTCCCCACGTGCAACTCGCATTACCCACCAGGGACACCTGTGGCTACAGGCTGACTATTAAAACCTGCCGCTTCCAGACTTCGGAATTTTCTCAACTCACAGTCAAGATGCCCGTGGCCAAGAAATTCTCTCTGGCCACAGAGAAAAAAAATTTCTCTGAATCTTTGTGTCTCACACAATCCAGCAGATCACAAAGGATAAATGGGCACACTGTTTTTGAACTTGGCTTCAGGAGTGTATCCATCAATCCAACGCATCCCGGATGCCAGAGACCTCAGAGTTCATCAGTCTAGGACCCAATTCCTCCGGTCAAGGTTCTTTATGTTTTCCTTCTTTCATGCCCCTTCTGTCACCTTCGTTAGTCCCCAGTCCCCTGCAACTGCACATTCTCCCTAGGACTCAAATACCAGATGGTATTCCGTTATTTGACAGAAACTCCCTGAATGAGAGAGAGGATCCTGCCTCTGAGTGTGAGGGCACTCGAGCTATGCAGTATTTTCCACTCCTGCAAGCTGCCTGCAGCATAGGCACATGCCTCACAGAACGGCTGTGCACATAGCGATGCCGGCAAGATATCACCACCCTTGTCAGAAGCCACCAAGTCCTAAGTTTCTGCTACTCCAGTCTTTGAAACAAAAGAATCGTAACATCTTAGTTTTTCCCCTTTCTGAGCCCCTGAGCCAGTCATCTTTGGTAGTTCTCAGAACTTCTTGTCAAGAAAACTCATCTACTCCCTGGCCAAGCATTCCCCTGGGTCTATTTGCAAAAGGATATTCTAATGGGTACGCTGAGTACCACTGCATTTCCATGACATCTGCCTCATTATCTTACGGGAATCTATCTGTCCCTTGTTTGGAAACATGCGTATTGTGGAGCCTGGTAAATCTCGGTCTGAAAACGGGAGATTTATGAGCAGTCCTCCAGTTCCTGTCGGCCCTCTCCTAAGGCCACAACCCCAAAAGATCAGTCACTGAAACACGTTTTGGTGTCAACTCTGAAATTCCGCTTTTGAAGAACGTATCATAATGAAACCTTGGAAATAGCACGCAAGGGTTTCACTGCTGCCATACCCCAGAAGGTTACATGCTCTAATTCAGCTTAAAGGGACACTAATCATATTCAGCATGTGAGGAGAGAGGCTTACAGTTGGAGAGGACACCATCATTTGCACAGGATGTAAAAATGAAGGACCATTAATTTTATAGCATTAATTGAAGAGCAGAAGTGTTAGACCTCTATAATTATCTTCAGTGAATACATTTCAGAGACATCTTCGCAAATGAGGCTTGAGTGTGTGACTGCGCCAGGGTACAGATACAAGAGCAAAGGCAAGGCTCCACGCTGTCCCCTTCAAGATGTACGGATTAGCACGCTGAGTTAAAATCTTAACTTATATCTCAATTGCTTCCTCTGTGTGGAAACAAGATGTGTGAATTCCAGGCTCCTGTGAGGACAGTCTGCCTGGAGGAGGGTTTCCAGAGGCTCACGCCATGTTTCTAAACTCCTGAGACGGAGGGCAGTGAGGATGCCCTATAGCCCTGGGATGGAGACGGTGTCTTGCCATATGGCCTCCAACACCCTGTACTCCAGTCTGCAGGGCCCCCACCAGGACCTGGCACCCTCTTGCTCCTAGTTTCATTCCCACGTCCTCCCTACAGTCTACATTTAGCAGTCCTATAGATTATTTCCACACACCAAACTAGGCAACAATGTCTGTGCCTCTCACTCAACCAATCACTTTGCAAGCTTAGCGACCTGACTGGTCGGCAACCCCAGGTCAGCATGGAAAGGGGCACATCTGAGGACTTACAGAGTGGATCTTAAAGAGCAATCTGAGTGACTTAGGAGCCAAAAAAACCAGAAGAAGAAAGGATATGGATTGGGGTGCGGGGGGACGATTGGCTGGCAAGAAAGAAGTGGTAAGCAAATCCAGCCTGGTTATCACAAGCGACAAGGTGCTAGGGTCAAAGGCAGCAGTCACAGCCACAGTGGTCCATCTTTGCCTCCATGTGAATGGGTCAGGTGCTGGTGTAGGGCATTAGGGAAAGAAGGACTGGGCAAGGGCTAAGTGCTGCCCAAGGTTTAAGAGCTGTTTGGGAGTTCTCTTAATTAGCCCAACATGCAAACTCATCACTTGAAAAATTATGAGCTACTTCTGAACCTCAGAGTCACAGAATCTCCCTGGTGGGTAATTTAGGGCTCCTCAGGGGAAAGGTTAGGAGCCACTAGTGTAAATAAAGCAAGGCATTAGCTAATGAGATAACATGAGGCACACACTCAGTTGAAAAGGCCTTGTCTCCTGTGGCTGGGCAGGAGTGACAACACAGGTAGGAATTTCAGGTTCCGATGTGCACACATTGGGGAGAACCCGGGGTGGACGGGTCTATTAAGATAGGTTATGCGTGGGAACCTCATCTTACTTTGTGATAAGCTTCTCTAGGCATAAGGGGCTCACTCAGGATGGTAGAAGCTTCCACTAAATTCCTATATGCCTCACAGCTCAATTTGCTCTTCATTTCGTGCTTCATTAACTAAGTTTGGTATATACGCTTTTCTTTTCACCACTTTCTTGAGGTCGATTTTGCATATAATAAACTAAACATATTTAAAGTATACAATTTGATGTGTTTGGAGAAGTTTGTAGTATATATATACTGGTGAAATCAAGATACCAAACATTCCTGTCATTTCCGAGGTTTCCCTGTATGCCTTTGTAATCCCCACCACCCTCCATCCTTGTATCCAGCAAACACTGGTCTGTTTTCTGTCACTGTAGGTTAGTGGGCATTTTCTGGAGTTTTATGTAAATGCGATCAATCAGTATGAACTCTTTTTTATCAGCCTTCTTTCCTTCAGCCGCACTGTATATATTCCCCTCCCACACTAGACAGCCTAGTGCACTAAGACAGAGGTGAAAGGACAGTTTGTATGTTACAGACAGCATAAACAGTGGTTTTGTATAAAACCTTTTTTTTTTTTTTTGAGATGCTCAGGAAATGATAAGAGTCATCCCACTTCACTAGTAAATAGGAACGTGATCTTTTTGGAAGAACAGTAATTCTTATAGCTTGGTTTTGTCCTATGATAGAAATTCCAAGTCCTTAAGGAAAGTTTCTTCAAAACAGTCTATGCACCTGGGTGTGGAACCTCCCGACTTCATTTTCTTACTCCCATTAATTGGCACATGGACTTTCTGTGTGGAATATAAACTGAGTAAATGTACCTGGAAGTGAGAATGGCTGACTTGGTGCTTGTTGTTCTAACAGCTGTTGGAGGAACTGGAATTGCCAAGTGGAGGGCGCTGGACTAAGTGGCATTGAAGGCCCTCCGTTGTCCATGACTCCAAGAGGATGAATGTCTCACCCAGAGGTTTCCACAGAAGCCACACCAATGAGGAAGCCTGCTTAGGTGTGATCAGTAAGACTCCCTCGAGTACAAGTTTCAAAAACTTGACTGAAAGTGGTGTAACCCAAGAACAAAAACAGAAGACACTAAGCGGCTTAAAAACAATTAAAATTCTGGGAGTGGGCTGAATCAGATCCAGGAGTTAACACAGGTCATCAGTATCCAGACTCTTTCTGCCACTCTGTTCTGGCTTTCTCAGCATTGATTTTATTCTCAGCCAGCTATCTGCATGTGGACCCCAGCAACTCCAGGCAGATACCTATCACCGGCAAGCCTAAAAGAAAAGGAGTTCCTCACCCAGTATGCCCACCAAAGACCTAGTTTTAGCACACTTGAGTGGTATAGCTATCCCCAAGGCCAGGAGACTGAATAGTCTGATGTATATGTATATGTACAAGGCTGGGGGACAGAAGGACAGAAGGTCAGCCAACTACAAGTGCTAAAATGTGGGGGAAGAAAAATTCCCCCAGTAAGTGCAATTACTCAGAGAAAAGAGGGCTAGATGCTGAGCACATTACAAAAGATGCCCACTACAGTTGTTGCTTTTTTACTACAGTGTGTAAAATTCCCATGGCTCTCTTCAAAAACACATAGGGGATTCCTATCTACTTGTTCAGCCCTATTCTATATATGGACTTATGTTTAGGATTAAAATAAAATTAAAAGTCAGATTATTCTATACTTATAAGATTGGAAAACCACGATCTCTCACTTAAGGACATCAGACATCCTATAAAAATGAGATAACACTGATGCACTTGGGTGACTCAGTCAGTTAAGGGTCCAACTCTTGATTTTGGCTCAGGCCATGACCTCAGGTTTTTGAGACTGAGCTCCACGTCAGGCTCTGCGCTGGTCATGGAGCCTGCTTAAGATTCTCTCTCTTCCTTTGCCCCTTCCCACCCCTGCTCATTCTCACTCTCTCTCTCTCTTCCTCCATCCCTCCCTAAAAAAGAGAGAGAAAGAGAGAGAGAGATAACATCTCAGTGGGAATTTGAATAGCAGTGCATAGAGCATTTGACTTCCTTAGGACTCACTTGCCTCATAAGTGCAATGGGAATAAACAAATAATTCCCTACCCCTCATTTTTAGGAGGTAAATTCTGAGGCTCAATCAGATCACCTCTGGAAGTTCGTTCCTTGATTCTGCATGATTCCATATGTACTAGCAGGTTGATGTAATATATCACTCAAAAATCAAAAAAACAATCTCACTCTAATTAAAAATGGGAACTGGCACCATATGGTAATGACATTATTCATGCTTTGAATACCTTTCATCTATCAAGAAAATGTCCCATCTTGTGAATCCTGCCATCCCCTACGTTTCCCAGCTTCTTCTACAAGCTAGGGCACAGTTACATGACCAGGACCGAGGATCAAACACCCTTTTGTGGGATTTAAGTTTAGAAGTGACACGAGGAAAGACATGAATAGACTATGTTGGAGAGAGGGTTAACAAGATGGCCATCTTTCAGAAGAAACCTTGTGCCAAGTCCCAGTGGAGGCATCCCATGCCCATCACTGGTCAAGTGAGCCATAGTGCTGTGCTGACAGCAGTAGGAGGTAGGCTTCCCCTGCAGCAGGCTTGGAGTCATTTGGACATGGTTCATGGTTTCACACCACTATATCTAATTTTCTGTCCTCTGTGAACTTAATATGGTCTAATATATCATACCGGCACACATGTGAGCTTAAGTGGATTCCGTGGTATGCAGCTAAGAACACCTTGACCAATATAGAAACTGATTTGAAGAGTGTTTTCAGGTCACAAACACATGAAGAAAGGGGCAGCCAGTAAAGCTAAAGCAGTGAAAAACCCAGCTAGCATTAGCAGATGGGACCCTGGTAGAAAAATACTCTAAATATTCATCTGTGGTTACCTGCGATTCACATCTTAGGAAAACAAGGGTGCAGGGATACAGGGGCATGAGGAATTCAAGCAATGTGAACGGCATGACTAATTCAGAGCCTACTTCTAACTGTGCTAGGGTGCTTACACTCCCTGCTCAGGGCATGGTCAGAGCAACAGGGACCTCCTAGCTCCCTACTCTACTGTCCTCTTCAGGTACAGGGCTAATGTCTGACTTTAATCCTGACGGGGTTGCCAACTTACAAGGTCAGTTGAAATCACATCTTATTTAAGTGTCTTCTGTCAGAGTTAGAATGGACTTCCAGAGGTGATCTGATTGATTTCTTCCCTACTAAGACCCTACTTAGGGTCTTAGTAGGGAAGAATGGGAGCTTGAGAAGTGAAATTGGGAATCTACAAGAAGACTTCAACAATTCAGAAAATTCTGAATTCCCATGGTCTATCACCAAAAAGCAACTAGACATGCAGAATGGTAGAAAAAACTCTACTGAATTCTCAGGTATGAAGTCAGCTGGTGCCAGCTGAACACCATCACCCTGTGAGTTGGCAGTGGTGTGTATGGGATATGGCACATTCTACAAACCATGATAAATTCATGATACTCTTTTCCCATCTGTAACCAAAGTACAAAGAATTTGGAACCAAAAGGTAGAAACAAAAGGGCAACACTCTGTATTAGATCTAATGATCCCACTGAAAAAGTTTTGTTTTCAATCCCTGCACTTCTGGGCACTGCCATGTTAAAGTCTTGGTTCCAAGGGAAGGAGAGTTTTGGTGCCCAAGGGAAGGAATGGTTCACCAAATTAGAAAACAAAACTCCATCTTCTCAAGAGGGTATATTAGACTTTCTGGCCATTGGAAAAATAAGCAATATAGGGGTTTTCAGTGTTGACTACCGTGATTGATTCTAACAAGACAAAATAGGGTAGTTTATACCATTTTGTAGAAGGAATATTTTGGAAACCCAGGAAATCCCTTTGTGTCCCTTTGTGTTTTGCCATGTCTACTGGTAAAATGCAATGGCAACCAAACACAAGGAGGACCATAAGACGTCTGATTGTGAAGTGCCTGCATGGTTCAGTTGGTTGTGTCCCACTCTTGATCTCAGCCCAGGTCTTGGTCTCAGGGTTGTGAATTCAAGCCCTGCACTGGGCTCCACACTGGGTATTGGACCATCTAGAAAGAAAGAAAGAAAGAAAGAAAGAAAGAAAGAAAGAAAGAAAGAGAGGGAGGGAGGGAGGGAGGGAAGGAGGGAGGGAGGGAGGGAGGAAGGAAGGAAGGAAGGAAGGAAAGAAGAGGTCTGAATGTTTACCAGAGTCCCCTTATCAGGTAAGGAGCTCTAAACTGCTGACATGCTGTTTCTGAAGGCAAAAACAAGATGGCATGGTTGTGGAAGAAGATGTCACTAAAACCATGCACATCCACAAGACCACTTGCACAGACAAGGACTATATCAGCCATTTATTTCTCTGCCTTGTCACGTATATGTACTATTCTTCCTTCTTTCCTTCTCCTGTTTCCCTTCCATTTTTTATTGGGTGTGGGGGTAATATCAAGTGGTAATCAACTTTACATTTTAGTCTCTGGGCCACAGAGGGTCGACAGGATTGGGAAAGAATTGGAAAACATGAACATCCTCTGGTGACTTGAGCTAAGGGCTTGATGGACAAACTGACAAGACTTTATGCTCTCTCCCTTTTGAGGAGAGGGTGGGCATGCTTTTCCATTGCAAAAAGAATACTTGCATGATGTTAGGAAGAAGGCTTTTGTTCTTGTGGTGGGAAGGATTTAGAATTTTAGGGTTGTTGACATAGTACACCTACTTTCTGTTGTGGGTTGCCATCTGTATCTTGAACACCCTGTAAGTGTTTGGGAAATCTTCTGCCTGCCCAAGCTAAAGGTGAGACACTTGGTTTCCCAGCTCCTTCACAGCTAGAGAAAGCTTCCCAAAAATGTGACCTAGTGTCCACTAATTGACCAATCACTAGTGATAGTTCAGATTGAAAGGATAAAGAAAACAATGTCCTGAGGAGTGCATTCTGGTAAGGAAGGCAGCGACTCACCCAGTGTGGGCTGGGCGCTGCTCCTATCTGCAAACCCTCCCAGCCTGCGAATGTGGCCTCTTGGGAACTCCCCAAGCCACCACAGTTTCTTTGCCAAACTCCCCATCTTGCTTCCACTAGCTACTGCAGGTTTTCTGTTTGCGACTCACTGCTATCCAGAGAAGCTTTTGCTGCTTGTCACAGTCAATCCTAAAGAGCACAAAGAAGGGAATCTTGCTTTTCTGCAGATGTTGACATATCCCAGTTGTCCCTGGCTCAAAACCCCAAATACCCATCAGGTAAAGGGAAGTGGTTCAACTTAAACACTCCTTTACACAAAGGGACATTAGCACAGCTGCAGTTTGCCTAGAAAACTTAAGAGTGGCCCATAAAGGGAAAGCCCATCTGTTTGGGGACACTAAATCTGTGTGTAGTCCACAGGATATCACACCCAAAGCAGGGACTCTAACTGTGAAGCCTAATTCTATAGACAAATCGTATTTGCCCTTATGGCAGGCCTAGTGGGATGCTTCATTGTGTCCAGGGGGCCATACATTGGATTAGTTGGTGGCTGTTATAGGTTAACAGGTTTGCAGTATAGTTTAACTAAATCTACATTTCCTACTGGCATTGAAGAAAATTCTGAAACAGCTGATCAGAAAAGAACACAATAAAATGTATTTTCATTTCAAAACTCATGGCAAGTTCTTGAGAGGGACCTCAACATTTCCCACCAAGAATATTTAACGAGCCACAGTTGTAAGCATGCCTAATTAAGTTGTTAGCCATCAAGTTTTCCTAACAATTGTGACTTATGAGAATTTGTGTGAAAAATCAGGACCGGATAGGTATTAGTCAAATCGTCTAGTCCATCAAAACTTATGTCATCCTGGCTTACTGAACTAAAAATGATGAGAATTATCAAAAGGATGGTTTGCTCCTTACCTATTCACACATACAAGCTATCCTTCCTTTATAGCACATTTTAATACAAGTGCCCAACATCCCCCTGCTTTGCTGATACCATATGGTGTTGATGTAGGTTTATTTAGGTTCTTTGTTATCTGGGGAACTGAAAATTGACTGGGGAGTTAGACAAGCTCTTATCTCCTGCTGGCTTCTTTGCTTGCTTATGCTCCACTTTGAATAAATCACAACCTCTGAGCCTCTGTTTTCCCATTTAGAGAATGGGATCAGTGATGTCTAATTTGCAGGCTCTTGGGAAACCAGGGGAAAGGCAGGGCTCTGTTATTTCCTGGGAGGCTAGAAGCTATTGGAAGTAAATGTACTAGTGGTATTCATGAGAAGGTAGCAACAGCCTGCAAAAGAAAGATACTGGCTTTCCTGAGACTCATTATTCAGACCGCTCAAAAGCAAGTGCCTCCCTTTTTCAGATTTCCCTCCAGAGAATTTCCTGTTATTTCGCTTGTATTAATTGATGGTGGGCACCCACATTCTCAATTCTCAAAGGGAGGAAGTGCTTCCTACTCTTAACATTGGCTTCTTTTCTTTTTTTTTTTTAATTTTCTTTTTTTTTTTTTTTTAATTTGCTTTGCTTGTTTCCTCAGGGGAGTGCAAAAGAGGGAAAGTGGTTTGTGGGGTTAATTGTGTGGATTACTAGGTCCGAGCAAGAATGGCCAAGCTAAGCTCTACCTGCTTGCTTTCTCTACCTGCTTGCAGCAAACTTTTTGAGCAAGAAACGAGGAACACATTTCCCAGCCAGGTTCTTCATGCTGACAAAGTTGCCAAGGAGGCATGAGGCCATCCATATTCTTTAAGGATGAAGTCTACATTTCTGTAACAAAGAGACCCAATCATAACTTGACCTGCTGAGAATACGCTTTCATGGGTAGCAGTCCTGATGGGAGCAGGTCAAGATGGCGCTGTCATGCTGAGACCTGGACTCCTTTGCCCTTGGTGTTTTATCATCTTAAATTCAATTCTACTTAAATCGTACAGTGAGATCTGACATGGGTTCCATGAAACTATTATGGGGTATCTTCTTACACTGGGATATGTGGGTGGGGCCTCTGAATTAAGAGTACCCGGGTCATAAGGGTCTTGAAACATTCCAGCATGCATGTCAACAGTGCTGGACCAGTCCTTGTCCTCTTCTCCAACTCCGACAGACTGCAGTATCAAGATGAGGTTGCAAAAATCCTCAATAGCAATAGGTCTATACCAGCAGGAATATTTTATTACTTCCCTCGAAACTATCTATTTTGATGGGAGGAGGACCAGCTGCCTACAGGTTAGCCAGAAGAAAGACTGTTCCAGACAGAGAGGAATATTCACAAAGCAGTGAAAGGCTATACAAGCAGATCCTGAAAATGACCGAAATGAAGAGGACAAGGGGCATAGATGTAAGAGGTGGAGTGAAAAAAATAAGTAAGCACCACTTCCTAATGAGTCCTCACTTGCCATCTGAGAAGTCTAGACCAGATCCTGACTGCAATGGAAAGCCATCAAAAAAAATTTTTTTAACTGTATTATGAACCTATTTCTGTTGCTAAAAGATCACAGAGGATACCTGGCTGGCTCGGTCAGTTGAGCATCTGATTCTTGATCCCAGCTCAGGTCATGATCTCACATTAGTGAGATCAAGCCCTGCACTGGGCTCCACGCTCAGCTCAGAGTCTGCTTCAGATTCTTTCTCCCTCTCCCTCTGCTCTCCCCCAACTCCCCACTCACATGCTCTCTAAAATAAAAAAAATCTTAAAAAAAAAAAAATCACTCAATAGCAAAGAGAAAGGGATATTCGTAAATGTGGGATCTCAGATTCACCAGCATCAAATTCACCTGGGATGCCAATTAAAACTGCAGAATCTTAGGCCCCCACCTTACACATACTGAACCAGAATCCTGGGGACTGAATGCTCCAAGCCTAGACTCATTTAGAAGACATCCTCCAAGTGATTCTGATGCCTATTTAAACATCTGTGGTAGCAATTCTTTTAGGGCCCTGGGCCAGATAACGGGACATCCAGTCCTAGGGACATGAAAGGAGTCTACTATGGCGGCAGATTCCAATGAGGAGGGTGAGGAAAATGTCATCATCCACACAAGGAATCAGGGATTTCTGACTCTTTGAGAACTTTGGTTCTGAAACACCACTGGTATACTTCCTTCCCCACACAAGCAAACACAGAAAAATCTGGTACAAGAAGATAAGAAATCGCTATCCCTCCTTCAGGTGATCAGTGGACACTCAAGGAGCCTGTCCCCAGGATGTGGATATGCTGGGGACAAGCTCTGTAAAAAAAAAATAGATTATACTTCAGGCCAGTAAAGTTGGCAGCTCAGAAATACCGACTGATGGGTTGCAGAAATAGTGCTGCTCCTTGTGGTGTTTTTTATTTGTCTTTTAACTAAGTCAACTCAATATTCATCCCAGGCCTGTTGACGCTGACAAGGACAGAGACATTTTGATTGGTGCATCTGCAGCCTGGCTACACCAGAGAAAGGTCAAATGCTCCTCTCAGCTGGCCAGACCTGGCATCAGCAAGCAGAGTCTGTAGGGTTGGAAGGCGTCACGCATTAAGACTAGTGAAGCCTAGAAGAACATTATTCTCCCCTGCAGCAGAAATCACCATCACCTGCGTTTCTGCTGGGGTGATTGTTTTTACTTTTATGGGTTTTCCCTTTGGGTGGCAGTTTTAGCACCCGTGCTGTCATTTTCCTTGGCTGGGAACTCATAGCCAGTGGGGGCAGACCCAGGGATAGAGCCTAACCTGCTAAAAAAAAAAAAAAAGATCCTAACCTGCTTACCCTCAGTCTACTGCTCTAAAACTGTGCCCAGCTGCCTCATACCACAAGCGACTTTTTCTAAAAAGGAAAAGGCCAGATACCAGAGGGAGGCCTTCCAGAATACACTTCTGCTCTGCCCTGTATATGATATTCACCATATTCAGAATCTGGTTTGAACTAAGAAAATTCTATTGAGTCCTATATTAGTCAAGGCAATGTTAGCTCTGGAAACAAAGAGACTCCAAAAGTGCAGTGGCTTGACACAGCGAAGTTTCTTTCCGTGTGGCAGTTCAGTGCAGGTGTCCTGGATTGGAAAAAAAAAAAAAGAGAGAAAAAAAGGGGGGTGGGGGAAGCGTTCAGTTTCATGCAGTCAATTAAGAATTCAGGCTGACAGAGCCTAGGCTGCTTTCAATCTTTGTCTTCCAAGGTCACTTTGGGCATTCCCTAGGCAGTGGGATAGGAAACATGGGAAAATTTGCATGGAGCATGGAAATTGTGAAGCCTGGAAGTAGTACATATCCCTTCTAATACACTCACTGAAATAAAATAAGTTCATGGCCACACGTAACCGAAAGGACGCTGGAAAACACAGGAGAAACAAGTTATGATAAGTACGAAATGCCCAGCTACACACATGCAACGATGGAAAAGCTTCCAGGAATAGTTGTGACAGAAGCCAGGGGACTCGAGCAAGGACTCTTCGTTTGTTACCTGCCACTTCTAATTACTGTACTCAATACCAAATCCACAAGCATCCATTAGGCTCTTACTATGTATGAGATGCTAAGTATTGTGCTAAATGCTGTGAAGGGATTTTTAGGTGTTTTAAGGCTTCGTTCCTTGGAGGAGTTCACAGAATCATGGGGGAGACAGACAAAAACGGTGCCAAACAGGGAGATAAATACTACAATATGGAAATATAGGAAGAATTAAACAATTCCTTTGGAGGGGGAATTCTGCGGCGGCGGGGCGGGGGGGTGAAATTCACCTATGTGGGCCATCAGGGAAGATTAAGGAATTTTCCAAATCAAAAAGAAAGGACAATTTGAGAGAGGGAACAGCATCAGCAAAGGCATGGGATTCAAAGAGTGAGGAATGTTCAGAGAAAGGAATGTGGTGCACACAACGGGTGGAGCTGAGGGGGAGGGGGGAGGTGCACGGGAGGTAACAGTGGAAGGTGGAAGGGTGGATTAGCACGACATCACAGGAGGCCCGGGAAACCTGCAGTGTTTTTGGTTTTTATCCCAAAACCAGTGATTCACCTTATGTTTAATTATATACTGTTTTACCTCACTGTTCTCAGATACCTGGTTCAAATGTTTATTCTGTGTGTGTGTGTGTGTGTGTGTGTGTGTGTGTGTGGTTACTCGCCTCGGAGTGTTGTAAAATAAGGCAGTGCTTTGTTCTCAGGACTCAGTTCTTCTCCGTCTCTAGACTGTGTTCTGTCTGCTGAGCTGAAGCTTCAGGCTTTGTGTGGTAGCAACACGGCAGGAGCACACTCGGCTGGCTCCAGTGTAAAGTTCACATTCAACACTAAGTTCTCTTAGTGTGTCACTGGCTTAGAGTGTCTCATAACGCCCATTCCTCAGCTCTCATCTTCAGTGTGTAGGTATTCATGGTTTTTCTCTTTTTTTTTTCTGTGAGGTGGGGCAGAAGGGAAGAGGGGTGGAGATGAGCTTTGCGACCTCCTCGCCTTCCATCTTGCTGACATCTTGAATCAGTATTTTATCCCACAGAACATACTCCTCTGGTTAGCCTTGAATCCATGCTTCCCTACTGGGCTTGGAATAGTTGAATGATTGGTTGCCCGAAAGGAAACGTAGGTTCAGTTACCAGAGGATGGGCGAATGGACACATAGGCAAGGAAAAATCCCTTCCCAGAATTTCACTGGACGGAATGCACCCAGCTGGCCAACTGCTCAGACCCAAAATATGCCTTGGGCTTTTCTGACATGTCTACCTTTTCATAAGCTGCCTATTTTTTTTGGATTGTTCCACCTCTCTCAGCTGGTCCAAACATTCTCTCTCTTTAAAAATTAAGGAAAAACAGCTCAAATCCACTTCCTTGATAATGCCCAAAGTGTTCATTGCTTCCTGCAAAAAAATTATAGTACCGTATACACCACTCTTTAGGAAACAAATGTTCTCTACTTTCTACCACTTGCCAACTTTTAATGACTACAGTTTTCCCATCCAGTGTGACTCTAAACTCCTTTAGGGAAACAACTTCACACATCTTTTTCTTCCCTTGATACCTAATTTATATTTTCCTTGATTTACATATTTACGTCCCCCCTTGTTCTAAAATGAATTGGAGGTATCTTACAAAAATGCACTTGTACCACAAAGCAGAATAACATTAAAAATAAGTAGGTGAGCTTCTTTTGGGAATCTGGTTATTATGTAAGAAGCCTGACTACTCTGAGCCTGCCATGCTGGGAGGAAGCACAGACTCCTCATATGGACAGCAAGCTGCCAGCCGTCCCCTCGCTGTTGTAGCCATTCTAGTTTAGGCACCAGACATATGAGTGAAGAAGCAATTTTACACACGACGTTCATGGAGCAGGAGAATTTAGCTGATGGCCAGTACTGAGGACCCAGATACAGGGCCACAGCCAAACTGTCCCAAACACACCCGGCCACGAGAGCCATTCCCGCTGAGGCTCCACACTGAGTAGCAGCCATAAGTGCCCCAGGGATCTCTGATCGAATGAAAACTTAACTCACAAAATCTCATTCAAGGCACCACGCAGACTCAGGACAATGCAGACGAAAGCCTCGCTTGGAGTACAGGAAGCAGAAATCTGGAGGAATAAGAAGAACAAGATTTATATCTACTAGTTCCAGTTTTCTGGATAAAATGGAATAAGCACCTTCCACTCTGTCTCTCCCAGTAATAAGGCCTGAACAGAATGCATTGAGGAATCTGAAAAGTTAGTACTAGCGAGCATGTTGGGCAAGTATGCCAAGATTTGAAGCACCATTTTTTTATGTCTGGTATCTCATGAATTTATGCATGTATAATGCAGAATCTGTATATCTTCTTGCATCCAGAATACATTCATAATTCTCAAGATTTAACACTAAGAAAGCAACACAATTAAAAAGTGGGCAAAAACTTCAACATTTCACCTTTGAGGGAAATACAAACTAAAGTCATGAGCTGCCACTACTAATCTATGATAATGTTTTTTTTAAAAAAATACAATACCAAGAGCTAGTGAGGACAAGGAACAAATGAGTCTCCCATATATTGCTGGTAGGAATCTGAAAAGGTACTCTGGAAAATAGTTTGGTAGCTACAGAAAAAGCTAAATGTACATTTTCCAGGTGAGCCAATGAGCTCATTCCAAACACTTGAGCAGGTGAATGGATAACCATCAAAATACATCCTTAAAAAGAGACATTACCCAGTAATAAAAAGGAACAAAATTTAATGAATCTCAAAGACATCAAGTAAGAAGAACCAATCCCTACTGGTTATACACTATATGATGCCATTTATAGGGTATTCTCAGAAAGACAAAACTGTAGTAATGGAGAACAGAACCGAGGTCACCCTCGGTTTGGGTGGGGGAAGGGTTGCAAGTACAAAAAGAAAGCATGAGAGAATCTGTGGGGATGGTAGAGTGGCTCTGTATCCCAACTGGGGTGGTACTTGCTACATAATTCTACACACATTTGAAAATGTGTGAACTGTACCCCAAAAAGAGAGAGGAATTTACTTGAATTTTTAGAATAATACTTTTTTAAAGGGTGGGATGGAAAATACTGCATGTGGACAATTGTCTATAACAGAGAAACTGAAAAACCATACCACACAAAGGAAGAGGACCCAGAGAATTCTACTAGAGAAGCAAAACTTACCCCTGAGCTTTGACATTTCTAGAGTGTAACTGTGATGGTGCTCAGCTCTGGCCCTCTCTCTGCAGAGGGCTGCCCCAGCCAGGAACTATGCTGACAGTTGCTGTATCATGAAGGGCATTTCTATGCTGACAGCTTGATGGAGGCTTTAATGTGAGTGTTGAAAGTGGGAGAGAATTTTGAAAAGCTGAGATTGAGGCAGGGCCATCTTCCAAATGCAAAGTGGGTGTGGTGGCCAGTCTCCCAAACAGCTCCCAGTGATTTTTGCCCCCTGACACCCACACCCTTGGGTGGTTTCTCCTCACACTGAATCAGGGCTGCTCTGGGTAGACAAGAGAGTGAGGTCAAGGTTATAGTGAGGGGCTCCTGAGGTCAGCTCAGACAGGGCACTATAGCTTGTGCCTCACCTCTTAACTCTCATCCTGGAAGAAGCCAACCACGGTGTCGGGAGGTTGCTCAGGCAGCCCTGGAGGGGAAGTGAGACGTCTTGTCAACAGCTGGCACCAACTCACCGTCCATGTGAGTCAGCCACCAGGGGACCCTTGAGCTCCATCAAGTTTTTAGATGACTGAGAACCCCAGTAAATATTTCAGTGCGAGTTCATGAGAAACCCCAAGCCAAAATCAGCCAGCTAGGCTGCTCCCTAAATTTCTGACTTACAGAAACCATAAGAAATAGAAATAATTATTGCTATTTTAAGCTGCCGAAGCTTTGAGGTAATTTTTTTTTTTTTTTTTTTTTTTTTTTTTTTTTTTTTTTTTTTTTTACACAGCTTTAGGTACAAATAAAATATGTCAGCCAGCCTGCAGAAGAAAGAAAACCACAAAACTTGCTCAGAAGATAGTCCTCTCCCAGAGGCCAGGCAGGTAAAGACTCTAGCTGGGCACGAGGTAGAAAGGAGCTGAACAACAGTCACGGCAGGAAGAATTGGAAGGAAGGGACACAAAGGCAAGGTGTCACAAAAGAGAAAATTTCTCAGTCACCCTGAGGTTCTGCGCTGAACAATTAATGGCTATTTCTGCTGACATCAACAATTCTAATGCTCTTAACAGAAATATTTTAGGGAACACAAGCAAACCGTTTCCTTTCTACTTTACTTCATTATGCTATATGATAGCAAGTCATTCACCATAGTCATTTTCCTTTCTTCCCAGACACATTTCTCAGCTTCCCTTACTATTCATTGTGACTGTGTGACCACATTCTGGAACATAAGCACCAGAGGTACAGAACTTTCAGGCCTAGACCAGGAAACCTCCCATGTGTTTCTTTGTTCTCTCTTCACACATGTGCTGACTCCATGCCAAGGGTGGGAGGCCCTGGAGGATGGGAGGTCAGTAACCATCATGGACCCCGCATTCCCTCACAGAAGGCCAGCTGCCAGACACCCATATTTGACAACTGTGTGAGGAAGAAATAAATTTCTGTTGTGTAAACAAAGACACCTATATTTGACAGCTGTGTGAAAAAGAAATAAATTTCTGTTGTGTAAACAAAATAAATAAGTGAAGCTATCAGGACAGTGTAAATTGAGTATAGGGAAAAATGTAGAGAATGAATGAGCCCCGTACACGCGTGCGCACACACACACACACCCACCCCGGCTGGATATTTGTTAGAAAGGAGCCACAACATTATGATCATGAGCTTTCTAGCAGCCAAAGCAAAAAGGTAAACATGATCCGTGACATGACTGACAGAGACCAAGAGATTTATTTAAAAAAAGAAGAAGAAGAAGAAGAAGGTCTCTCAGGAAAAGTACAACTACTTCCAATAATAAAATAAATAGAACTTTTCCCAGTGAGTTTTCATAAAGAAGACACTGCATGATAAACAATGTCCTCAACCATATCCTAGCAGCCAGAAGAACCACAAGATTCATAACTCCACTTCTTCTAATGTCCTTCAATGAAGGATAAAAGAAGTGATAAAATGCTATAGTCAAAGCTAGTAAAATCAGTTCCATAGGGTCTGGGGCGGGGAAAACACAGTTTGTAGCTGAGTTAGTTCTCTGCTGGTCTGGTGGTGCCCAATCATAAATGTGAGAGCATCCAGAGGTATGAATACATTGTGACTTTCTTAGAGAGTCACTCCTCAACCAGCAGTAGATACTTGAGATGTTTCGGTTACCTGATTTGCTGGTTCTTACGTGTATAGTTTTGAGGGCAGGAAAAGGAAAGTAGCAGAAGGAGGCCCAAATGTCCTTGGGCTACTACCCTATAACCCCACATGACCTTCCAAACCTTAGCAAGCTACTCATGGGAACCTGAGTGTTTTACCACCTCGTGTGACTTGCTATATTTTCTCCCTGTGTATTTTCCTCTGACGATGTAATTAGAATACTGACTAAAGAATGAGAAGGGAAGAATAATCAAGTATAAGTACAACTGTAAAAAGTCATTATGATATGCTTTCAAAACCAGTAATTGCCACTGTGACTTAACATGTAAATCACTATTAGTATTTTATTTGAACTACAACTGGGTGCTTGTTCTTTGACTCAGAATGCTTTTGAGAAAGACCTAACAGCTTCCCACAATTGGGGTCCTTTCCAAGCACCCCTTAGAGGAGGAAGAAAGGGATAGTCAGGAGGGTAATAGTTGTAGTTAAAACCTTGACAGAGACCCACTATAAGGCAGAAAAGCAGAATGAGATGAATTAATAAACATGCAGAATAACTTCTGATAGGCTCTGTACAGGAAAATTCAGAGAGTTGTCTTTAAAGTGAGAAGTGTCAAGATTGGCCACTGGTAAAATACAAATGTCATCAACTGTACCAGGAAATCAAGACTCTTCTGAGGAACAGGCCCCATCTGAAAGGAGTTGACTGGGGCAGTGAGGATGGAAGGAGTGTGAAGCCCGGGAGCACTCCAGGCCCCAAGACCCCTGAGACTGACTTCCTAACTTCCTAACAATAGAGGAATATGGTATTACAACAGTAGCTTGGTATATCTTTGGATCTGGGGTGTGGTGAGCGGAGGATATTTGGAATTAAAAGCACTTAAAATCTGAGTTGCAGACCATGTGTAGTGATAGTCATTTAGATTCCCCAGAGTCAGGTGAACTAGCTGTGAATCTAACAAGATGGGTAAATTATTATCCTGACAACTCAAAAATCTGGCAAGAACTGGAGAGCGATCCCAGTAGTAATGACAGAAACAGGTCAGGCTCGGACTCAGCCAGAGCGAAGTAACAAATACTGTTAGTATTTATGCAAAATACGATTCAACCATTCTTCCTCCAGTTCACTGAAGCTTAGAAACAGTAAGAAACCATATTCCTATGACTTTGGAGGAATTTAGGAAAGCTGCCAGGACGCTGGAAATCGGGAGGATCAATGGGTAAAGATGGATTTATGTTGTATCCTTTTAAGTGGTGCTGTAATTTCAGACCTCAGGTTCTGCCTTCAGAGTGATATAAACCTAATAACCTTCCTCAGCCTTGGAAACATTTCTTCTCCTCCCATCTCCAGGGCGATTTCTTCCGCTTCGCTCTCTGGAACTACAGCGAACCACTCCTATGACAATAACACTGCCTTGTTCTGTAGACAGGGCACATACCCTCTGTTGCTTACTCAATAGTCCTTTCAATCTTTCCCCTTGTAAACAAAACCCCACATTTGCTTGGCAAGGAACCCTTGTCTACTTGGCTGTGTGCCTCACTGGACAAGTCATGGCAATTCTGTTTCTCTTGCCAGTCCTTGCTTAGGAATAAGCCGGGTGACTGTTCTATGTACTAAGACAGGAGGAGGAACCTACTGGGTGGATTCTACGAAAGGTTTCTCAGCCTTAAGAAAAAGTGGTGAGGGGTGCCTGGGTGGCTCAGTGGGTTAAAGCCTCTGCCTTCGGCTCGGGTCATGATCCCAGGGTCCTGGGATCGAGCCCCGCATCGGGCTCTCTGCTCAGCGGGGAGCCTGCTTCCCCCTTTCTCTCTGCCTGCTTGTATGCCTACTTGTGATCTCTGTCTGTCAAATAAATAAATAAAACCTTAAAAAAAAGTGATATAGGGGCCAAATCATCATTCTGCAGCTGATTCTCATCATCATGGCTGTGTGTGCTTGGAGCTGGGATAACAATTCTGCAACCATAAAGGGTCCTAGTGAAGGAAAAATCAACCAATGACAGCAGAGTAGGAAGACAGAAAGAACTAACATCATTGATGTCATTAAGGTCCCTGAATCAGGCAGCCTGGAGCTCCCCGTTTTAGAACTTATAAATGTTCTCATTGTTTAAGTGATTTTGACTTGCATTTTCTACTTTTCTATTACTTGCAGATGAAAGTATAACAACTAGCAAAACAGATATGTGTGTATTTATACTCCTCACATTAGGTTTCCTAATAAACACCTTTGTTACCACCCACTGCGTCTGCCATACACCAGTGTCAATGAATGCTGGTTTCTTGAAGAGGCAAATGCATGGATGGATAGATATGCCATTCTTAATACTAGCTGCATTCCTTAGCCTAGTCAATCATTGGAGAATAAACCAGAAATCTATTCTAGATTCTTCCCTATTCCCCTCTCTCCGTAGTGCGTTCATCTCCAAGTTTTGTTCATTTTGCCTTTTGGATTCATCTCAAACTCATTTAATTCTTTTCGTCTCTACCACCATTCTATTTCAAGCTACTACCAACTCTTAACTGGACTAGTGCAGTAACCTCCCAAGCAGACTCCTGAAATTTCTCACATCTATTCTCCACACTACAGCCAAAGGGAATCTTTCCAAATGCTAAATCCCCTACTTCCCCCACCTCCTTCCTCAATTAAAAGATAAACTCCAAAATTCATAAGATTCCAGAGGCCTACATGGCCTGATGCCATCTATCCTTCTAAGCTACCTCTTGCCCTTGATACTCTAGCCAAACAGGCTTTCTGTTGATTCCTTGATATACCCTGCTTTGCACATCCTATTCTATCTGCCTGGCAGGCTCTCCCTTCTGACACCCCTAGACAATCACATACCTGTGCATTCCAGCTACCATTTTTCAGGTAAGTCTTGCCTGTCTTAAACTCTCCGAGTAGATGGTTCTCTGTTGTACACCTTGCTAATACCACACAGCAATCGGTCATAGCCAGGATGGACGTATAAACTGAGACACTTCTGATAGTGAATGGGGGGTAATTACACTGAGACAACATACATGGAAAGAGATTTTCCTGGACTAACAGAACATTTGGTCACCCTTTATCTTTAAACTTACATTTTTGTTTTTAAAGTTTTCATTTAAACTCTGCCTCCCCCGGATCTCCACATGGGCAGAGACCATGTCTTTGTTTTTCTCACCACCATGTTCTCCATGCCTAGCAGAGTCCAGATTTATTAATAGGCACTCAATAAATACTTGTTGGAGGAACATTGGAAAGAAGGAATATAACTCAGCTCACATTTTCCTTTCCTATTACTTTTTACATTCTTTTTAGATCAGTGGTGATGTAATGTTGTGCTTTTTCTCATGTATTTTAAAATATCTGACCATTTTTGCACAGCACTGCTTTATTGCTGACCCATGCATTTAGTCCACAATTATCTACTGAACATCTAGTATATGCCAGGCATGAACTAGATGCAAGGAATGTAATAGCAAACAAGACACAGTTCCCATCCTCAAGGAATTCACAGACCCATTAAGGAGATGCTTGAAGTCCACTAGGATTCTAGATCAGCCTTTACCATGTTAATGCCTAGGCAATCAGGGTCTGACCTGGGCACAAAAGAGATAATCTGACTTTTTTCATTTCCTTCTCAGTTGTATCATGTCAGTTTCAAGGTCAGTACTTTCATGATTTCCATTTCTTACTAACATCTGTCTCCAGGAAACATTTAACTACTTTGCAATAGTTTCATATTCTGGCAATATATTAAAAATCATATTCAGGCATATGAGCTTCCCCAAAATAAATGGAAATATCGAGGTGCCTCAAATTAAGAGCAATAAGCTTAGGATCTCATCCTGAAGCTTCCCCATGGGTGGGTATCAAATTCAGTAATAGCTGGGTTTTAATACACAGTCAGGCCAGATATGAGGTTATGGGTTCAATGGAAGCACTGAATGGGAGCTAATACCCCTTCGTGAAGCTGGGTTACTCAAAGGGATGTAGCCTTGGTAATGAAGTGCCTAGAAAAAAGACAGGCCCACCTTAACAGAGAAATAATAAAGTCTGCTATGCTGGGCTATAGAAAAGGAAAAAATATGTTCCCAGAAAAATAAAATCTCAGGGCTCTGCCTCATGTTGTATCAAAGTAAGAACGTACGCTCAGTCATGGTTTGGGAATTGTCAAGATTGGAAATTTACATAAAAATTAGTCCTGGGACAGTGATATCTCTAGAGTACCTGGCAGACGTGAACAGAAAAACTCTATGGAATGACACTTTCAGAGCTTAGGCCACATAGGATTTTCACAGGAAGGTTTCCATTGAAGGTGAGGTTATAATTCAAGATAGAGGTACAAAAACAGAAGCATAGGTACCAGGAACCTACAATAATAGCAGAGTTATCTGAAATAGATGTCTTAGATAGAATTTCCTGGATACAGATTTTGAGATGGAGATTTGCATGCAAGAGGTTTATTGGAGAGTAACATAAGAAACACATCTGAGGATGTGAAAGGATAAGGCAGAAGGGAATAGAGTGATACAGGTGCAACAGAGCAGCCAGCTGATCTCATAAGGATTTTTTGAATTGGGGCATGATCTTCAAGAATATCCCAAACTGAGACAACAAAACTGCAGCCTTGGGATGCCTGGGTGGCTCAGTGGGTTAAAGCTTCTGCCTTCAGCTCAGGTCATGATTCTAGGGTCCTGGGATCGAGCCCCACATCGGGCTCTCTGCTCAGCAGGGAGTCTGCTTCCACCCCACCCCCGCCTCTTCGCCTCTTTGCCTACTTGTGATCTCTGTCAAATAAATAAATAAAATCTTAAAAAAAAAAAAAAGATGTTCAAAACTGCAGTTTTTATATCTCAACATCAGCCAGCCACTAGATGCAACCTGCCCCTGAGGAGAGGTCATAAACCTGGGAAAGATGGCTCCCTTTGGCCAAAGACAATCCCCAGAGAGGCCCAGGATTGAGCCAGCAGCAGCAAATGCACCAAGCAACAAAAATATGAATTTCTCCTTCCTGAAATTGGAGATGGAAGGTGGGGATTCTGAGCAGCACACATCAGCAGGCACTCTAGTCCACTCTTGAGCTGCCCAGATCCATTTCCATTTCCATTTTGTGGTAAGTGTGTACCATCTGGGAAGAGTATCCTCAGGATTCTGGTTGGTCTCAATTCCTAAGGAATCATACAAGGGAAGTTAGTGGAGAAACTTGGCAGTCCTTGCTGCTGCAACTAGTTTTAAAAACACAACCAGTTTTCACTGTCTCCTTTCTTTACTACCCATTCTAAAGTCTCCTCATCCTTGGCTAGTACCGTCATGGTCTTAGTAACTTAACAAGTGGAAGCTACGAAGATCTAAGTTTCTAACCATAATGTGTCCCTCTGAGCTTGTGTCTACTGCACTTATTCATTAAGCACCCTAATTTTGCAGCACAGTATTAAGAGATGTCCCCATTGCTCACTGAATGTGAAACACAGTCGTCTTCTTTTCCATTCTTTTTCCGTTAGGTAACAGCAGTTGTATTTACTCCTAATAATGTGAATTACCCTTGAAAGCTTGGTGTGTCCTTTCTTTGCCTACTGGTCTCTTGGCATGGGGAATCCTAAGTGTCTTACTGGTAGCCCAGTTTAAAGTAAAACAGAACTACTACTGTGTTCCCTAGTGGAAGCAGTCACCTTCTGGGAATAAGGATTTCTACCACAGAAGCTAAAGCTGCAAACACAGGAAAAACAAATTCCAAAAGTGGGTCATTGTGAGTGATAGTAAGAGAAAGGGACATAAAATAGAAAAGAGTAATTAAGAAATGTGGTAGATAGAATGTGAAGCTCTGATACTTACATCATATGAATAATTATCATATGAGCTCTTCAAAGAAAAAGGTGTACAAGAGGAAATAAGCAAAGTAAAACAATGGCTGACTGTAAGCAGAAAATAATATGGTGAAAATAAAACCAAGTGTCTATAATCACAATAAATATAAATGAATTGAACTCAACCACTAAAAGGCAGAGATACTCAGATTGAAATTAAAATCAACTGTATAAAAGAGATGGTTAAACATAATGGCACAGAAAGACAAAAAGATAAGGGATGAGAAAAGATTTATGAAACAAAATCTTATTTTAAAAAAAGCCATTGTGGCTATATTGTATGAAAGAAACTAACCTTTAAGGCAGAACAGATTTTTATGGATAAAGAGATTCATTATTTTTTAAAATTACCAGGAATATAGGTGGTTCTGGATCTATATACAGGCACCTAATAGCATAGATACCAAACATGTACTTTACAGCATAGATTCCAAATACTTAAAGAAATTCAGGGGTTGGTGGCAGTGTACTAAAGTGCTAATCTCCTGGGAGTTTTGCATTTTCACAAGGCTTAGTACCTCAAGAAGAAAAAATCAGATTTAAGAGAGTGTTTTTGGATCAATTTAACTCTAACTACTCAGGAGCAAGGCTAATTTAAAAATGCTCTGAAAGTGATTAAACGAGTCCTTTTAGATAACCTCCTTATGTTTGTTTGCCAAGTACAGGCTGTGTTTATGAGGTCGAATTTTTGCTTACTAATTCTAGGAAGCAAATTGAGTAAAATGTGGGGTTAAGCTGAACTTTCATAAAGAAATCTAAAACCTGAGCCAATTGTCAATGATGCATGCATCAGGGTAGATTTTTCCAGGTGAGTTTGTTATGAAACTGAAACAATTTTTGAGAACTTTGGACTGGCTGACACCTTTATAACAACAGAGTCAAATTCTGGAAATTAGCTGTTCTGTCTTTTTGTTTTGTTTGCTTGGCTGGGAAATTTTTCCTTTCTTTAATTAAAATAAATCTCAGTGGTATGGCTTATACAATCATAGTCTCAATCAAAAAGGTCCTCCCCATGGACTAAAACTCGATAAGAGAACCACATAACTCTCATTTACAATATCTATTTACAAAGTCAGACAATCTCTTCTCTCTTACATGTAGGTTCTTCCCCTTCTTTATGCCTCCATGATTTTCTCACCCATTCTCCCTTGTCCTTTCTCAAATTTAAGTGAAAAGGAATGAATGAATCCGGGCTTAAATGAGGCAGGATTTTGTAACTGGTGATACTCTTCCCCCAAAGAAGAGGGGAGGGAAGGGAGAGAGAATGTGGGTTTAGAGGCTTTTACAGGGGATGTAGATCTTGGGAAGGGAGGTGATAGATATATTCTTGATGGCCTCACCAAAGAGGAGATTTGGCTGCTAAATTTGACCTTGCTCCCAAGTAATTGATGAGACGTAACATTATCATCAGAATAATGGTAATGAGCTATAGATGCAGACTCTCTGCCTGTGGAGGCTGCAGACAAAATAGACTTTAAGGCAAAACATTATTCAGGCTCAGAAGCCTCATTTCATAACTTCCTGTTTGGAAAACTTAGGTGGGGTTATTTGATTGTGGTGAGCTCAGTTCTTCCACATCTGAAGAGAAGGAAAATTCAATGGGGAAAAAAAAAAATGCTCTGAACTAGACTTAGTGGCCATGTCTGAACCTCCAGTCTCCTTGCTCCTGTCATCCTAAGAGGGAAATCTCACTAATGGCTCAAAATCAGGTTCAACATCAAGTTCATTATTAGGCTCTGTCTTAGTTAGACTTTGGTACTCCTTCTCTGACACCTGAAAAGGCCAAACATTTTCCTAGTTGTGGTTTTAGAATAAATTAACTGCTTCATTTCTGCTTTCTCTGTATTCTTTCTTGAGAATTTCCTTTTGGAGAAGATTATTGTGTTTCTACCTGAACTACTCTGACTAGACATTTTACAGTTAAGGCATCTCCTTTCTGCTCCATAGTTTACCTTGTTAAATGGGATTTCAGTCACGCATTTTGAAAAGCTTTGCCTCTGGAATTTTGGCTTACCCTTGTGAATGTTCTCACTGACTTTGGAAGCAATTCCTCATTGTTGCTGGATTTTTTTTTTCCTCTGTGTGGCAGCAGCCTTTCTACTGGTGTCTACCTTTTATTGATTTATGGTAATAGATGACCAGACCCTTCTCTTCTGTCACTTACAGGTTGACCTCCTTAGGTGACATTTTTCTAAAACTGGCACACAAGGTATAAGAACAGATAACCTTATAAATTCAAAGGCCGGTTCCACTGAGTTGAAAATCCTGTAATTCCAAGGTGCTAGAACTTGCTGCTAATGAAAATTTAAACATGCAGTCTGTTTGGTACTTGTTGCCTCACATGGAGATTTGTTGCCATAAATCTAGGTTTGTAGACCTGGGTTTGTGACATCTCTCTTTTAAACCAGTGGGCTTTAGATTCTGGTGTGGATCAAAATGATGCAGTGCGCTGATTAGAAATGCAGACTTCCAAGTCCTACCCCTACATATTAATTCAATAGATCTGGGACCAGGACCCTGGGATCTATGTTTTAAGAAGCTGTATGGGTGATTAGATGCAGATCATATTTCAGTCCTCATGAAACAAGATGAGAAAGAGAAAAGTACTTCCTGACTCCCATATGGAGTTGTTAGAAGCTGTCCTGGCACAGACTGCTAGGCCCTAGTGTTCTCCTGATGAACAAAAACAATTTCACATAAAATCAGCATCAAGCAAGACTACTCTGTGGCCAAGATGGATAAGACAAAAACAAGATCACTCTATGATCATATCTAAACACAGAAAAAACCAAGAACAATGTTCAAACCACAAAATACCAAGGAACCCCTGCCCCCACTAACTCCCAGCTAATATGAGTGACCGATACTACTTTACCAGTTATAGCTTTATCCTTGGTATATTCTGGCCTCCTTATAGATGAAATTTATTGAGATACACAATCATAGAATTACTCCTGCTTCATCATAGTATCCAAGCCAGAGCAAAGCCCTGCTTCCTTAGGCCCACACCCAAATCACCCAACACAATCATATATCCTATAAGTCCTTCCTAACGTCTTCTTTCTGTGATGCCACTATTGGCCCCGTAGTGTGCCTTCTCCTTCACTGCAAAAAGTACTAAAACCAACTATTCTACTACAGGTATGTTCCTGATGGTCATTGGCTGGAGGCCATTGACAAGGGCCACTAGCTATACCAATGCTTTCTATTCTTTCTGTGTGCTCATGGTGTGCTGACTACTTATGGCTACGAAGCCACTCAAGGACCTTCCTTTCAACACTGCTGGGCATTTGAGCTCTCTGCTATGGAAATGTATGGGGATTTATTGTGTCAGTCATGGCCCACACAGTATGGTACACATGGAGTGCCTCATTGAGTGCGCGGTGAATTTGCAGTAGCACTGTCAAAAAAAAGATGATGATGTACCAGAGACTAGCAACAGATGGGAGTTCTTACCACTCCTAAACCCAAAGGAGCAAGAGCAAGGAGAAACTCTTGTAGACCAAGACAGTCATAGAGGGGGCCACCCAACAGGAGCTATGGCCTTTGGAAGAGGAAGTCAGCCACTGCTGACCACCAGGCCAGCAGGGCAGGAGCTGGGGAGACAAACATCCTGACTTAGCTCTTCTCTATCTCTTTTATCTTCTGCCAGCTGTCTCTGTAGATGCCAATGGAAGCCAAAGGCAAGAAGGCCCATGACACAGTCTCTGCGGACAGCTTCCAGAGACCAGAGCAGGGCATGACTGGAGAGTCAATGGAGACCGGTAGCAGATCTACAAGAGTCCATTCTCTTCATTCGGTAAGCTGTTTATACCACCTGTGAAGCAGATGTGTGATGTTATCAAATATTGTATCAACTACCAAACCTAAGCACAATAAAACGGAGTTCTTAATCTTAATGGAAACCAGATCAAATGCTTTGGAAAGACTGAATGACAACAACAAAAAGAAATAAACGACTGTGCCAACAATGTGCCAGGCCCTGTTCTAAGCATCTTGTACCTATCGTATTCGTTCCCTATTGCTGCTGTAACAAATAATTACAAATTTAGTGGCTTAAAACAAATTTATTCTCCTACTATTGTGGGGTAAGAACTTCAAAATGGGTCTTAATTTATAAATAAATATAATCCAAGTGACAGCAGGGCTGCATTCCTTCTGGAGGTTCTAGGGGAGAATCCATTCCTTGTTGCGTCCAGCTTCTGGAGGTTGCCCACTCTCTTTGGCTTACATTTCCCTTCTGGAAGTCATATCACTCCAACCTCTGCTTCAATCAGCACACCTCCCTCTCTGATTTTGACTCTCCTGCCTCCTTCTTTCCCTGGTAAGGATCCTCCTGAATGATTCTTTATGATCGCCTATCTCAAAATATTAACTTACTCACTTCTGCAGTCTTGTCTGTCAGGGAAGGTAACATGCTCCCAAGTTTAGGAATTAGGACACGTATTTCCTGCAAACAAGGACATTCTCCCATGTAACTGCAATATAACCACCAAAATCAGAAAATTCACATGGGCACATTACCACCATCTAATTCTCAGTCCCCACTCAAATTTTGACAGTTGTTCCAATAATGTCCTTTATAGGTAGAAGAATCCAGTTATAAACCATACATTGTGATTAACTGTCATGTCTCTTTAGTCATCTTTAATCTGGAATAAGTCCATGACCTTTATTTGACTTTCATAACATTCACAGTTTTGAAGATTACAGGCCAGTTATTTTGTAGAATGTTCCTCATTATGCATTTATCCAATGTTTCCTCATTCTTTTATTCAGGAGTATCATCCAAGTGATGAAGTGATGCTGTGTTCGTTTTAATGCATTTTTTTGATAATGCAGTTTTTGTTTGCCCCACTACTGATGTCAGTCACTTGAATCACTTGACTAAGGTGGACTCTCAAAGATTTTTACACTGTAAAGCTGCTCTTTTTTTTTTTTTCCTTTGTAGTTCATAAGTATTTTGTAAGGAGTATTTTGAAACTAGGCAAACAGCCTGTCATTCATCCAACACTCAGTCCATTCATTTATTCTTTATCTCCATAAGGACTCCTAGATTTATTCCTGGGTTATAATCTATTGATATGATTACTTTAATGTCATCAGTCCTGCCAGTATCATCTCCCTCATACTGGCTTGATACGCCCCGACCATTCTTTGGGCCCTTCCTTGCTTCTAAAGCACAAGATGTTGGGGCTCCTCTTGTATTTTCCCTGGCCCAACCCTGGAATCAGCCATTTCTCCAAGGAGTCCTAGAGTCCTTTCTGTGGGGTCTGGGATTGGAAACTAAGACTGGGCATTAGGTAGTATGCTAATCACTTCTGGATTCCTATAGTGCACAGAGCTAAGGAATATATGATACATATATATTTCTATATCAAATATATAAAAAACCACCAGCCACATTGAAATCTCTAATTCCAAACCAACCCCCAAGGGTTCTTTCTAGCTTTCTACCTTTCCATACTGGGTCAAGGGATGAAGCATTATTTTGCCTACATGTATTAACCCACTTAGTCTTTACAACAATCTTCTGGTTTAGAAAATAACATTGCCAGCCTCATTATCCACAAACGCTATACCATATATTTCAAATGGTTTGAGAAAAAAGGTCTATACACTCCACTTGCAACTTTTCTGTAAGTCTGTAATTGTTTCAAAATTTTAAAACGTTTATGCTAAAAAAAAAAAAATTCTCTGTGGTTCAACAAACTGAGATACAATGGTGTTCATAGTGTTCCCAGTAATCTTAATGTGATAAAAACGTTCATATATGTTCCAAACTGGGGGAGGAAAGGACAGAAAGAGAGAAAGGAAGGGACAGGATTTCAATCTAAGAAGGGTGGGAGTTAGGAAAGTTGATCCACACAGCCTTATCTTTAAAGACCTAGGCTGGTGGTTAAGAGCTGCAGTCTCCAGTATGACCCTTCATTCTTCATTTACATTTGGCTATTTGACAACCATCCAGGCCTGAGGTCCACTCAAGAGCTGGAGGATCCTGATTAGCTAATCAGCCATCTTGGCTGGGGCACAGCCCATCAATGTGACAGAACATATTAGCCTGAAACTAACCACTAAATGAATTTCTTAAGGCTTATCCAGCCCCCTCAGTGTGAGGAAAAACAGAAATGTGTGACGATTCACCAGGATCTCTCTCTGGTCCAAGTGTCTTACTTTACAGATGGACAAACTCAAACACAGAGTGCTTAAGGAATGTGACAAGGTCTCAGAGCTATGGAGGGGCAGGACTCAGAAAACCCTTCCCATCGACATCATCGAAGGCCTGCCAAAATTGTCTTTATGCTCACTGACTTTGTTGTATGTAGCAATGGACTTCACCAAGGGACAAAGGAAGCCCTCTTGATTCCAGGGGATTAGGGCTGGGAGTTGTTTGGTTAGTTATTAAAGTCCATCAAAATGGGAAAGCCCTAAAAAGTATTATGTGAATACTTAAAACATTTTATTTGATAGTTTTTCTTTGCCACTAGATCTCCTGATTAGAGTTCCACAGTGTTTTTCTTGTATAAGTCAGAATCCATCATCTCTGATCTCCACTTTGTGTTTCCTTAAAGAGGAGTTACAACATAAAGACATCTGTCAAGTAATATGAGGCAGAACCATTCTAGATGTTAATCATCTTTCTTCTTTTTTTAAAACTGTCTCATCCAGGGGCGCCTGGGTGCCTCGGTCAGTTAAATGTCTGCCTTCAGCTCAGAGGTCCTGGAATTGAGCCCTGCATCGGGCTCCCTGCTCAGTGGGAACCCTGCTTCTCCCTCTCCCTCTGCTCCTCCTCCCTCCTCGTTCTCCATCTCTCCCAAACAAATGAATAAAATGTTAAAAAAAATAAAATAGATAAAAATAAAATAAAATAGCCTCTTCCACATATAACTCAATAGCAGTTTTATTAGATGTGTGACTTGGGCAAGTTCTTTAGCCTCTTTGTGTCTCGGTTGCCGTTCCTGCAAAAGGAGACCCTCCAGGCTCATCTTGCATTTTCTCAACCCCAACCCTGGTATCAGCCATTTCTCAAAGAGCTCTGTCTTCTTTCAGTGAAGAATGGTATTAGAAACCATGATCTGAGTGCTAGGAGTACTCATCACTGTTGGATTGCTGCTCTTCCCGGGTCCTCACAGGAGACAGTTAAGAAGTATAATATATATATATATGAAAATAAATATATACAAAGAGATATAGAATTAATTAATTAATTTCTTTTCTATATCTCTTTGTATATATTGAAAATCATGAGTCACACTGCTTATCTCCAATTCCAAACCAAGACCACAAAGTTTGTTCTAGTTTTCTCTCTCTCCATGTTTATAACTCCCTTCTCCAACTGTGAATAATTTGCTCTCATTTTCCTTACTATATTTACTTATCTGATCAATACTGCTGTGTGTAACCAACCAGTATTATTTCCACTACCCTCCTTGCCCCATGTGGACTCTATTACCTAATGCCTATCACCTCTCTGCCACAGAAAACCTCCACCCCTAAGTGGGCTCTGACACCCCACACTGGGCCAATTCCCTGCATGGACACACTTGTTACCTTGTTCATGTTCTGATATCCTATGTCAAGTTACCCTTCTTCAGCCTTGGTCCACTGAGGCTCTGCATAACTCTGGACTACTGTGGCTTCCTGCTTTCTTTTAGAGTAGATGCTAACTCTGCTTTGTATCACCTAATGAGTTTAGGACTGAACTGTTCATAAATAAAAGGGAAAGAGGCAGAGGAAGAGCCCCTTTTTTGTTTTTAATACATTTTCTGACACAGTAAAGACTGTCAGTAGTGTCAAGAAACAGAAGGCCCTGTTCGCATTCAATAAGATGGGCTGGAGCTTGACCTGTAGCATGTAGTGGAAATCATTTCCAGATTTATTTATCTCCCAAAGTATGCTGTCACCAAAGGACCCTGATAACTTCTCCACTGAAAGGACTTTCAGCATTCAAATGTTCAATTGCTAATATTGTCAAGATCACATATTGGTAGATATTGTTTCCTTTTTCACTTCATTCCTTCATTAGCAGAGAGGGTTATCTGTCCCATGTTATGGTACTTAGCCCTAATGCATTTCTGATACACCCTCGAAGGCCTTTTACACAGAGACATGATGTAATTAGTGTTGCCTTAGAAGTCAGACACACTTGTGTTCAAATCAATCTAATTTATCAACAGTTTGAATTATATGAGAATTAAAGATAAATATACATATATGTATTTTTTTTAAGATTTCACTTATTTTTTGACAGAGAGACATGTGAGAGAGGGAACAGAAGCAGGGGGAGTGGGAGAGGGAGAAGCAGGCTTCTCACTGAGCAGGGAGCCCGATGTGGGGCTCGATCCCAGGACTCCAGGATCATGACAAGAGCCAAAGGCAGACACTTAATGACTGAGTCTCCCAGGCACCCCTATATATATATATATTTAAAATAAGGTATGTGCACGCACACACACACACTCACTCATTCACATCTACCACGTGGCAAAGCATTCTCTAATGCTTTATACTCCTACCAGGATTACCCTCTTGACAAAGTCTCATCTGCCTATCTCTTTGCTCACTGATTTTCCTTTGAGAATCTGAGACCATGAGAAGAATTTCAGGCATGTAAAAACTGATCAATAACAACAGTTCTGATAAACCAGAAGACTGAACTAATTTCTCTGTGAACTTGAAATAAATGCATCACCTGTTCTTGGAAGTCTTGGACGCGCAGGTATTCTCAGTGGTTTCATCTCGGGGCATTCTCATTAGAGCCAACACGTTATTTCAGAAGAGGGAAGGGAGAAGCCGCACTCTGTAAATCTGCTTCTTTCTGTGCTCAATTTACCAAGAGCTCATCCTGCCACCTACTCATGTGAAAGTCCTTCCAGGCCCTGGAAGGACTTCCTGCCTCATTCTCTCTCAACCACTCATCGTTGGGTTTTGAGGATACCCTGTCCCCCTCCATGTTTCATTGTGAGGGAAAGGGAACTGGGAAACCTGTAATAAATGTAATAGTCCAGTGAGCTGGGAAAAAAATCTTGATTTGTAGCCATGTAAAAATCTTCACTGGTATCCTGCATGATGCTCTCATCTATGAACCCCTCCTGTGGAAGCTGTTTTTTCTTCAGTTATTTTACTGTAATTTTATTGTGCAAAATCCTCCCTCTGATTTCACTGGAGTCTTGTGCAGAGTGAAGTATAGCCTCTCCGTCCTGTGATGAGATGGAAATTGTTATCCTTGCTCCCATGACACCAGAGGAAAATGGAAAACTGCACTTATGTAATCATCATTGTACAGACCATATAAGAGATACAGAATCGCTTCCTTTTTAGAGGGTTTAATTAAAATCATTACTTAAAAATAAGCCTTGTGACAACATCATGATTGGGCTATTTTCAAACTGTAGAACACCTAGGAGAATTCTGGGTTCCGTGAGAAAAGTGTCTCTCCGTAGTTCATACATGTATGTTTGCAGGACTCCAAGAGGTAACGAACTCTGTTAATCTTCTGATATTGGCTGCGCTGATTATTTTATGGTTGTCTAAAAGTGAGAGGCATATCGAAATAATTTAATATTTTGTAATATTTTAGAGGGTCATTATAAGACATTCTCTTTTACTCAGTAAGGATTAAATAACCAAGTCTATGTTTTTTATTGCTGATTTCTACGATTAAAGCAAGTACATAGAAGCCGAGCTGATTGCAATATAAAGAATTATTCTCTTGGGTCCTACTTGTATTCATTCTCTTTCTACATTTTAAAAACCCATTCATCAATTACTCTGCAGTAGTACCAGGAGTTAGCATGCGCATATTATCTTCTCCTATTCCATCATGGTTTTCCAAGATCACACGTGTGTGTTTGGGGCTGTACACACCCAGCCACACTCACAAACACATACACACACATGCAGACACTTACACTGGCATCCAAACCTATTTACCCATAATTACATTCTAGGCGCTTTATCGAACAGATATTTTTCGTTCATTTGTGGAAGCTGAAAAGAATCCGTGCTACTGTTTGGAGTCTTAAAGCAAACTGTAATCTCATAAACAGTGAGGTGAACCTCAGAGGCAGGAGTCTTTTGATATGCAGCGTAAGTGAAATGCTGCATAATATAAAATGATGGCGCTATTAATCCTACGGCACTGGTGGCGCCCAGCCCCCCCCCTTCGCTATTGATACCAACACCATTGTCTCTGGCTTTAAACTTCATCAGTATGCAAACGGAGTGTCACTATGATGGGTGGTAACTTGGTTGGATGCACTTTCTACATTTCTGGCAAATGAGTATAATTATTTTCAGAGCTGCGGGCAACTCATGCATGTTTTATCCTCCATCTGGACCAGCACGGTACACAATAGTGATAAAAGATGATTTTCCCCCTTGGATGTTCACAGGCCATCATCGACACAGTCCTGATGAAATGGCCATGTATCCCCTAGCAGCTCTATATCTGCCACAGCTTGACAACAAAATTATTTCCCCATAGTACTCAAACACTTCAAATATTCAAGCCCTCTGTGCATATATTTGTGTTTTGAAGCATTCAGCGTTAACATAATGTGGTAATTTATAAACTGACAAATTAACTATGCAGAAATCACAGAGAGGCCTTATGAGGTCTGCAAAGCAGCAGAAAAGAAAGCAGAAGCTTTTTGCGCTCTGTAATAATAATAATCCTATCAACTGTCGCAGATTGCCCGGCCTCCCATTGTTAGAGCCGTGCTCTCGAGCCTGCTTACTGTAGGTGATTCCGCCCCAGCCGCCTTGCCTCAAGCCTCACCAACCAGGAGGCTCAGCTGGGGCTCGAGGTGCTCTCCTCCTCTGGGTCTGGGGCTCGTGGGGAAAAGGGTACCAATAATAAAAAAAAAAAAAAAAAAAGAAGTTGCCTGTATTGATCACTTGGAGCCAGCAAGGGTTGTATGGGATGGAATTTGGGGAGGGTGAGATTTGCCCTCAAGACGGAAAGAGAATTTAGGACCGGCAAAATCAATAACAGCAAAACTGAGATTACGCATGTGAGAGTACGATCAGCCTTCTTTGTTTCATGCTTATAAAATCATTTTAATGATTAAAATCCATCATCTTGCTAGCCCGCTTAGCAAGTGCTGGTGATCCTCACAGACCTGCTATTGATCCTCAGACAGCTGAATGGAGGCAGCATTCATCAAAGGACGCAAAAGAGTGCATTTTCACTTTTATTGTATTAGCTTAATTCTCTTTTAGATGAATTAAAGACTAATTTTGCCAGACCAAGGGGAGAGTCTGTGGATCTTCTGCTGCCCCCATCTGTTTAACATGTAGATTCTTAGAAGGCAGAATTCGTTTTTGAGAGGCAAGAAAGTATTTACAAATTCTTTGGAAAAACACAGAACATTCCTTCACGATATGCCAAACCAGCCTCTCCTCCTTCCTTCTCCACGACACCCAGCTCTGCACTCCACCTCCCCCAGTCACTGCACGCGCACACGGACACGCGCGCGTGCGCACACACACACACACACCGTCCTTTAAATGGTATGTACCATGCTATGAGGCCTACCAAACATCAGACACTCTTTATCAGCAGTTGTGCCAGGGTCTCCATGGCAACAGTATAATAGATTTGCCCTTATTCAATCCCAGAGGCCACATTGAAGCGCAATGCAAAATTTGCTGGGGCCTGAATTCCTTTCAAGCTATGGCTCATGTGTCAGGAAACAAGTCAATGCACAGACAGCCCCGCACAGAAAGATGGAGAGGAACCTTTTCTCTCCACTGCTGTTTGCTCACAGTGACATTCAGAAACTTGGGCCCTTCTAGATCTCATTTCTGTCTTGTTTTTTAGTTATTAATTCACTTCTTGGGGTGGAGAAGAGAGTGGGGGAAGGGAGCGCCAGGCTTTGCAATAATCAACCACCAATGAAAGTGCAAAGCAAGCTGCATAAAAACGAACCGAGCATCTCAGCCTCCAAGGTTACGTAGGATTCAATATGGCTGAAGGCCACCGCGGCGGCAGCCGACTCTGTTCCATGACGTGAGGCACCCCGGAGCCGAGCAGGCCTGAGCAGCCCGCGCAAACCTCCTTGACCCACACTGGAGTGGTATTCTGTGATGCTCAAGCGACCTTCCCCAGAGAAGGAGAGGCAGAAGAATGGACACATGCCCTTGTCCTGAAGCCAATCTCAGCAGGAGGGGAGAATTCCCGGGAGCTCGCACCTGAAGTACACTGTGGCTAAAACAAGCACAGCTTAAAAGTTAAACAATCATTTGTTTCAGGTTTATTTTAATCATTAGCTTTGGGACTTACAAGATGATTACTTTGTGGGTTAATTATTTTCTGTGCTTGGCTTTCCAAACCTAATTGCTCAACTTCATTATTGTACATAGCGATCCATAGCCGGTTCCTAAAATTACCTGTCCAAATATTTTCCCTTTTGATTATCACAGAGAATTTGCTATTTTTCTCCTGGACTTGAAACTTTGTAGAAATGACTTGGTGGGCAGACGCTTGTGTGACTTTGAACATTGGACTAGAGATATCACAGCCATGAGAAAAGATTCAATCCCTGGTTGGATCAGAAAGAAGGTTCCTACGGACCTTTGCCCAGATGAGGCCTGATTAACTTCAGGGCAGTGGTTCTCACACCTGAACATCCATAAGAAGCATCTGGAGTATTGTCAAAACAATTTCTTGAACGCTGTTGCCAGAGACTGTGACTCGGGAGTTAGCATTCCCAGCAAAGTCACAGATGATGCCGGTGCCGGTGACACTGGTCCACGGGCTGTGCCTCAGGAACCAGAGCTTTCGGCCAATCTCCAGCAGGAAAAGTTCCTCGACCTCAGATTCAAGGTTTATTTTGACTGTTTACTGTAACTTTGACTTCGATCCTCTTCTAGAAGGGTATTACTTGTCATCTTAGTGTAATTACCCCCTCCTCCAGAGGGTCAGACCTGCAGTTTCACCCAGCACCTGGGACACAGCAAGGATGGAAGCCACGGGGAAGAAAAAATTGTCAGGAGACCAGGATATATCCTCAGGCCTAACACTATGCCTGCCACACATTAGGGCTTGATCAGTACTTTTTTTTTTTTTTTTTGAATGAATACATGCGTGAGTAAATATGATTGAATTGCAAGGCTTCCATACTTCAGGAAAGAGATCTTAAGTCAAGGATCTGGTGCTCTGTGTTCTATTTAAATTGAAATCAAGTCAAATGTCATACATCTGTTTTTAAAAGTGGCATATGAATTTTTGTGGGGAAGATTAAATTGTACTTTAAAATCTTCTAGGAAGCTGGAGCCATAGGGTGAATCACTGTAGAAAGCAAAATCCTTTTATAATTAAAAGCATTACTCTCTAATTTATCTAGTTTTATAAGTTTGGGTTTTCTTCAAGTGGGAAATACTGCATTTTTACTTCAAGACTCACCAGCTTTGCTTCTTACTGCACAAAATAAAAGGGTGTATTTCTGCCCAATGTTTTAAACTTGGAATCATTTATTTCTTTTCATTTTCCATTCCTGCTGATTAGACCCTAAAATCTGGGTCATTTTAACAAATAATCAGTTTCAACAATAACAAAATGTGAAGCCAATAGTACATAACACTGACTTGAGTCAGTGTTACATGTCAGCTCCCTTTGACCAGAGAGAGTTTGGTTACCTGTGCTAAGTGAGTTATACGCTAGAAAATGACACCTGGGCAGGGGAAGGAGGGGAGGTAAACTGTATTACAGCACGTGCTTTGCGAATTACCTCATCTACGGTGAATTCAGGATAAGACAATGGCAGCCTTTTTTTACCATACTGTACAGTATGTCTTCAGTTCCGAGATTTTTCTTCGCAGAACAAGGCCAAGGGCACAGAAATGAGCAGACTCTTAGGCAGGGAGCCTAGCTGGTCCTTTCCACCCTTCCAAGCAGGTGAGGTGCAGTGGGGAAAAAAGAACAGATTCCTGTCTCCCACCCTGCCCCTCACTTCAGTCCTTGAATAGTCTCATCCCTCATGGGCTGGTGAGAAAAATAAATGCAAATATCCAGAATTGTAGAATTGCTCAACTAGATCTTTGAAAGGGTGGGTCTGGATGCTTCCTTTTGCCAGAGAAGGGAGATCCCAAGATCATGCAAGCAGTCAGGGGCAGAGATGGGGTGTGAGCCTCATGCCCACACTGGGACAGAAGTCCCAGGACACCTGCCCGCTGCTGTTTCAGCCTGTCTGCCCTCCCTGGAAAGGAGCCCGTCACGCTGCTTGAGTAGATGTCCCCTCCCACAGCCCCCCTCTGCCACAGGCTCCCTAGAAGGGAGGATGAAGGCAAAGCGCTATCAGCAACTTTCAATTCAACAAATATTTATTGAGCACCTGCTGTGTGCCTGGTGCCGCACTGCACTGTGACAACCCCGGCATGAAAGGACACGGCGTTTTATTACAAGGTGGTTACAACCAGGTGAGTCTGTTTTTCATCACTTGACAATAGCGGTCTCCTCTGTAATGCTTTGCAAACTGGTCTACGCCCCCAGTATGTCTGCAGCCACGGGTTAAACTGGTGGTTACTTCCTGATGTTTCCATTCTCCTTTACTATAAGTACATGATTTCCTTGATTTTATGACAAAGATTTTTCTAACTCATGCTTTAAGATTTGGAAACGTGGACGGATGCCTCCGATGCTCACAGTATGTGTTAAATTGGTACTGTCCTCTTCCTTCCTTCCTTCCTTCCTTGTGATACAGATTAAGCTTCATCTTCGAATAATATCTTAGAGTTGAGGACAGCAAGGAATTTAAGTTGGCATTTTTAATGTTAACTATTTTAGGCCACTGCACAATAATATGTCAGTTTTTAAAAGGTAAACGAACTCTGCACCCAAGTCTCTCCTTTGTGGAGGGTGCTTTAGGCTCCCTCACCAGAGTCCCCGAAATTGGACTTTTAGCTTCTCTGCCACTATGGGGACTTCGAGGGGCAGGCGGGGAAGGGGGAGGAGGACTGAGAAGCTCCAGTTTAGATGTGGCAGTGTTCTGAAATGCCAAAGTGATAATGGGAAAACATCTGCAGGACAAACATGATGCTGAGCGTTCCAGTCAGATCCTGAACCTGAACACGATGAGGCAAACACTTCCAGATAAACTCACTTGTTTTCCTTTGACAAATATTTCTCTCCCAAGGAAAGCCAGTCTGTCATTTTCCGCTATATTGTTGTGTTTCTCCACCTTGCCCCTTGCCTCAGTTCTTTGTGGCCAACACATACTCTGGACCCTGCCTCTTCTCGCCATCCTGCTCGGCCACCTGTCCAGCCCCACGTTTGGCAGTAATGACAGCGGACCGTGCCTTTCTTGCCAAGTGGAGCTGACACTCTGTGGCCCATTGTTTGTAGGGCCACACTGCTGTCCCCATCACTGCCCCTTTAGGACACTCATCAACAGCTGTGAGAGGCTTCCCATCCTGCCCCATAGAAAAGGAAGGCCCAAAAGGCTTCTCAGAGCATCAGTTCAGAGGTCCCGCAACCAGCCAAACAATACGCGATTATTCAAAGGCTCCGATTCATTTTCCTCTGCTCCTCCCCCACCGTTACCCTCAAGAGAAAACTAATTTGCAGAAAAATAGCCCCTGCCAGCTAACTTCTCCTCCTAAATGTATGATGACCCCGAACTCTTGTCTCCGTGGGTACTTATTCTCATAGCAAATGCGCAGAGTTCTGAAAAGCCCGTCTTCTCCTTTAAAAACTTCCCTCCCCCACCTTCGGCAGGGAGATGCTTTCTTTTCCTTTTATTCTTTGCTTCTCTTTTTAACATGTGTGCTGAAATTGGCACTTTCTCTTTTCAGTTCACTCCCTTCCCGGGATTAATGCAGGCAGCAATGGAGAAACGTGCACAATTTTTCCAGTCTCTGCACTAGGCGAACCCACGGGTGATGGATTAAATGTAACAGGCTCTACCTTACATATCACTATTTAAGCGAAGCGCCTTGTGGCCGGTGATGCATGGTGTCATCCAGAGAGCCCTGCACAAGTAGGGGAGCGCGGCTGCCTCCACTGTTGTCTGAGTAAATAATGGGGCTAATGGCATTTGGTGCAAATGAGACTCCTATAGAACTCATAGCGCTTGTTGATCTTATTTTTCTTTGTCAAGCGCCTGCTTCGGCAGTGTGGCCTGCCTTGGCTATCCAAGGGAGGAGGGAAGGTCTCCCGGAGTTCAGGATTTTGTAACTAATATTGAACGCCAGTGAGAATGGATGCCAAGGTCGGGTTAAGAATAAAGACAATTGATTTGGAGGTCAGGGTTGCAATGTGAAAGGCCCTAGATGCTGCCAAAATATTTTCATTATGCTGTTTTTGTTATGGAAAAGACCAGGCCTACTGACTGACAGAGGCGGAGAGGTGGGAGGTAAGGCTGGAGCTAGGAAGTCTGGGAGGCATGAGAGGAATCAGAGCTCCAGGATTTATGGGTTGGGGGTCCCCAAGTTTCATTTGCCTGGTGCTTGCCTCCCTTGGAGAGGTGTGTGGATGGACAGATCCTCATCATCACGTTTTTCCCTCAGCAGAACCTGGCAGTTCTATACTCTCTCTCTCTCTCTCTCTGTCTCTCTCTCCTGCAGCAGAGAAGCTGGAGACAAATTCTTCCAGTTGTATTTGCAGGGGTAAGCTATTTCATGCATCACTGTGATTCCACTTTTCGCCCATGCCTACAAGATACCTGCACCACAGGGCTGTGTATTTTAACAAAATCCTGTTATTATTGGAGCTCTGACCCGATTTTGTTTCTATATTCTGAAGTAGAAAAGACTCCAGTGGCATGAAATTAGCAACACATTCTGCTAGTGTGTTAATTGTGTGAGAGTTTTTGGCAGGAGAATCTCTAAGCACTACATGGAATTTATTTTTTATTTAAATTTGGTAGTGATTTCACATTGTGTTTAAAGAGAGGTACCATGGCTGAAAACACTTGGGATTTACTGTATGTTCAGAAAAAGAAAAAAAAAAAATCTGTCTAATGCAGTGGTGCAGAAGGAATTATGTAATTTCTTCACTTAACAGGGAAGCTGCTAGCGTTGATTTCTAATTCATTACAAGAAATTGGCATTCCCAGGCAGTGGTTTGGGACGTCCTTGACCCCAGTACAGTATCCAAACACTGTTGTACCCAGCCAGTTGCTCATATAAAAGCAAAAACACATGAAAAAGAGAAAGTCAAAATCTCCCAGGACGGAGTGGCTGTTTTTCTCTAATGGATACCCCTTCTGAATCCCCCAGAAACCAAAGGGGACTTTAAACCATGGTTGTCCCCTTGAACATGTGGATGGGGGAGCAATTCCCAGAAAGGGGGAAGGTGGGCAGACAAGCCAACAGATGTGTCCCACTAAAGAGGGTAGACTCCTGCTCTTATCTCAGTGACAGAAGACAGCTCTGAAAGAGGAAAAAAGGTAAAATAATGATGACTAAGTACTTACTGTCTACCAACTATTGGATTGGCTGACCTGTGTCATCTTATTACCCTGGCCACATACTAGATATGTGATTCTCTGCTCCCAGGCCCTTGCCCACCTCCTCTCCCCACACTTCCCTCCTTGCCTGTCACCCACCACATCCCAGTCTTCTGAGAGGCTCTGAGCTGCCCTGACTGGCAAGGAGCTCCTCCTTGGCCTTCATTCACTGCATGGCTCAGTATAGCAGTTCAAACCAGGACAGACAGGGCTCTTCTGCCTAGTACTACTGCTTCTGTAACAAGTCCTTCTCTAGAATAACAAGCATGGCCTGAATTTGATTTGTGGTGTCAAGTAGAAAGACACAGATTATGACTCCCAATTCCAGCTTCCTTGGGAAGATGATGTACTCTGAAATTCTGGGCTTCTGCATCTGTGAGAGATGGCCATAATTTGGGCCAGGATTAAACAAGGTGATGGATGGAAAGCTCTCATCTCCGGGGCTGGTCCATGGGCTCTTCAGGTCCCTTTGCTTCCCGACCCCACAGGCATGGCAGTCACACCTACTGAACCCACATTAGAGGCCAGAGACCATGCCAAGCTAGGCATGAACAGAGGTCCCCAGAGGTACCATGGAGTATGTACCACTCCTCATTTAACCCCCGCATAACCTTGAAAGGACGGTATGACCATCCTCCTTGAAACCATACCTTGAAAAGCAGAGCCTGAATGTCACCTGGTTTGTCTGATTCCAAAGACTCTTAACTCAGTGGTTCTCAATGCTGGCCATCTGGAGAGCTTTTAAAACACTGACACACAGTCCCCACTACCCCAGACCAATTAGACGGACTGAGATGGGATTGAGTTTCTGTCACCTTTAAAAGTTACCCAAGAGTGGCACCTGGGTGGCTCAGTGGATTAAAGCATCTGCCTTCAGCTCAGGTCATGATACCAGCTCAGCAGGGAGCCTGCTTCCTCCTCTCTCTCTGTCTGCTTCTCTGCCTACTTGTGATCTCTGTCTGTCAAATAAATAAATTTAAAAAAATAATAAAATAAAATAAATAAAAGTTACCCAAGAAATCTCATCTGATGGTCCGTGAGCTATGGAACCATTGTCTTAATTATGCTCAACTTACCTACCACTGGCCACACAAACCAGGATAGCTTAATTAAGAAAGGGATTTCAAATGCTGGCCGCTCACTAATAATTAGACTGTGTTTACCACTTCTGAAGGGTCTACTATGACACAGACACTTGATGTTGTCTTTGATCCTCATAGCAACCATGCAGGAATGAAATGTGGTCAATTTTCCTGGTTCACAGATTTATGTAAATAAATTAACACCTGGTATAAACAATCCACCCATAAACAGTATCATTAACATTATCACCATCACCACCACCATTTCCTCTTGAATCCTCATAGTAGCCTCCACACTGATCCACTCAGCTCCCCATCAGCCCGGGAATCCGTGTGTGTCTTCCCGTCTTCCTGCTGCCCCTTACTCCAAATGCCCATCATCTCTCACCTGGACAACTGCAGCAGGCTTCCAACAACTCCCTGCCTCCAAGCGCATCCACCCCCAGTCCATTTTCTATAAAACAGCCAGGGTGACCTTTTTAAAACACAAATATTTAACCTTTCCTGACTGTAAAATGGTGATAACTGTCAGGGCACTATGTGAAGTTGGGTAGGCTGAGCCCTTTGTAAAAGTGCCCAAGGGAGGGGCAGGTGGGTGTCCAATCTTCTCCCTGTTCTCTCTGCCAAGCCACGCCCCCCTGTTGCCAGGGCCACCCCCCCCCCCACTGGAGATCACATTGGCCCTGAGTTCAGGGTGCTTTTTGTGATTTATGTGCCCAGAGGGTTTGTGTGAGAGAGAGAATGGCTTGGTTTAAGGAGAGGGACATGTGCTTTTCTAATTCACACAAAGGTTTTGTAGTAACAGCAACTGCCCTGAAGTTGAACCTACTTCACTGAGTTATTATGCTAGACAAATGTGAAAATTTAAATAAAATGGAGGTTCCCTATGGGAGTTGAAATTTGAACCCTGGCTGTCAGTCTCTAAAGCTACTATCCTAACCCCTGTTGTTCCCTGGAATATGGAGAAGGGAAGCTCTCAGGGGGGAATCTACAGATAGGAAATTCTTTGGGCGGTAGGCTTTCTGGGAAAAACTTCACAGAGGTGGGAAAGTGCAGTCTCTCCCATTAGGGCCAGAATTAGGCCAACCAAAGACAACCACCTCGTTCACGTTGCCCATCTCACCTAGGTAGGTCCTCACTTCCTTTGACCTTCAAAAAAGTGTTGTAAAACTTTGTATGAGAACATTTGTCTTAGGAGAGGGGAATTTACGGGACAAGGTTATGCTTGGCGTCTGAACTCTGTTTCAAGTAGATTCATTCCAGGCTACCTACTTGATAGGTAAGGTGTAGAGATAAAGAAAATGAGATTTTAATGTGGTAATCTGTCACTATTCTTCCTTATCAGATCATTCCCTTTGCTGGCCCTTGGATTGAATACTTGGCACAGCAGTTTGGAACCAGAACATCCCTTAAAAATAATCTACTTCAATGGCTGGCATCCAAGAGCCCCTTAAGGATGGCGTCTTCATATGACCTTTTAATGTCTGTATCTCTGATCTTCTTCTCAGTGTGGTAAGTTGGCATGGACTCACTCAAAGATCCATTTATTTGTCTTTGACTAGAACTTTGGTAATTTAGTATGTTAAAACTGTGGGCAACTATGTTAAGTTCTGGCTAGCAGCTATATCTTTCATTGATAAAAATGAAAATGAAATTCCTCTGATCTAAAATCCCACTTGGGGCCCATGGCACCATCTTGCTTCTCAGACCAGGGTTTAGTTCCACCACATCAAACTGTCATTTTCTTGACATTTAGCTCAGTGATGAATTTTGTTGGATAATTAGTTTCCAATCATACAGGTTGAATTTCAATACAATAGTTTTTTTTTTTTCAAATTCCATTTTAAAGGAAACTTAAGCTACTGTAAATTGAAAAGTGGATCATTTAGCATCAGTAGAAATAAATACTGTGGAAACAAAACACTGTGCCTGAATTTCAGCTAGCTATGGTTGCTTACTGGAGATCTTAACCGGATGCCTATTCACTCATTGTCAAGGAGAGGAATGGGAGAGATGAGGCCATAGTGGAATCCTGTTAAGAAAAAAGTGGCGCTGAGGCTCTCTCTAGAATCCTTATGGAAACACAATAAAAAAGGGAATACTTTTCTCACAAAAGTATTTCATATTCCTGCTGCCTTCACCCTAAGGAAGAAATGATATGTTGCAGAAGTTGTAAAAGAAGTCAGAAATGGAGCCTCTGCCATCAACCACTGTCTTCCCCTTTCCAGACCTTTCCAAGGACATGACCCTTTTTCCTCTTGTTGAATCATCTCTACATTTTCCTCTCCTGTGCTCATTGATCCTTTTTTCTCATTTTCTCCCCTCTTCTAGGGCTCTGTTTCTACTCTGCTAGGTCTCAAGGCATGGGGTTCCCAGTTGGCTGGTGAGGGGGCTTTGGGTTTTAGAGACAGAAAAAGAGAGAGGGGTAGAGGCAGAGAGCTGGTGGTGGTGCTAGACAGATCCATTGTTCAGGAATATCAGGTGTGATATTCCTGCTCAATCATCCAGGTTTATTTCGTTCTCCTCCCCATTTCCACTATGCCCTGTGAGTGTAACCGAGCCTCAGTGTTAACTCTGACACCCTGAGGAAGCCCTTCAGTCCCTTTCTCCCTTGCCCCCCTTCCCTGTGACTCTGCTCCTCCATAACAAGCAGGATGCTCTCCTCTTGTCCTCTCTACACTTCGCTCTGTCTTGCCTTCCTAAAGCATTCATAAATTGCAACACTATTCCGGCATTCAATTATGTAATCTAGAGAGATTAGTTATTTGCCCAACATTTTCTATCCTGTGCACCACCTGCCTCAGCAAATTTTGGAGAGTTAACCATCAGAAGCCAAAGAGAATGTGGTTATAGGTACCAGCTTCCTTGTTACCTGAATCTTCTCAATTATTTCCCCCTGCTCTGAGTCCCTTGTGCTTTGTTTATGCTGCAAAGTCCTGATTATCTAAAGATCTCTTATCCAGAAACTGTTTCACAACCTGAAATGAGGTTGTGCTACTGGATATGTTTTATTTACTTTGAAAACTCTCTAGCTCACCTGAACCCCTGCTTGTCTGACTTCTTTCAATGCCTGTCTAGATTCTTCAGATCTTCAGGGCTTTGGGGGGCCCCACTCCATTTCCTTATTGTTTAACCTCTGCTGCAGAGCAACTCTGATTTCAGCCTCACTTTCTATGGTAGAGACATGTGCTGTGTTATCTGAATCCCACAGTTGTTCCACTAGCTTTGTTCTTGCCTACTTTTAAAGCCCACAATAAAAACATAAGAAATGGACTTTTTGAACCTCCTTTGGTATTCTGAGGCAACACAGCCAAAGGGAAAGGATGCCGTCCTGCATTAGGCCCCTATGTTCTTGGGTTGGTTCTGTAGTTGACTATGTAACTTAAAACAAGTCCCTGAATTCCCATGTATTGCCATTTCTCAATCAGCCAGTTGTGGGTAATAGTATCTAAGCTTCCTTATTAGCTGATGTTCTGTCAATTACAGAGAGTATAGCTTTAGAAAAGTTTACAAGGGACTATAATTTTTATAATTAATCTAGAGGAGTCCTTAATAATTATTTTAACAAAATCTCATATTTGGCAAAAGAATAACGATGATGATGATGATGATGATGACGACGATGATAAGCGTTAATGGAAAACTGGCATCAGATTGAGGCTTTCTCTGGACAATACAGAAATGCTGATTTCCAGCAGATGAGCACCCTCACTCTGCTTGAACACTTCCCATAACAGAAAGATCACTACTACCTTTAAAAGTTTCCATTACTGAACTCTTAGTTAGATATTTCTTTCTTGCATAAGGCCAAAAATACCCTTTGGGAAATTTTCACCTGCTTTTCCTTCTGTGATTCAATTTGCCAACCATTCACCAAGCACCTCCTATATTCAAAGTTCTGTGTCAGTCATCTAGGGTTACAAAGATTAAGTCAGCTTGGTTTCTATACTTAAGATCTTTGCAAATAGTCTACAAATGAAAGGCTGCATGTTGTGCTGTATTTTAAAGACAGAGATACTCCACTATTAGCCAAAATGTAGGAATAGAGACTTACTCTCTTATCTGGAACAACCAAAATGATGAACAAAATTTGTGCATCAGCAGTTTTTAAAAACATTGGATATTAGGCAACCAAAACCACTGACTCCCAAGAGATTAGGAATAAACAATTGCCCCTACACAAGCTTATTGCCTTGAGAGACTTTTCAGGCCCTTGTGCAGAGGTGGGAATTCCAGGCACAGGCATCCAGTGGACTCCCTGCGAGAAGATGGGGATGATTCCTGGAGACTGAGGCAACTAGAGTTTGCAGAACAGACTACTGAAGAGGGGAGAGCTGCACAGAGTACCACACATCTACAGAGGGCCCCCCTTGGATATTCAGCAGAGCATTGATTAAGGAATTCATGTGAGTAAGCTACCCCATGAGGAAGTTACCACCCAGAAAATTAGAGGGAGCAGGATCATGAATAATGCCTGTTTCCACCAGCCAGACTGGAAAGCATCATAATTCATGGGGCATTGGGTAGAGTGCTCAGAAGTTGTTCCCCACCCCACCTCCCCTCCTCAAGACTGAAAAATAATTCACCCTAGACTAAACACAGTTCTGGTTCCACCTAACAAATCTTAAAAACAAGACCCAAAAGGAGCAAACTGTTTACAAGCAATTTAACTGTATCCCAGAACAAAGCTCAAGAATATTTATAGGAATACAAAAATAGCCAGAACCCAGCAAAGGAAAATTCACAAAGTATGGCATCCAGTAAAAAAAAAAATGACCAGTTATGCAAGGAGGCAGGAAAATATGACCAATAATGAGATCAACTAACAACCAATCCAAAGCAACGCAGAACTGACACAGATGTTAGAGTTAACAGACAAGGACATTCAAACAATTATTGAAACTGTATTCCAGGTAGTCAACTAGTGAAGCACAAACATGGGAGATATTTAAAAGACCCAGGATGAACTTCTACGATGAAAACTACAATTTCTGAGATTAAAAATTACACTGAATGGATTGAATTATAGACTGGATATTGTGAGAAAAAAACCTTTAAAGAACTTTAATAAATAGCAGTAGACACTCTGACTAATTAAACATAGAGAGAAAAAAAGAATGAAAAAAAAAAAAGGAGACTCACTGCTCTTTGGAACAATTTCAAGCAGTCCAACATCCATGTAATTGGGGTGTACAAGGAGAGTAGATGAGAGGGGAAGTAGAAGAAGAATTGGACCCTAAGCATGGGAAATGTAAAGCAAACTAAACCAACAAACATAATAAAGAAATTGTTCAAACCAATGCTAAAGAGAAAAATCTCAAAAGCAATCATAGGAAAATGACATATTATGTACAGAGGAACAAAAGCAAAAGAATGGCAGCAATTTCTCATCAAAAACAATGCCAGTGAAAAAACAGTAATGTCTTTAAAGATAAACAACTGTCAACCTAGAATTCTATACCCAGTGCAAATACCTTTCAGAAACGAAGACAAAGTAAAGACTTTTTAGGCAAAAGAAGAAAGACTTTGTCACCAGGAGACCCACACTACAAGAAATGTTAAAGGAAGTCCTTTAGGCAGAAGGAAGAATACCTGATCTACACAAAGGAATAAAGACCCCTGGAATGGGTAAGTACATCAGACATTTTAAAATAGCTAAGGGTGTTTAAAAGATAATTGGCTGTTTAAACAGCAACAAAAAATAATGTAAAGGGAGACTGGTAATATATATAAAGGAAATATGCGACAAAAATAGCATGAAGCCCTAGAGGGTAGAAATGGATGTATCCTATTATAATGTTCTTAAGCTACGTGTGAAGAACAGCATAACAAAACAAAGAGTTTTAGCTAAAAGACAATGAAGGAGATCAGACAGAATCATAAAAAAATACTCAACCTAAAAGAAAGGCAGAAATAGAGGAATCAGGGAACACATAAAGGATGGGAAAAATAGATCTTGTCCTCCGTTCTGGACTCAAAGGAAAAAACTATATCTCCCTTTCCAGAGTTAAACAGTTTCCTCTTATGTGGAAATGTTGCCAAGGCCTCATCTGAAGTGGGTGCTTCACAAGATGATGCTTGTCCTCCTTAAGGTATGACCTTGCCCTCCTCTCATTACCAATAACTAGGGTCAGCTCTAAGCACAGTCTAATTCAGGAAATAGAATTCCTTCTCACTGTACACCAAAGAAGTTACAAGGCCTGACAAACATTGGCAGAAACCAGCAAAAACATTCAGGGAAGTGCACGTGGAAAGGGTGAGACAATGGAAGCCTGAAGATAATGATGAATGGGAAGAAGTCACTGATATGGGAGCATTCTTCCTTGACTCAGGATTTAACATCCTGGCAAAAACATCAGGATCCAGTCATAATGCATTGCCGGCATGACTTTTCGAAACTTGGATATAACAATGGATTATAGCAAATAAGATAGAGTTGCTAGAATGAACTTGGCAGACTATCGATGAGGGGCCAAGGTGGGGGGTGGTAGATTTATTACTGAGATCAGAAAAGTCCCCATCTGTTTATATTCCCCAGGAATTCCCAGAGGAGATTGCTTTGGCTAAAGCAATAAGAAATGCAGTGATGAAAAAAGCACTGGTTAACTCCAGCAGTGGCTGTCCCCTGTACCCTGGGGTTGATAGGAGGAAATGGTGCCGTAAGTCGATGCTCCTTCACATCAGTAAGAATGAAAGAATTCTGGAATGTTAAAGGTTAGTTGGCATTTCTTAAGTGACAGGAGAAGGTATATGTAATTGCTATATGGGGACAAGGGCTGGAAGATGCTTTGACCCTTAGACATCTGTGGTAGCGGCTAAAAGGCCAGCATGTTACCAACGACAAGACAGATTAACAGCCAACGAAGATAGTACCTGACTTGTAGAATTGCAAAAAGAAATTGTGAGCTAGCACAAGCACAACTCAAAGGAGATCCAGTAGGTCCGCAGAGCCACCTTGTAGTTATTTCCCCCTTCCCCAAGTGCATAATTTGGATAAACAAAGTAGCTGGCAGTATCCTTCCACTGGTTCCCTGACTTACAGAGTAAGGGCTATGAGGTAGGAAGAGCCAAGTGGAAGCCTCTGAAACTATCCATCCGCAATCTCACCAGCCAAGAGAGTCAACACTGCATCTGTAAGAGAGTTAAGGCCATTATCAAAGACAAAGTACCTAGGGATGACATTCTCCATCACATCCATGTATAATCCACCTGCACGGCCCTCGAAAATATTAACAGATCATGAAGGACGTTAGTGGACTACCATAAACGTAACCAAGCGGTAGCCCCAATCTCAGTTGTTGAGCTATAAATGATATCTTTACTGAAACAGATCAACATAGCCTCTGGCACTCCTCTGTTGCTATTGATCTGGTGAACATATTCTTTTCAACCCATCATCAATAGCCAGGATCAAAAGTAGGTCTCACTTAAGTGGGAAGGACATCAGTACACATTCAGAATCTTGCTTAAGGCTATGTGAAACCTCTTATGCAATGGCAAAGTAGACTGGAGGGATCTTAACTGCCTTAATATGTGGGACATGATCCTGATGACATCATGTGGATTTAACCAGGGAAAGAGAAACAGAAAGTCATGTGGCAGAGAAATTAAACCCCTCAAAGATACCCCAATCTGCCACATCACTGACATTGTCAGGAGTCCAGTGATCTGAGGTGTGCTTCTGTACCATCTTTGAGGTAATGGACAAATGTTGGAACTTGTACCTTATCCCAGTCTTCTATTGTTGCATAACAAACCACAGAAAAACCCAGTGAGGCACAACCACTACCATGTTATTGTGTTCGCCGGTTCTGAGGGTCAGAAATTTGGAATGTCTTGTTTCAGCTTCTCGATTTCTGCCAGCTTTTTCTGGGTTCTGTGGTAGAATTAAGTCCTAATGCCGTAAGGCATCCATTTATATATGACAAACTAATTTCTCTCCTGTGTGTCTAGGATGGTACTACTTATGTACTGTACTTGGGAGAATGGAAAAAAAAAAAAGTCACTCAAACTACTTTCTGTCTCCTGTGGCTCAAACGAAGAACCTCAGTTGAGAAAGGTTGGCTGGAGCTTTAGGTAGCGAAACTCTACCAGCTGGGGATGACTCAAACTGGACAAGAATCTTAGGGAGTCATTTCACCTATATTTCTAGTGCCTGGGCTGGGACACTTGAAGGCTAGCCTCAGGGAGGACTGTCAGCCAGAACACCGATACCATGGCCTTACATGCGTGGGAGTTCCAACTGTGACTTCTTCACAGTATGGCAGCTTCAGGGTAGTTGGAAGAGCAAGGGTTTCAATGAATAAGGGGGAAGCTACACAGCCTTTTATGACATAGTCTCTGAAGTCACAGAAGGTATCTTCTGCTGTCTTCGCTTTGTTGAAGCAGTAAAAACCCTACCCAGATTCCAGAAGAGGGACATGGATCTCATTTCTTGATGGCAGGAGTGTCAAAGAATTTTGAGGTCTTTTAAAACCACTAAAAAACTTTAGAAATTAGTGGCAGCATATACCACTCTTGGGAATTCTGCTCTGATTCATCTGTTGGGTGACTTGGAAGGTTGCCAGTTTTGTCAGAGCAAATCTGCAGCGAATCTTGCCACACAGTCCCTATGACCAGTAGACGTCTTGGTGCTATTTACTGTGAATAAAGGTGTGTGTGTGTGTGTGTGTGTGTGTGTGTGTGTGTGTGTGTAAGTCTCTGTCAAGCCTAATAAAAAGAGTTGCAGTACAGATCCTAGAGCTCTAGAGCTCGACTTTCCTTCTGCAGCAGAAAACTAAAAACCATTTGAAAAGCAGTTCCTGAGCCCCGACGGATCTTGGGACATCAAGTGGCCATGCAGCCAGATGACCATGCAGAGTCGGTCAGACGCAGCAGTAGTACGATATCATACATGGTAATGGTTCACTTGAGATTGGGTCAGAAGGGATCCAAAGGACACAGGAAGTTTGGTCTCAGATTGCTGTGTTATCCATCTCCCTTGCTCAGTTCACACCCTAAGGCCTTATAGTTAGTTCCCTACAGCCAACAAATGAGGAAAAAACTTGGACCTAGTTCATTGATGGGTTGTCTTGACAAGTTAGTGCTAGCAGTCACTGGACCACCATATCATAGCCCTGTTCATGGTGGCCCTGAAGAATAGTGAAGGTCACGCCTCCCAATGAGCAGAGCTGTGAACAATGCACTTGCTCATTCACTTTACGGGTAGGGGGAAACCGTCTGAGTTACGGGTATATCTAGACCCAGGAGCAGTGGCAAATGGCTTGCTAGTTGGGTCAAAACCTCAAAGGCTTGAAGTCAGGAGACAAGAAGATGAGACAAGGTAGAGAAAAACACATAGATGGACTTCTGCTACTGGACACATAGCGCCTGACTCTCCAGCTCAACACCAGGCACACCAGAGCACATCCCCAACAAGGGTGGCACCAAACCACTAGTGGACAAGATGTCTTGAGCAAGCAAGCTAGCCTGTCTCCCTAGCCCCTCCAAGACTTGCATGACAGAGGGGACATGGGGAAGGGACAGAGGGTCTGCATGGCCCCAACAGTAGGAGTGCCATCTGACTAAGACCAGTCTAGCAACCGCTGTACTGAATCACTGAATCTGCTGTACTGGTCACCAGAGAGACGGCCAGGGAACCCTCCATATGGCACACGTTCCTTAAGGAAACCAGTCAGTCACTTGGAAGTAGGTTTTTTTCCATCAGACACCCTCTAGTACCGAGGAAACACTGACTCAGCCTTACCAGAAATGGATATGGTTTTGCCTTCCCTGACCCAGTGTCTCTGCCAACACTACCATCGACTTAGCCATTTTGATATATGTGCACATCTAGATGTTTGAGGAGTTAACGCCCCAGGGGCAACCCTTGACCAGTTGGTGCCAGGAGCCATGAAATGATCCATCCTTTCTCTCCTTGAGAGGATGGTGCTCAAAGATCCAAGGAGCATGGAGCCCATTTGACTGCACCAGCAACCGGCTCAACAAGTACGTTGGATTGTCCTGACATCTCTCACTCCCCCAATTCCTGTGCCTGCATTTCCCAAATCAACCACCTCCATCACCCTCCTTTCTCAGGCTCTGCTTTCTGAGAGAACCCAGGCTAAGACACTATCTCAGATCTCTTCATAAAACATGAATTTTCTTTGAAGTTAGATGCACACATGCTGTAATTCAAGCAGTCTCTACTCACATGGACACAAAGGTCCCCTTTTTGTTTGCTTGCTTGTTTTTAGAAAAGGAAAAAAACTGGAGCAATGTATCAGGTTCCTGTTTAGGGCATGATAGATTCTGTGTGTGGATGCAATGCCCATCACGCTGGGCTTCAGGCAGGCTGTGTAGGTGGTGCCCTGCACAGGGGACTTGACTGTGAGTGGGCGGGCCTTCCCTCACCAACTAGAGTCCTAACAATGGGCTGCATCTGCCCAGAGAAAGGGGTGCCTACTTCTAATTCCCAGAAAACACGGTAGCTCATGAAGTCCTGTACTTGAAAGCACTTCTACCCCAGGAGGCCACATCCCTTCTACCCAGGAAAACCATTCTAGAGACCAGCAAAGGAGGGCAAAGTTGGGGCCTTTTGACTGGTCGGTGACACAGCTTTGAGACTGCTCTTGTGGGTGGTACCTCATCATATCTCACTGTAAAATGAAAGATAAAACTGATGAAAAATCTAGTTATAAATCCTCTAGGAGGAAGCCAAGAAATTTCAAGGAATACGAGACTAAGCAGCAGATACTCACTCACCCCTGCCTGCCTCTCACCTACTGCTGGGGTTCCACGCACCTGCAGGAAGTGACCCAGGAGGAAGTGAGATCTGAAAGGTAGATGAGATTTCTGTACTGTCACCTGCACAACAGGGACACTGTCCCAAAATATGACAGACTTATTTTGCATTTTAGGCAGGCTGAGTGCCTAGCTCCACTTCAAACCCGAGGAGGTAATTCTACCCTCTTGGCTTCCAAGTAGCAGGGGGGGAAAGAGTGGCTCTTTTGTATGATCCTGGAATCCCACTTCTTGGTCAAAATCCCAATTTTGCTGCTTATCAGCTCCGTGACGTGAGGCAATTACTTTAACATCTCCATGCCTCAGTTTCTTTCTGTGGGAACTGAGGACCATAGCAACTAACCTTTACTGACTGCTCACTGTATGCCAAGCCCAGTTTGGAACTCTTATAAATTTACTAATTTCTTCCTCATAATGATCCCCTGAACAAGACATTATTCTTGTGCCCATTTTACAGGTGAGAAAAAAGAGTCACGCAGCTGGCGAATGGCAGAGGCATCATTCAAACCCAGTGGTTGGCTCCACTATTCTACTCTCAGCCACATGATAAAGTGGCAAACATTACCTCCTTCGCAGGGTTTGTTGAGAGATGCAGGTGAGTTCATCATGTGGAGTACTTAGAGCACATAGTGCAGGCCCCTTGTTCAACTAATGTGAGCTGCTGCCATCCTCCCGTTCCGCTGTCACTCAGGGCTGCTGGCGAGGATGCTGAAGTGGTAGAGGGCACAGGTGTAGGGGGGAATAGCAGATACCAGCTTGGGAGAGCTGGGGTGACATGGGTCATCCCATGTCACCAGGGAAAGTGACACTTTCCCTGGCAGTCCCCCTGCCCCTCCAGGCAACATGGAGGAATGCACAACTCTCTCTTGTGTTTAACAGTCCACAAAGAAGTTCTGGGCTCCCTCCGGGCCAGGTAACCTGTGATCCCATCCCCCATGCTTCTGAAGCTCTGAACACAAGCAGAGAAACCCAATCTCTCACCTCCTGTTGCCCCAACAGGCTCTTCCTTTCTGTTTCAGTTTCCTGACTAGGAGACCTCTCTTTTCTCCAGGGGACTGACACTGGGGATTGTGCTCCCTGTGTTTGCTGTACATCCATATTGTCAGACCCACTTCCTGCCTTCTCTGCTCTGTTCTCTGCACTAGCAGGCTAACCTCTGAGAACTGTTCTCCTTGACTCCCTTGTCAGCAGGCTTCCTGTTGGGCTTGACCAATGGGAGGCACCAGCAAGAAAGAAGGCAGGAGAAGAGGGGTCAGAGGATTTCCTCCCTGCTTCACTGGGGTCCGACAAGGGCTGTGACCCTTCGCCACTCCAGCTTCTGCTGAGGGGATCCCTCCTCCACAGCACCTGCCCCTGGCCTCTGGGAACGGTTTCTTCCTCTTGTCCCTTCACCCTAGTGGTGCTTGTGGCTTCCCCCTACTCTGGTGTCTGGGTGCTCCCACCCCTGTCTTCTCCCTTTACCCATTTCACGCCCCTGTAAACTGTGCCTTAATTCATGCTTGGCATTTCCACCATCTGGGTGAACTCAGGTCCCTGCCAGGACCATGGCTGATACGCTCACACACAAGGGGACCACTTTATCCAGGAAGCCCAGAGGTGGGGCTGTATCTGTTCCATTAATTATTATTCCAAAAGCTAATCTGAGTGAAAACATTGCCTAGTACATTGTTAATGTTAACATTAAAATTTAGAAATGATAGATGAGCATAAGAAAACAAATGCCACCCGTATTCTCAGCACAGAAAGATAAGCAGTGTGTTACCACACACATTTTTCCTTATCACAAAGGGATCACCTTGCATTGTTTTACTGGCTTAAACACAGTATGAATAATTTTCTTCCTCAACAAATAACTTCAGGGACACCCAGGTGGCTCAGTCAGTTAAGCGCTTGCCTTCAGCTCCAGTCATGATCCCGGGCTCCTGGGATCGAATACTGCCTTGGGCTCCCTGCCCAGCGGAGGATCTGTGTATCCCTCTCCTTCTGCCCCTGCCCTCCACCCCCCAGCACTTGTGCACTCTCTCCCCCAAATAAATAAAATCTTTAAAATAAATAAATAAATAAATAGACTTCAACACTAACAGAGTTACTTCTAAAACCGCTAACTCAAACTTCCTAATGGCTGCATAATAGTCCACGTAGGGCTACTCCTATACTTTTAATCAGCCTTCTACTGACATTCAGGTAGGTCCCAATTTTTCCTTATTATAAACACTGTTGCAATAAACACCCTTGTACAATATAAAATCCTTGAAAATATAACCGATAAACATTTTCCAGCAAAACTTGCACATATGCTGCAGCAGTGGGGTCACCCCCTCTCAAGAGATAATATCTGCCTTCCCTACCTCCCACTGATGTTGTGAGGTTCCACTGAGAAAATGGAGACGTCAGGCCTTTGTACACTGTAACGTGTATGGGGTGACTCTTACATGCCATCGAATTCTTTCACAACGACCCCGCAAGGCAAGCATGGTGGATACATCCTCGAGGCACACTGTACCAACAATTTGGCCAGACATGAAGAACTGAAGGCTTACTTTTAGGCTTTTATACATGATGTCTCTGTAGCACAACAATTTGTTGTGCGTAAGAAAAGCAGCCTTCCAGCACCAGAGTAAACGCCCAGCTGGCAGTGCATTCCATCTCTTCTGGTGCATGTTAACTCATGCTGTCCCTTCCAGAAGGTCATGTCAAACAACTGAAGGAATCTGATTCATCCAAGAGGTCTGTGGGACTCAGAGGTCCCTCCCTGCCAGTGTTGGTTAGCCCAACCCCTAGTGCTTATTAGTCATTAGAACTACCTTCCAGTCCTTTCCAGTCCCTTCTAAAAAGCACTTTAGATTTTTAAAAAATTGCTTGATTAAAAAAACTGAGCAATAGTTTAGCTTTTTTTTTTTTTAATTGGGACTTTTATGTCAAGTGGGGAAGCTGCATTGACATTTCATAGAAAAACCACCCCATCACTGAGAAGGTGCTCCATTTTGGATGGATTCATGGTTTACCTTGTACAAGTCTAAGTTTGTGGATGTTCTCTGCTCTTGCTGAGGCAATACGATTAAAATGTCAAACAAAGTTTCCTGAAGCAAGAGTCCTACACAGCTTTCAATTCTTAATGAAAGACACCAGACAAGTTTTCAAAATCTGACTTGAGCCAAAGTAATGCTATTTGTTAGGTAGTGTGAAAAGAAAAGGTCTCAGTGCCTTAACGTGGTGATGTTCTACCAAGGAAAATGATGTTCTGAGGCTTGGTATTCTTTATGATTGCTTGTTTTCTGTTGTGGTTTGTTTTGCCACAAAAATTCAATAAAAGGGACATAACCCTATGTTATAATGCCATAAAGTGTTTTTATTTTAAATCCCTGTGAATTAAGAAGAGGCACCAAACCTTCTGACTCTTTTCTCAAATACTGGTTCATTTTTCTCTCTTCTGGGAAGGACAGAAAGGAGGAGCAGAATAAGATGTTTGTGCCAGATATAACTCACCTCAACGGTACCAGAGGTCCGGCCTGCTTTCTGTGTGGCTCAAGGAAGCACCTGCCACCGGGTCCCACAACCTGATCTAGCGGTCTTGGCAAGGAAAGGTGTGCACCCCTCACAGAGATGCTGAAATTGACTTTGTTTCCTTCCTTTCAAATCTTACATCTGTAGATATTCCGCGGTTTCCATGGGTTTATTAATTTCTATCACCACCACTGCCTTATGGTTGTGTTTTTTTGGTGGGTTGTTTTGTTGTTGTTGTTTTGTTTTGTTTTGCGGTTGTGTATTCAACCAAAGAAAATGAGTAAGAAAACAATTATGAAAGCGAAAAAGGAAAAAAAAAAGATTCAAAATTGCCATATGTGAGACCCATGGGAATCCCTGATTAATTTTCATTTTCATCATTTAGTTCTGAGTTTGGCCTGATTCACTAAATGTGTGAGTAAGTATGGTCATGGACTTGATTTCCTTGCAGCTTTGGGGAAAAAATGAACCAGTCCAAGTCTCTTTCTCACCATGATCAGTTCCTGAAGGGCAAGGTCAGACTCCATGTGCCACTGGCCCCAATACCACAGCAGTAGACCTCTGTCACACAGTGATCCCCAAAGTGGGAATTTTGAAAGATTTTAGAGAGCACTCAGCTTACACTGAAAGCATCATGTCCTAGATAGAATTGTCCATTCCTTTGTCTATGTTTCCCTTGTCTTTTCTTGGATCCACATTCTCCTACCCATTTTGAGTGCCCAAAATACTGATTCTGAAATAATAATCTGTTAGAGAATAGTTACAAGTGTTAGGATATTCAAGGAGTCTCATTGGAAATGTAAGGACCAGCATGAAAATGGCACAAAAAGTACTTGGGGTGGGTCGCCTGGGTGGCTCACTGGGTTAAAGCCTCTGCCTTCGGCTCAGGTCATGATCTCAGGGTCCTGGGATCAAGCCCCGCATCAGGCTCCCTGCTCGGCGGGGGGGTCTGCTTCCCCCTCTCTCTCTGCCTGGCTCTCTGCCTGCTTGTGATCTCTGTCTGTCAAAAAAAATAAAATAAAATCTTTAAAAAAAAAAAAAAAAGTACTTGGGGGACTCCAGAAGTGGGGAGATCACTGTATGGCAGCAACCATTAGGAAAGTCTCCAGAGAGGAGCAGAGGGGAGCTGAGCCTCGGACAGACAGGAAGGTTGGATGGGACTGAGCCAGGTGGGCAAGAGGAGGAAAGACGAGGCATTCATGGAGTGCAGGTTGACAGAGGTGAAAAGGTAAGTCTGAACAGGTGTGCTAAGGAAATGGTGAGTCTGATTAGAAAAAGTTTTCACAAAGGCAGCATGTAAAGACATGCTAGAGAGGAACCAGTTAGTTTAATGAAAGCCCAAGAGATTCGGACTTGATCCTACAGGCAACAAAAGGGAAAATGACAGGAGGGAAGATATCTTTAAAGACAACGGATGCGACACTAATGGCCAACATGGGTGTCATGAGACTCCCGCACAATCCGGCTGAGGGGCCATGAGGCTAAGGAGGAGACACGGTGGCTGTGACAAGAGAGAGAGTAGAAGTGAGTGATGGAGGCTGGACAAGAAGACTTCACAGAACTTTGGGAGCTGCCCAGGGTCCTCTCAGCAACTGTGTCATGAATAAAGCCTTTCTTTTTCTCTGAAAGTCTCACCATTCTAGTCCTTGACTTTGCCCTTGACGGTCTGATCAACTCTGCTGTGCTAAAATGTTAAGGGCTGACTATGACTTAAAATAGGAGCAAGAGAACAAAACTGCACGGTGACGAGAAATATTGAGCCGTGGGCACACTCTAAGAAATAACATCTCATAGAATTCCTTCAAAATTCTAGTAAAATACATTTTTCAATAGCAAGGAAACAACAACAACAAAAAAGGGCAGGTTTGCATGGAGTTACACAAGAAGCCATTTACTCCAAATTTTTCTTCAAGTTGGGGCATTTGTGTTGCAGTGGATTGCTGTGACACCAAAAGAAAGCACATTAGCCTGGATTAGATATCATGACTCTGCCTTCCAGATTGCACTGATGGCTCAGGGTTGCGGCCCTCAACACATCTGGACTCCAGGAATGAGTCATTTCAAGAGGCACCCCCAAACAGAAGTTTCTGTTCCCACCCCTTGCTCTACTGCGTACTCTGCACTTGGACTACCTGTTAAACAAATCAGGCAAGAAAACAGGAGTTCTCTAAAGCAGTCATGCAAATTTGCACAGGCAGAGGGTCTGAAAGGAATCAGGCCTGGCCAAAATGACCTCAGGCAGCTGCCAAGGGAAAGAACCTTGCTTCTAAGAATGTTCTGCAGTCTTCCACGTCTCCTGCCATGACAGGCAACAGTGGTGTGACAATTAAGTGTGGTGGGTGGGCATTTCTGTGGGCTGGGAGCCTATTTTAACTTCCAACTGTGGGAGTGAGCTTTAACTCTGTGCTAAAATTAGGGGAATCCAGCAACTCCTGTGGTTATTTCAATCAGTTCCCTCTTATTGAGTAGCAGCAGCACAGTTAAGTAATAACATGGTAACCTTGCCAAGACAGAAATGAAATGCTGAGTGTTGCCCAGTTGGACCTGAAATCGCTTCAATGATCTAAGTGGAGAGCCAGACCAACAAAAGGGCTGCTGGCACCTCGGAGGTGGGGGGAACTGGGGACATGGACTGGAGTCCCCACAGCGGCTCCTCTGACGCTCAGGGAAATTTCAAGGGAACAGGAACTGATGGGCCGGGCCATCCGAATTTCCCTAACAAAGTGCCAAGATTCCCAACGGTCAGGAAGACTTGGTTTGATCTCCCCTCTCAGAGACTACATACTGGCTCTGCCCGGGCAGCCCACAGCCAGAGCCAGGGCATCAACAAGACCTTGGCCCTGGTGCTTGAGCTCACACCACACTAATGAGTGTAATAACGATCTAGATAAACAGCTTCTTACGGCCGCGCTGTGCAGAGGGTTGTTCGGACTGGCTCTCCATGGGGAGGAGGATTTTTCTCTGGCTGAGAGGGAGAAAGGCCATGGTGCCAGCTCCCAGTTCAGAGCAGAGAACCAAGATAAGGAAAAAATGAAAAGGAGGAGGAGGGCAGAACCAGAAGCCTTGAAGAAAGCTTCTTTTGAGGATGCTTGGAGCACCAAGGGGTGCACCAGCCCTGAACCATCCCCACTGGGCTGAGGTTGGAGATGGAGGGAGAGAGGGGAGGGGGACCCGAGGTGGCAGACGTCACGGATTACCACAGTTTGAGCACCTGAACACTGGGGTTTTCATTTCACCTTCCCCACCCTCCTGACTGTGTTGGCTATTTTCTTCTGTGTGGTTAGGCTGATCTGAATTCAAGTCCGGCCCATAGTCAAGGGGCAGGGGGTGACATGGGGGGAGGACTGCAAGGAGGTGGGATCACTGGTGGCCATCCAAGAAGTTGGCTAGTGCAGACACCAATATCGTTTAGCCTGTCTGCTAAGAAGCAGAACGAACAACAGGGATGGAAGGAGGAACTCGGCCTACTGTGCTACGGGCCTGACAGTGGCTGTCAACCCTGGCCATGCTTCAGAATTACCTAGGGTGCATCTAAAAAATACGGACACCTGGACCATACCCCAGATATTCTAATGTATTTGGTCACAGGTGGGGCCTAGGCATCAGAATGTTTCGACTTCCCCATGTCACTCCAATGAGCTGCAGGACGGGCAGACATTGAATCTTTCCAGCAAAGGTTAGGTAAGGGACAGACTGAAGGGAAAGCATGGGCACCCATTCTGGGTGTCTCCAGGTGGAAAGGCCAATTAAGGGGCACTGAAAGAGGACTTCTCATCCCCTACTTGAGGGTTGAGTCACCTCCATACCATCCCTGACAAAGTGCCTTGGCTTCTAGAAACCCCTCCCCCCAACTCCCACCTGAGGACAGGTAGCTCATAGTGGGACACAGCTGCCTGTCTGAAGGACACCTTATATTGAGCTGATTTCATTGACCTCTTCTATTCTTATTCCTATCCTTTGGGGTTTAGTAGAAAGGCAAAAAAGAGAATTCCACACAGTGTCGTAAAAACACGAAGTCTGAGCACCAGCTGTATTATTATTGGTTGGAAGGTTTGGTCCTGTGATACTGTCAAGCCACAGGAAGCCCACTCAGGGAGAGGCAGGTCTTAGCAGTTCTGAAGTTCATCTCTCCTCTCTCTGCTCCTAGAAGCCCACCTGCCACACATCCCATCCCCTGTACACCACGGCATCCTTCATGTTCTGACAGGACCATGGGCTCAAGAGCTTAATGGGTTCCTTTGCCTTTTGTTTTAATAATTGTCTTCACTGCCTTATCCTGAAATCAGGGCTCTACAGAAAAGCCTTATCCTGAAATCAGGGCTCTACAGAAAATTGTTTCATTAATTAATTGTTTTCGTTCAACAAATTCTTATTAAAAGTCAGTTTGGTGCTGAGTCCCCAAAGCTATGATGGTGGGATACAGGCGGCGCTGGTCCAGCTGCCACGGAGCCCTCACTGAATAATCATACAGACACCTGTCAAACCACAAATGTGATCAGTGGGGTACAGGAGAGCTCGTCTGGGGGCCTGGCCCCATGTGAATGTGAGGGAAGGTGAGGAGGCATTGGCTATGGGAAGGGTGGAGGGCTCAAAGAGTGGTTCAGGCAGAGGAAGAAGCCTGGACCAAGGTCCTGGGCAGGGAGGGAATACACGTGCAAGAAGAATAAAAAAAAAACTACTGTGTGGCTAAGCTCTAGAACAAGTGGGAGGGAACTCAGGAGGGAGTGTGGCCGAGGAGAGGGTAGAAGCCATGTTAGGGTACATTACCATCACAAGAATGGTAGAAGGCCAACCAAAAGGGTTCACCAGTCAAGATCAAGTATAAAGATGTCAGGAAGAGCCTCTAAATTCAGTACTCTCCTACCCCCAATTTATTTATGTTTACTTACTTGTTTATTTTTAAGGATTTATTTATTTATTTGAGAGAGAGCTCACACCTATGGTGGGGGGGTGGGCAGGGGCAGAGGGAGAGAAAGAATCTTAAGCAGACTCCACAATGAGCACAGAGCCCAGTGTGGGGCTCCATCTCATGACCCTGAGGTTGTGAGCTGAGCTGAAACCAAGAGCTGGACGCTTAACGGATAGCCACCCAAGCAGGTACCCCATTCCCCCAATTTTGCCATTACTCTGCATTTGGGTTTTAGAACATGGAAAGTTCCTCCTAGAAACTGGAAAATCCTTTTTAAATAACCAAAGGCCTCTATCATTTATTCATTCTACAACTATTCCCAGGCATCCACTATGCACTGGGCATTGCTCCTTGACCATTGCCCACAAAGAGCTTATGGCCAGTGGAGAGAGACAGACCAGGAAAAGCAGCCATGCTGCCAGGGGCCACCCTGAGTCTCCTGATAGTCCCAGTGCTTCCCTCCACCCCGACCTTCCTCAAACTGGCATTGGTATGAGCAAAGCTGAGACTCACAAAGACAACAGCAAACAAAAGAGTCCCTCTCCTATCAGCCTAGTGATGCGACACCGGTAATACATAAAAATATGCATATATACACAAACCACATAGTTATAAATGCTATGAACGATAAATCAGGTAAGAGGAGAACCAAATGATGGTTTGTAGAAGCTGTACAAGACAGCTGCTACAGCACGGAAGGCTTCTCATGAAGTAACATTTTAGCAGGCAATGCATTAGGAAGTTACATGGAAACAACATAGGAAACATTACAGGGAGAGGGTAGAGCAAGTGCAAAGATCCTGAGGTAGAAGCATGCTTAGCGTGTTCCAGGAACGTAGGGAAGTCAGTGAAACCGGAGGGGAGCAAGCAGGGAGAGGGACAGCAAGCAGAGACTGTCCCTAGGGAATAGAGGGTATGGTGTCAGAGAGGGAGGCAGGAACCAGGTCACAGTGTCTTGTAGGCCTCAGTAAGGAGTTTGGAGTCAATTTGCAATGGAAAGTCAGCATCTATATAATAAAGCCTTACACAAGGTGGTTAAGTGCTGAGAAAAAATAAATCAGGTTAAAGGGACAGAGAGAGACTGGAAGGCTGGGGAAGCTATTTAAAACAAGCGGTCAGAGAAGTTCTCTCTGAGGAAGTGACTTCAGGGCTGAGTCTTGAACTATGTGAAGCAGCGACCATACAGATTTCTGGGAGAAGCCATTTCTAGGCAGAGAAAATAGCACTCAAGTGGGAATACGCTTGACATATTCTGGAATGAGCAAGGAGGTCACAGTGGCTGGCGCTTAGTGTGGGAGGAAAGGATAGAAGGAGACTAGGCTGGGGAAGGAGGCAAGGGCCAGTTCCAGAGGCCTTGGGAGGCCAGAGTAAGGCCTTCTATTTTATATGCACCAGAAAGACTTTGAGGATTTCAAGTAGAGGAATGATCTCTCTGTTTTAGTAGGATAACTCTGATTGCTGGGTTGAGAACAGACGATAGCGAGGAAGAAATAGAAACGGGGACATGGGGTTTGCAGTGGCTGAGAAGTTTTGGCCTATGACAGCAATGGCATCAGTGATTAGGCTGGGATTGGATCAAAAAGCAGAACTGGTAGTATTCACTGATGCTGTAGATAGAGAGGCGGGAGGGAAAAAAAGAAATCAAGATGGCTCTGTTTTTGTCTTTTGTTGGCTTGTTGAATGAACTGAATCAAAACCCAGTGAATTTCTGCAGATGGAAGAGAGCCTCCAGAAGGGGTAGCCCTGGGTGAGGGGCCACAGCCTGGTGATGGGGGAGATATGAAGGGGGACAGGAAGGCACCACGAGGCTGGGAACAGGGAGCAAGGAAAGGAAGGGGAGCCCTGGGGGACCCGAAAGAGATGGGGTGGGGGAGGAGTTCTGGTGGACAACCTGCGAGTTTTGATCTCTACATTACATTTTTTAATCATTATACTATAAAAACGACTCTGTGTAAGTACAGGTCTATGGATTTGGGCGGGTGTATCGATATTTGGATAACTACCACCTCCCTGAGACACAGAACAATTCCACTGCCCCAAAAAACTCCCTCATTGTATCCCTTAGTTCTGTTCTCCAAGACCACAGTTTTGTCTCTTGGAAATTGCCGTATACGTTGAAACATATAGTGTATAGTCTTTTGAGACCCAATTCTTTTGCTCAGAATGCTTTTCAAACGCCTTTGAGATCCATTCAAACTATTACCTGTTATTGCTGAGTTAAGTGTTTCATCGTATGGATGCACCCCAGCTTGTTTGTCCATTCACCTGTTGAAGGACCTCCGGATAATTTCCGGGTGTGGGCAGTTACGAAGACAGCTGCCACAAACATCTGTGGATGGGTTTTTGTGAGAACATGATTTTCATCTCTCTAGGATAAAATACCCAGTAGTGGGATTGCTGGGTAGTGTGTTAAGAGTGCATTTAACTTCGACTGTTAATATGGTGAACCGCACTTGATCATGGTAATATAGTCTTTATATATTCTGAATTTGACTTCCTATGACTTTGTTGAAAAGTTTGTGTCTCTTCATGAGGGATATTGACCTGCAGTTATCTTTTTTCTTTCCTTTTTTTTTTTTTTTGGTATCATCTTTGTGAGATACAGATTAAAGCAGTGTTTAGAGGGAAACTTATAACATTATTATGAAATGCTAGAAAAGAAGAAAGTATTCAAATAAATAATATAAGTTTCCCTCTTAAAAAAGTAGAAAAAGGAGACCAAAATAAACATCGAGCCAGCAGAAAACAAGAAAGAAAGAAACATAAGAATAGAAATCAATGAAACAACAGGATCTGTCTGGTATCAGGTTAACGTTGGCCTCCTAAGTTGAGTTGGAAAGCATTCCATTCACTTTCAATTTCTGGGAGAGACTGTATAGAATTGGTCTAATTTCTTTAAATGTTTGAGTTAATTAATGGTGAAATCATCTGAGCTTGGAGATTTCTCCTTCAGAAGATTTTAAACCACAGATCCAATGTCTTTAATCGTTATAGAATATTCAAGTTATTTCTTTTATCTTGGTGAGTTTTGGTAGTTTGGGCTTTTGAAGGAAAATGATACAGTTCCTCAAAGTTGTTGAATTTATGTGCATAGAGTTGTTTGTAATATTCCCTGATGATTTTTTTCTTTATCGTCTATGGGATTTATAGCAATATCTTCTCTCATTCTTAGTACTGGTAATTCATGTCTTCTTTCTCTCCTCCTGCTCTCTCTCTCATTTCATCTTGCTAGAAGCCTATCAATTTTAATGATATTTGCAAAGAACCAACTTTTGGCTTTTTAAAATTTTCTCCATTGTTTTTCTGTTTTCAATTGCATTGATTTCTGCTCTTTATTGCTTCCTTCATTCCCACTGCTGCCATTAAGGGATTGCTTGGGGACTGGGGTCTGAGGGAACAGAGAAGAAAAAAAAAGAAATGATGGCTTTTTGCTCTCTGAGAATTAGGAGTCTCTTTCCCCAGTCCTTGAGTGCTCCTGGTGCTCTCCCAACCCGCTCTCTAGAGGCCACTTCCAGTTTTCTGGCTGCATCAAGTTCAGGATGGGGGTGAATGGAGGGAAAAAAACGGTAAGCTTGCCCCCAGTTCTGTGGTACTTCGATTTCTGATCTTCTTCCCCAATTCAGCTTTCACGAGTCTTCATCATGCTGTCTATGTTTTATAGTTGCAGTCATCAGAATTCCAGGTGGTGTGTGTTTCTCCCATCTGAAACTTTCCCCCCACATTCTTTGAGCTGATTCAGAGAGGGTTTGGGGACCTCTGATGTGTGGTCCTCCTGTCTTCTACCCCACCACTGCTCTCCCCCCCCATGGGCTTCCCTGCAGCACGACTGCCTTGACACCCACCCATTCCCTGGGTTCCCAGAGATCATCTCTGTGGCTGAGGTTGAGGGAACTTGTGTGATTGGAGCATCGAGGATCGGACATATTCCGGACAGCAAAGGAGCGTTTCTTTCTTCCAAGATTGATTCCTACATGAGAATTAGTAGTTCATTCCAGAGGGGATTCTTAGTGATTCCTAAGTCTTGGGACATCCTATTCAAACATGGTTCCATTGGTCCTAGTGGCTTCCAGTTAATTTCATGAAGTTCTCTTCCTGGCCAGACTGACGGTTCCTAAAATAACTGGATTTCTTCTTACAAACTTACTCAACAGAGAAGCAAGCCTACCTCTTCCCCAGGTTCCTGTGGTCTTTTCTTAGGCTAGGAGATTCGTTCCAAACATCTATCGCTCTGCTGAGAAGGTAGTCCGAGCTGGGCATCCACATCGCCTTCACATTGCTAGGAAGCAATTCTCCTGGTGCAATTAGAGAGAAATGGCCCAGTTGCCATACCCTGGCAGGGCTGATGGAGAGAAAGCCTGATGCTCAATGAGAAACCCAACCTTGTCCTCCTGGCCTGCCTGAACCCAAGTTGCCTAGCAAGTCCAGGGCCTGTCTTTTGAATGTATTTTGAAATTAAAGTCAACGCGGAAATGAGGTGTGTGGGTGTGTGGGAGGCTCAACTGAAATGGTCGTTGTGCACCAGGCTGGTTATCTCATTGGTTGTGAGACAACAAAAGAGGATCAGATAAACACAGGCATAACCTCTGCCTCCATCGATAAGGTAAATCATCCTTTGTATCATTTGTCTTTCCTTCAGACTGGATACAAAAGGCACAGAGATGAACAATTCATGCCTAAACACAGGAGAGCTTGAAAGCTAGTGTATGTCAGATGTTTACTCTAGGTCATCATTAAGGGGTTGAGTGGATTTGCTTATAAACACAGGCTATCCTGTCAGCGGGGAGGGAAGGAGACAAAATGTGTCTTGTCGTGTGGAGACAGCTCTTTTAAAGACACATTGCAACTTTTCTGCCACGCACAGTAAGTTATAGAGATCATTCTTTTTATAGGAGATGAAATGTTGTCTCCTGAGCAGTGCAAAGCATAATGTGTTATAGAAACAATGCTTTTTCTCTCCACTTTGTGCAAATGTCATTTTTCATTATCCACTGAAGAAGAGTGTGCTGGAGAATGAAACGGGAGCAGCGTTGCCCCTTCTGCAGATGGCCAGGCACTTCCTGACACATACTCAGCGAAGACTTCCCCTGCGAGCCCCGAGCCCCGGGCGTTCTCCCCAGGGCAGCCCCCCACCCCCCAACAGTGAAGTGCAGAGCGCCAAGCCCCAGAAAGATGTCGCAGCTTCCCAGGTTATCCCTTTCCACTGCCCTCATTCTCTGCTGAGGGTTTTGTGGGTGGCGGTGATGGCTGTTGCTCCCACCCAGTCCAACCGAAGGCAGCTAAAGAAAAAAGTGCCAAGACAAACAGAACGAGCGCCTTGGGGACCCGGTAATGGGTACAGAGCGCAGAGTGTGGTAATCATTCTTTTGATTTGTGCTCAGATATGTTTTCTATTTGCTTTTGCACAGAATGCACATTTTCCCCCTGGATTGCAAATAATCTGAACCAGGGTAAAACTGTCACAAAGTGGCCTTCAAACATCATGTCTGTGTTGGAACTGAATGACTGATCAGACATTTAAATATGGAAACTGGGAATTCGGGTAAATTGCACTGATATGGTTTCTCAGAGTTGTTTAAATAATCTCTGATTCTTGGGTCTCTCTCTCTCTCTCTCTCCCCCTCTTTCTCTCAAGAGTTCTGCATCTTTTCCTTCTAATTTTGCTCCCATTGTTCCAATTCTAGTGTCACTCAATGATGTGGTTGCCCCTAAAAATTATTTTTACATCATTCCTAACAGATAAAACAAGGAAAAGAAGACGAGATTGCATTATCAACATTGTCAGTGTCTGGTCCCTCTGCCCTTTTTCCAGGGTCAGTTTCTAGAGTTAATCCACATCTTCCTGTATTGTCACCAGTGTCTTCTGACAAGCCCCTCTGAAGTTAAAAACAGGCAAAGAAATAAGCACACACCGAATGACCGCTAAGACTGTATGTCCTGCACACAGCCCTCCCCCAGGGTCGTGGAGGGGGTGGCAGCTGGCATAGGAACCAGTGGGTTCACACCATGCTGGGTGAGGCTCCTGTGTGGTGGGGCCCCTGACAGCAGTTGGGCAAAGGAATCCTACCACGGGGCTCTAGTCCCACATTAATGTCAAGCACTGGGTTTTCTTTTAGTTACTCAAAGATCAAAGGGAAATTATTCAATAAAAAGGAACTTAAAGGGGACTTCTGGGCCAACACAAACCTTAATCAAAAACACGTGTTCAAACGCAGCTTCCTTGACCTGCTTTTCATAGAGTCTTTCCAGTTCGTATACAATTTGTGATTAAAATAAGGATTTTCTCCATTGCAATTCAGCATTCCCTTGCCTCTCAGCTGACCAGAGTTTCACAAGGGTGACGTGACAGTTTGTTGCTAAGGAACTGAAGATATATGTCACAATTCAGCATTCTGATGAAGAAGAGTAAATTCTTTTCAACAGACTGAATATTAAGTATAAAGAAACATGTGTGTTTGTTTGTGTGTGTGTGTGTGTGTGTGTGTGGTATTAGAACTGACAACAGCCAGAAGGTTTTGCACAAGCACACTGCTGTCAAAAATGTGGATGATCAGGGGCACCTGGGTGGCTCAGGCAGTTAAGTACCTGCCTTTGGCTCAGGTCATGATCCCAGGGTCCTGGGATTGAGCCCTGCATCAGGCTCTCTGCTTAGCAGGAGCCTGCTTCTCCTTCTCCCTCTGCCTGCTGCTCCCCTTGCTTGTGCTCTCTCTTTGTCAAATAAATAAATAAAATCTTAAAAATAAAATAAAATAAAAATGAAAAGTGGATGATCAGCTGCTTCCTCTATAAAAGCTCCTCTTTAATAACCCTCCGTTGCCTCACTTGTAAGAATACCGTCATGTGTCTGAACTTTTCACTCCAGCTTGTTTTGCTCCCCTCTGTTCAATGCCTGTTCCTTCACACTGTCGTGTCAGGGATTTATCACACTGTGACCTCGAGTCACAGTTCTCTCTCAAAAGGAGTCAAGCACAAACTTCCCAAGTCTCTAATATTCTAGGTGTTCGGCAGGGAGACTGGAACATTCCTCCCACTTGAAGTCCACCCACATCAATGTTTCTCGAAAATCTACTCCTCTTAGTCACGACCTATGAACACGAATAGAACGCAGCTAATGTTTCCCCATATCCCATGTGCCTGAACACTGGGAAAGTTAGAAATTATATAGTTTGTGATTTCCAGGGAGAAGTGCAATAACTTCACAGTTTTTTTTAAATAGAATTCTTTAAGAAGCAGAACATTTAAAATGTGCCCTTCTTCTTTTGCAGCATGAAAAAAGAGCTCTGCCTCTCAATGTGGTTCGCCTGCTATCATGTTGCTGATTCTGTGATGGTTAGATTAAGAAAAATGGGAAAATCTCACAGCAGATAATGCCGCAAACGAATAATATGCATACAATAATAGAGAAGTACACACCATGAATTGAAGAGGAAATGGATATATGTAGAAAAGGAAACACTGATCCTTTGAAAATTGAAGATAAGAGCTTAATTACTTATAAAACTATAGGAAGATGTGACCTGAATTTTACTGAAGAGAAGTAAACGTCATGGTCAAATCCTTGGGTACTAGGCCAACATTTTGCTTGAATTCTCTCTCTCTCTATGCAGTAGGGGGCCAATTCGTAGTAATGCATGTTTACTCTGCCTAATTGAGGAGGTTGGATGCTAATGAGTTTTCTGAACACTGCAGAAAATAATGTTGCATGTGAAAGGAAACCAAAGGGTACATAGAAATGGAAAAAAAAAATGTCACCAAAGGGTACATGGAAATGAAAAAAAAGAAAGAAAAGAAAAGAAAAATGTCCTGGGAACATGGGAAAGTTCACTTTTGTGGGCTGGGAGAAATCCAAACAAAATAGGTTTTACAAAGAGGTGATGTGGTTAAAAGACATTCACTCATTCACCCTGGCTAGAACAGAACTATAAACAGAGTTTGACCCTGACCTCCCATAAATGATACAGGCATGTGTTGACAAGCAAACAAACAGAGTGTGTCACTTAATTCTGCCTATTATTTATGCTACCCAGAAAATTTCCTTCTGTGCCCCTTGGGGTTTTTTCTCAACCACCTGGAAAATTCAAACTCTATACACATTCTGAGATAAAACACAGAAAATATTTCTACATTGAAGGATCTAATCAGAAATGTGTAATTGAAGACAAACCTTTGAATAGTACCAATACAGATTCGGTTTAAGGTGATTAGGGCCATTTAGTCTCAAGATGAGAACATTTAGGAGCCTCAACATATGCTGAATCCCTTCTGCCCCAGACTCCGTCAAGGGGCAAGACAGAAAAAAAAAAAAAAAAAAAAAAAAAAAGGGCAAGAAAGAGGCTTTGCCCTTGGGCAGTTAGGATGTGATAGCAAAATCATATCAAAGAGGCACACAGGATGGCATGCGCAGAGTTCTAAGAGTGGCTTTGGCCAGATGTGCTCCCTCTGAGACGGAGATAATTGTCCTGATAACTAAAGGATACAGAGGTGGAGGGGAAGGGAAAGGGTATCCTTGAAACAGGGATCATCCCAGGGAATCATCCAAGGAGAAGCAAGCAGGCTGAAGTAGCCTTGAATATTCTGGTTATCTGTTGGTGTGTAGAAAACTGTCTCAAATTTGGTAGTTTAAAACAAACACTTTATTTCATTTATAATATTTGTGTCTCAATAATTCAGGAAGAGCTCAGCTGCATGGTTTATCTCTGATCTACACGGTGTCACCTGGGGCTAGTTGGGCGTCATCTTTAAGATGGCTTCTTCCCTCTTCAGTTTGGCACTTGGAGTCCTTGGTCTACCTCTCTCTCTCTCTCTCTCTCTACCATCTCCCTCAGCTCAACTTGGGCTCCCCATAGCATGGCAGGCTCAGGGTAACAGAACTTCTTACAACAGTCACTCAGCGTTCCAAGAAAGTGTCCCCAGGGTCATAGCCAGAAGTTCCAAATATTCCTGTGACCTAACCTTGGAACATCCAGACATCACTTCTATTGCATGCTGTTGGTCAAGCGGGCCACAAAGGCAGTCCATATTCGAGGGAATCAGATTAGACTCCGTCTTCACAATGAATTTATAGCCAACTTTAATCGACCACAGAAAGTAATGAATAAAGCAAAATAGTTTAAGTAAACGGTCAATGCTAGACAGCAGGAGCGAGCATCAGAGCACGAGGCAGAGAATGAGTACAGAGGGCTTTGAAGGTAAGAGATCTAAACATTCAGATAATAACACCCTTTCTCCTGGTATAGACTCTCTTGCGGAACTATGTTCAACTATGTTCATAAAAGAAGGCACCATGATTTTCTAGAGTTCCCAGGCACTGGACTAGGTGAGTGAAGGAAATAGAAATTTCCCATCTGAATCTCTCTAAAAGGATACTCTCTGGTCAGAACATATCTTCCCAGATGAGACTTTCCTGCTGATTCATCAGCATACCCATGGCTGAAAATGGTTGTCCCAGGTCTGCATGGCCTTAGATTCCTACATGGCCTCTATGCCTTTGATTCCTACCACCCAACATTATGTTATTACAGATTATTCATCTCTTAACTTGAATTCTGGAGGGGTTTTTATTAGATTAGCCCAGCCTGTGGACTGGTCCCTTCTGAGTCAAACAACTACTCTTAGTGCAATCAAATAGGGATGGAGAACAGGTTTAGGTATCTAATAAAAAATTAACATAAAAGCGTAGCCCCCTAGTCTCTCCCTGCACCTACCCCCACAATCAGTGAGAGAGCACAGCAGGAAGAGAGTCAAGGAAAAAGGTGTAGCAAGTAAGGAGGATCATGTGTAAAAGAGGCCATCCCAGAGCTGGGAACTGGGACCAGGACAGAATAACTTGGTCCCCAAGCCATGCATGCATATCGCAAACCCTTCCCTGGTGGAGGCAGACCCATTTCCTATTGAACTTGCCCTGGCAGCTTTGATGTATGAAGCAGTAAAGTAAGGGACAGTAATGGATAGTATCAAAGAAGGCCCTTTCTCATCTGGTTCTCACAGAGGATTTTAACGCTTATAACAATATTGGGGGTATTAGCCCTCTCTTTCTATGTTATTCTCCCACATGCATATCTATACCAAGTCAAAAGGGAAAGATGGATGGCATAAGCACAAGCTCTTTAACTTTGTCAATAGAAATTATTAATTTAAAAAGTAAGAAAACAAATCCCTGTTGGAGAAAAGTACTAATGGTACTTCATACTGTCATAGACAAATGCAAATCGGGATTTTCCTTTTCCTTAATTAGCAGACAAAATTCAGGATAAAGTTTAAATTGATAAGAGCTCTTTCAACACCAGAGAAATGTATTGACCTTCTCAAGGTAAGTGTGAAGTACATTAAAATCACCATTTTCTCAGTAATCAAGTTTACCTCTACAATAACTTTGGACTATGACACTCCTTCAGAAATGCTGTCTGCTCAAAATTCTCCGAACAGCAACCCTGAAAGGAGTTCTGCTGGGGTAGTAGAATTGTGGCGAGGTAGTCAGAATCAATTTGTTCCTGTGATTGACACAAGGGCCTGCATGTCAGCCAAGCTCTCTCAAACCATCTGTGCTCTGATTATGATCAATAGGTATTCATGATATGCCCAGGAAATGTGCTGTTTGATTACTTTTACACAGGAGAGGAGACAAAACATCTCAACCTAGAGTCTCTTAATGTGGATGTAGAAGCTGGGTGATGAATTATTAGAATATAGAGTTTGCACTGATAAACTTTTGAACTTTCATTGAACTTGTAGATTAAGAATAGGCAGTTTTTCCAAGAGGAAAATTCACCAGACAACCAACAATTTTTCTTTCACATATTTAAGGGAGATGTTCGATCTGGTAAGGAAATAATAGTAATTTATGTCTTTGATAATTGAGAAGGATTATAGTTCTATACACAGAAAAAGCAACCATCACCCGGGCCCTGTGAGTCACAAAGCCATTAAAGAAGAAGCTTCCAGCTTAAAAGCAGATGAAACCTTGATGTTCTTCAAGAGGGAGTTGAGAAAAGGGAAAAGAAACCCCCATCTACTTGTAAAATTAGGGCCCCCTCTCCAACTTCCTTCCAAACAACCACCATGACACTTTTCAAACTCAGCTTGATCTCTGGCACTAAAAGAAATACACACACACACACACACACACACAACCATTTCTCTGCATGCATAGCTCCCTGCATACATCAGAATGTACACATAGAACAGACCCACAATGACCCTCAGTGGGAGGCAACCATCCAAACATAAGCAAGGAAGCTGCCTCCTTCAATCTACTAAGACCCATCATTCTCCAAACATCATTTGTCCTGTAATCTGTAGGAACAGCCTGGAGCAGATGAAAGGTTAAGAAGGAAGATTGCTGACCAGCTGGAAACATGTGTTTGGTACATTCAACTCACTACAAGAAATTATTTTAATGATAAAAGAGTGACAGCTGAGATCAGGTTCCTAAGAGATGGGAATAACTAATTTTGCTGCAATGACACTGAACAGCTTGTATTAAAAACACAAACTGGCTAGTGGTTCTTTGGCTTGTTTGGTACAATGCACCAAAGACTTCAAGTAAATGCTGGCCATTCTCCAGTTCAGCTGCCCTTATTAATAATAGATCCTATCACCTTTCTTCCCAGATCTCTTCACTATAATGTTTTTGCTTCCTTGGAATTCAATTTGAGTCAATCCTACCACTACTTTAAGCATGCAGCTTGCTGGATGCTCAAAATGAGAAGAACATGATCTTATCACAAGTTGCTAATAGCCGGTGTTGATAAAGAACCATGGGTGTTATAATACAAGGCTGGGAAACAGCCAACAAGAATGAGAAATGCAGTCTCAAAGCAAAGTCTAAAGATGGAGCCAGAAGCTCCATTTGGGGGGTTCAGAGTGCCTACTTCATTTGCAGGGAAGAGACTTATACAAGTTTTCTCAAGTCATGGGGGTTAGGTGTTATTAAAAAACAAACAAACAAACAAACAAACAAAAACCCAGACCTGGCATAGGAAAGCCATCAGAAACTTGGGCAGGTCTAGGGACTCATTATTCTGTCCATCTCTTTGTCTTATAGCATCTCTACCTTGAGTGCTGGTCTGCTCTGTCCTCCTATCTCTACTGACTTGGCTTACTCCAAGTTTCTGTTTCCTCACAACTATGGTTTGCACATGACTGCTCATGACCTTGACTCTACCTCCTGGTGTTTAGTTTTAGCAAGCACTGCTGTCTTATTTGAATTTCTGAAGAGGAGAGAGAGAATTTGGTTGTCTCTACCCACATTTCATGTGGCCACACTCTGGGCCAGTTCTCTACGGCCAAAAGGATTGGGTCTGGGGGGTATACATAAAGCTGTCCCTTCAGCAGGGGCAGTTCAATTTATAAGAGGCTTGGCTGGCATTCGTTGACCTTCCTGGTCCATGTGATAACTGGGATAGGTTCTATAGAGGAGGTTACATCTGAAATGATCATAAAAGGATCCTTTGAATGGAAAGGCAAAGATGGGGTAAATATGGAAGTAATTGCATATGCAAAGGCCAAAAACAGGAAACTAGGAAGTATATGAGTATTTTGTTGCCTAGAGCAGTGCTTCTCAAATTTTCTGTACATGTGAATCACCTAAGGATCTTTTTAAAATGCAGATTCCTATTTTCCTATTCAATAAACCTGAAGCAGGACCTGAGATGCTGCATCTCTAAGTTCCCAGGTGATGCTAATGTGCTGGGAGAGACTTAACAATAGTAGGGCTAGGGAAAGGAACATGCCAAAGCCTTGGATGCCAAGCTACGGAATCGGTACCCACTCTACTTCAGCAAGTAATAAGCAGCTGTGAAGGACGTGGGGGCAGAAGAATGATATAATCAGAGCGGTGTTTAAGAACATTTAATTGGGCAATGCTTTGTGGGATGAATCAGAAGAGAACTGGAAGATCTGCTCTTTAACAATTGTAAAGACCAGGACAGAGATATGATGGACTAAATTAGGATGACTCCTCTGGAAGAGGAATGGATATATAAGGGATATATAAGATAAGATATATAGCCAATTGAACACGCCCTTCCCAATGTCCTTACCCAGTCTTGCCTTACTTAACAAGGGAAGTCACTTCCTCAGGCATCATCTGGTGACATCTTTCTATTTCCTTTGCAGGGTGTCTGCTTTTCATTGCAGATCACATCTAAAGATATACACTCTCTTTTACCTCTAGCCCTTAATTTCATTCTCCCTGCCTAACTGCATTTTTTATTGTGGGCAACTTGCCGCATGATTTAACTATATTATAACCATGTAACTCTGTTATTTAGCTATTATTTCATTGTGTACCAATAACCAAATTCAGTAACTATATTTGTTCTGCTGAGGAGTTTTGTTGAAAGCATATCTGAAGGGCACTGGGCAATGAAGTAAAGTCTATTACTGCCTTATCACCATCAAGAAAATGATCTGTTTGTTTGCAGTTCACTGAAGTACATAGCCAAAGAAATTGAAAGAGAGTTTAGGGAGGGCTTGAGTAAAGTCCAGAGATGGAGATGGATGGATACTCTAAACACTGTGCTTTGGTTCAAGATGCCCCAAAATCAGCTGTGACAATACGCAGTAGGGAAGCTGCCAGATCATGTATTGACAGGAGAGGAGAGAGAAGGTGACAAACCTTATATTGGAATTCAGAACCTCCGTTATTACACAGCGTAACCAGTCCCTACTATACATTTAGAACCAAGGGAAAGATAAACTTGATGTTAAATACAAATCCCGCCTGAAATTTTCTTAAGGCTAAAGGCTTCATAATATCCTGAGATTAAGGCTATAAAGAAGAAATCTGTGCTTACCTATTGGATCATTCATGCCATTTTGAGGTTGAATTCTGAATACTGAACTTTGGTTTTCTGGTTGAACATTTGAGGTCCCTGTGCATTAAATAATTTACACACCAAGCAGGACTTTAAATCCATGCCTTTTCCTCTTATTGGGATGGGATTTTGTGCACACGTGTAGACTTACATCTCAAAAACCAAGCAGTTGTTGCTGATCAAAAAAACACAAACAACAACAACAATATTTCCTGTGCTTATAGAAAGGGACAAACAAGGGGAGGAAGGAAGGAAGGAAGGAAGGAAGGAAGGAAGGAAGGAAGGAAGGAAGGAAGGAAGGAAAAGAACTGTTTAATCCAGGATATTAGAGCTATTTTGATTGCACAAGAACATAATCAGAATCAGGAACACAACAGAGGAAGTATTCCCAAAGGAAATCAAGATTAAGATGCACACTTTGGCCTCCTCCTACAAATGCCAACCTCCCAAACCCACAGGTCATTTTGTTTGACAATGTCACATCGATTCACATTTCACAATGTGCTCTTAACTTTAGAATCTTAATGTGCTGATTGGAATTAGCTGTGTCTTTTGAGAAGAGCCTTGTCTTGGCCATGTCCAGTTTTGGAGAGTCTTCCTAGTGGGTTGGAGGCATCAGCAAGATGCCTTGTCATTCTGGACTGCTAGGTGAGCTAATAAGCTATCTTGCTTTCAAACATATTCACACAAATATACAGAACACATGCATGTGTACATGGACGTGTGTGTGTGTGTGTATGTACACACACAGAGAAAACATAAATATTTTCTATATATAAAACTGGACATGTGGTATGTTATGTCCTTACAAGGCATTGGGAAGCCATACTTTGAAGAGGACATGGATTCCGGGAAAAAAAAAAAAAACAACACACACATTCCATAACAACTGTAATAATGGTCTCACTATGCATATGTATACCAAATCATCATGTTGTACACCCTAAATATATATATAGCTTTTACTTAAAAAACAAAAGAATAGAAAACAAGAAATAAGGAAATGAGACTTCCTATAATCAGTGAAGGTGAGGTCAAACCCTCTGACCCCATTACCAGAAGTAAAATGAGGTTCAGGCCACTAGCAAATGGCAGGGAAGGAAGAGGAAGAGGCTTTCAAAGACTGGTATAAACCTGTGTGGGTTACTGGGAAGGGGAAGGAAATAGATATGCTGGACCCACTTCCTTTCCTCAGCTCTACTCCCTGCTAGGGCTTAGGGCTGTGGACACATTTCTGAGTCTCCTGATGGTGGCTGTGGGAGGGGAGAAGTAGAGCAAGGAATCTGCCAGCCACGCTGACAATCTGTGCTGTCTCAAAGGCAGTGATTCCAGAGTATTTCCATACCCTGAATGCTACAAATCCTTCTTTCTGCTTCTCTCTGTGTCAGTTCCTTGCCTAGTCCCACTTGGCCAGAAAGGAGAATCACCATCACCATAAGTAACATCCCTTCCCAGAGAGGACATGGTCTATGGTCACATAGCCATAAAAAGGTGGCAACAAAGAAATCCAGCTTCTTTGGTTGCAGATTGCCGTATGCACTTTCCTCCTGGCCTTGTAAACAGAGGTTCATTTAGTGTTTGTGGCTGCCCAGTGGGGTCTGCCTCCAGGCTGCAGGATGGCTACTGGGTTCAAGCCTCATCTGGCACTTCCACGCCGATGTCACATCCTGCCCACTCTGCAGTGTCACCCTCCAGGCAGTCATCACAGAACCTACTCCTTGGTTCTAGCTTCACCTACAGGAGACCTGAGGTTTTGGGTCCCAAGCATAGATGCAAATTAGAGTGTTTTTAATGTTACAAGAATAGTAGCAAAAACTCTTCGAGGACAACAGTTGCAATTAATCAGCAAACATGTATTACAAAGAATCCCTTTTTAAAAAGTAAAATAAACGAGTAATAATGATAAAAACACGTGTGTGAGTGGGATGGAGTTTTGGGGTGGCTTCACGGAGAGCTGGGGGTGTGTGGGAGCCACTCTTTCCCAACAGATGTGAGTGAGCTGGTGAAGTGAAGATCTGGAGAACACACTCACAATGCACCCAGCGGGAAAGCCAAGATGAGGAGCCCAGGTGGGGAAGAGCCCCATGGTGGACAGGAAAGTGTCCTCCCAGCACGAAAATGGCTTCCCCGGAAACACTTGACTTCAGAACCAGCCATTATTCCCAGAAGTCAGCATGGACAGAATCTGGCTGCCAAACTAGGGAGGTCTTTACCCCTCCAGAGACCAAAGCAAGGTGACATAGAGAGGCCCAGCAGCGTCAGTGGGGAGGATGCTGGTCACCGGCATGCTCTGCCTCCCCTCTGAGCTCTTCCATACCGCCCCAGAACACGAAACACTCAGTTTCCAGTCCTCCTCTGCAGGTAGCTGGCCAGATGGGATTAGGTTTGGCCAGTCAGACGCACTGGCATGAGACCTCAGTTTAGGGCTCAGTTAGATGCGGTGAGCGGCAAGACATGGAGTTTTTACATGGCCAGCCTGGTCATGGCAGAGGCGGTGGGCCTGCAGCAGGAAGTGGGAACACTGCCTTCCTGTCAGAGCACACAGGAATTCCTCAAGCGGCATCATTTCTGGGAGCTCTGACCACTGCATCCTTGCCCAGCACCTCAAAGTGTTTGTAGACCACTGAATACCTGATTATTCATCCCAACCTGTTTCAGCGAGCTAGAGGGATCCCCACTGTCTGAATGGGCCCAGGCAGTGGCAGACCTCATGTGTTTGACACCCAGAATGGATCATTTCCTGAACACCCTCCTCTATGGGACAAAATTATTTTCAGTGGTAATTCTGTCATAAGCAGTCATTACTATTATTCTCATTATTCATTAGTCTTAAAACAACCACAAGAATAAACTTCAATTTTAAAGATACTATTCAAAATCAAATACTTTCTGTGTGAAATAATTGGCATTTGTGAAATTTTATACACCAAGACACCAAGTGGTCATGTAGAAGGATGGAACTGAGTTAACTAATTTTATCATTAGGTTTTGCAATCACTGGGCTATCACTGTTTATCTATTGTATAAAAGCAGGAAAACCTAAGTACTGGGGCACTAGAGACACAATCTGCACCTGAAGGCAGCTCAAACCATCGCGGACTGTTCTTCCTGGGAGTTCTCCTAATTAACTTTCAGGTGGGATATACTCTTTATTAACGGACGAGTAATAAAATATGCTAATTTGAACCATGTATGTATATATTTATATATATACATTTATGTGACTGTATATAATTAAAATTCAACAGTTGTCACAGCAATTGTTTAGAACGTGGACCAACAAAAGATTTGGGGGAAGGAGTATTTTATCACTGACATTGTTTAGAATTGCCGGCATGGGGATAATAAAAAGCAGACTGACTTACAGTCGATTTTATTATTGGTTTTAAATTCTCAGCAGACACTGCAGCCCCACACCACATGCAGCAGCCAGGAGATTGGCTCCTGCTGTCTGTGCTGGTGCCCCTGCCCTGAGGTAAGCAGGTGGGGTGAGCCCGAGAGAGACTGACCCCAGGCGTGAGGGCTCAGGAGGGCTGTGGGGCATCAGGGAGAGTGTTGAAGAGAGAGCCTGAGCCACCAGGGCCTTCACCACACATGCCAAGGGACTCAGCCAGAGACCTCATAAACCCCCAGATCCCCAGGTACTGTGAACGTGGAAAGACCCCCACACAGATTGCCTTCGGTGAGGAGGAATGGAGAGCCCCAAGCTCTGTGGGAACACTGGTGCCAGATTCTCGGCAGTGAGGTGACTCACCCACCCGCGTGAGATGAAAATGTGTGCCTCAGCGTGATTAAAAATCACTTCATGTCATGAGCCCTGAAGGGCACACACAAACAGTTGAATCTATAAATATTAACTCTACCAATGCCAAAATTCCACTTCCATCTGAACCCCTGAAATTTCTCAATTGGCCAGGCACGTGAGCTCCACACCAGTGTGTTTGTGGGGGAGGGGGTCCGGGAGGGCAAAGGCCACCAGCAGAGACCCATCCGCCAGGCAACGCCATGACCCAGGCGCCGGCTTTTTATTTTATTTTTTCCTAAGATTTTATTATTTATTTGACAGAGGGAGAGTACAAGCAGGCCCAGTAGCAGGTAGAGGGAGAGGGAGAATTAGGCTCCCCACTGAGCAAGGCGACCGATGTGGGGCTCCACCCCAGGACCCTGGGATCATGACCCAAGAAGAAGGCAGTTGCTTAACCTACTGAGTCCCCCAGGAACCATCTTTTATGAAAGCACATTCTCTCTCTCCTCCTCTGAATGGTTGCCACCCCAGAGAGATCAAAAGCGCTCTAAGGACAGAGACCGAGGTGCTATCCAGGGCCCATCACGGTCCACAGTGGTGCAAATCTGATGAAATGCTAGTAACATCTCAGTTCCAGGGACAGTCAAGTTTGCCTATCCAACTTGACATGAGGGAATTCTAACACAAAGGTACAGACTCGCCTAGGAAAGAAGAGGGCCCAAGCGGGTATTAATGCAGGCCTCCGGGGCCCCCCTGGGACTTGAGGGGGGCCGATCCCCCAGGACAAAGAGGAGAGCAGTTACTCACCACCCCCGGAGGGCACTGCACACTGGTGGAAGAGATGCAGGTAGGCATCGCCCCACACAGAGGACCCACAGGAGGTCACAGCCTATCTCCTCTGGGCAGCAGCGGGTCCTATGTCCCTCTGCATGTACCAAAGACACAGCCATGGCAGTAGGGCTGCGTGCCACTAGCAGCCCATCCTGTCAAGCCAAAGGGTGGTATTTTCTCATTAGAAATGGCCCCAGCAGGGCCATTGGTGCATGTGGCTAGGGCCCAGGAGGGTGGGAAGAGGTCCTCGCCCCAGCTCATGCATTTCCAACATGGCCCTGGAATCCACACTCAGATTGCAGCATTATGTCAAGTAGTGTTGGCCAGCCTTGTATCTGAGAACTATAGGCCTTCATTACTCCAGGGAACAGTCTGGTGGCCAAACAAATAAAGGCTTGTGACGAAGGCCCCTTTGTTGAAAGCACCTATTGCTCCAGGCATGCCTTAGACCCATTACCAGCCCAGTGCTAGGAAGTGGTACAAGTCAAGTAACGTCAGTGGGTTTCAGAAGACTTATTGTCAGGTCTCCCATTTCCCAGCTGTGTGATCTGCATAAGCCGCAGATCCATCCCAAGCCCCAGTTTCCTCATCCAGAGAATGGAGGCGATCAATGCGAACTTGACCAACATGATTCCAGGCCCTAGGGCTAGCATTGCAGGGTCGGTGGAGGGTCAGACCATATCCCAGCCCTGCTGAGCAGTATTTGTGCCCTCCATAGGCAGGCAAAATCAAACGGTCCCACCCCTCCATCCCCCAACATAGAATAAACACGTAGAATAAGTAAGAGAACATCTTTGTAGTGCATATTTTTTTCTTTTTCCTATCTGGGATCCACCACTCTTGGGATCCACCACTCTTGAGGATCCGCCACCTTCCCAAGAGTGGTGGATTTTTTTTTTTTTTTTTTGGAATGAAGATTACTTTTATTACTTTAACAGATATTTTCTTTTAAAAAGTAAATAAAAAATATAAAGAATATTTTAGTCTAATTGAACACTGATTTTAAAAATGTCCCCAAATATTAAAAATTAATCAGATACTTATTTTCTTCCAATACATTGTGCCAGTATTTTTTTAATAGGAGGGAAAAGAAGCACGTTCTTTTCCCTCCTGTCCCTCTGAAGACATAGAGAGGCAGGAAGGTGATCTGCCGGGCCAGGCCAAATCTCCTGCCCTCAACTTGTAATCTCCAGGGAGGGTGTGAGATGGAGGGTGTGATACACATGCTCAAGGAAGATGAAGGCTCTTCCTGATGTTGGTGGAGTCGGGGGCCGAGGCACTGCAGCTGTGTCCAGGAGGAAGGGACACTGCAGGGTGCTAGCCCACTGTTCCTGGGGGTGGACCTAGACTGTACTTTTGGTGCCCCAGCCCTGCCTTCCTGCTGTTCTTCTGAGCTTGCTTCTCCAGCCTTCTGTCTGTTCTGTAAGCTACTGGAAGGATAGACTTCCAATACATTCCCTTTCTGCTTATGTTAACCAGATTTGGGCTCTGCTTTCTGTAACCAAGAGTTCTATCTTGTACTGTGAAAGATATGGCTAGGGAGGAAAATACCCAAAACACAGAAGAAAAAATCGTTTAATCTCCCTACACAAATATATTTATCACCACATGATTTAAAACTGTGAAAGTGGGAGGTGCCTGACTGGTTCAGTTGGTTGACCTTCCAACTCTTGGTTTTTGCCTCAGGGTCGTGAGATCAAGCCCCTCGTCCCCAACCCCAGGTCAGGGACCACACTCAGCAAGGAATCTGCTTGAGATTCTCTCTCTCCCTCTCCCTTTGCCCCCCATTCCCCTCATACACACTCGCTTTCTTTCTCTCAAATAAATAAATAAATCCTTTAAAAAAACAGAACTTTTAAAAAAATAAAACCGTGAAAATGGGAGTCTCACAGTTGACTGTAGTGACATGGTCAAATAAACTGATTAATTCACTTGGAAAAGTAAACAGTCATCAGAATAATGGGTATGAAGAGGACAAAGCAATAAGGCCAGTGCTCATGAAATTGACTGACAAGTGAAAACAGGGTAATAAATCGTATGCATGAGACAGCTGACTTTCCTCCCCCTTGAATATAGGCTCCCTGGGATTAGGATTTTTAATCTATCTTGTTGATACCTCAAGGCATTGGCAATAGTAAGCATTCAACAAATATGGAATGAATGAATGAATGAACGAATGAACAAATGAACAATGAACTATCTGCACAGCAGAGGGATGGAAAAAGCACCATCAGATGTTCTTTGAGGCTGTTGAAGGTAGTCAGATTTTTTTTTTTTTAGGTTTTTATTTATTTGACAGACAGAGATCACAAGTAGGCAGAGAGGCAGGCAAAGAGAGAGAGGGGGAAGCAGGCTCCCTGCTGAGCAGAGAGCCCGATGTGAGGCTCTATCCCAGGACCCTGGAATCATGACCTGAGCCGAAGGCAGAGACTTTAACCCACTGAGCCACCCAGGCGCCCTGAAGGTAGTCAAGATTTTTAAAAGCTGTTATTTTCTCTATATCCAACACTCTCCTTATGTGGTTTTATTCATTTTCCTGAGAAGCAAAAATTTTTCTTAGTCTAAACCACTGGTAGGTGACCCAACTTCCCCTAATATGTATGTCCCCTCTTGAGGAAGCCTAAGTTGCCACCAAGCTGGGTGATAAGGGCAAAGGAACAAGTGTTCTTTTGCCAACAGGAAATGCTTGGCTGAGGCAGTCCATTAGGACCTGGCCCAGCAGCCCACTAAACATCACCTTCCTGCAGCACTGAGCACCCCGGACCCTCAGAGTGGAGCGTGGCCCAGGTCAAGTCAAAGTCCTCCTGGCCTCCTCCATGCCCACTGGGTTGTCCTCTCTCTCACTTCCTCACCAGGCTTCCTCTCCAGCTCCTGCACACCACAGGATCTAAACAAGAACAGATTCCACGGCCCAGGGGATTTTATAGGGTTCAGCAGCCCTGGCAGACTGGCATTGAGCTGAGGCCACCACGAGCTTAGCAAGTGGGATCCCTTCCCACCTTGGAATGACTAAGCAGGGAAGTGGAGGAGTCAGCATTCTGCAGAAGTCAGGAGGTCCAACTTCAGGCAGCTCTGAACTCTGGCAGCAAGAAGGAGAGGATATTGATCAGCCCGGTGAACGGAGGATGGCATCTGCTACAGATGCCTGAGCGGGGCTGGGCTATAGGCACCTGCTAAGATCACCTTCTTAAGGCCACTGCTGGCTTCTATTCACTCTATTCACTTCATTCTCTCCCCCTCTCCCTCCCCCTCTCCCTCCCTGCCCCCTAAAATTTGCTTCATGATAAAAGGACTAAAGCCGTGCAAAGGAGAATGCTGGACCCAGAGCAAGGACACACATGAAAGCACACATCCCACACAGAGCCCACTTGGCCTCCTTCATGCCTTCTCCAGAAATTCTTCTCTGCAGCTGCCACTTCCTCATCTTATTTAAAGACCTGTTAAGTCTTTGATCCTACCCAAGACCACAAGCCCAGGCTCCATGGCCCACCCTGAAGGCATTTTTCCCCTTCTGAACATGGGCTGTGGTTTCACTGGTTGCCCACAGTACAGTCCCAGCTGGGGAAAACCCCCACACAGAGCTCTGGGGCTCACAATGGAGGGCCTCCCCACTAAGCTCAAGGCACCAAAAACTGCCTAGTCCCTCTCCTGTGGCCCCCCGGTCCAGGCTGCCGAGGCAGTGAGCCACCAGGCAGCCTCCGGCCCCCAGAGATCTGTGTGCTACAGATCTACAGGATCTCTAGAACTAAAGGAACTCTAGAAAATCCTCCAAGCTTCTACGTACTAATAACCCAGCCTCTTGCCTTTGCTTCCCCAGCCCCTGGGGTGGTAGCTGCTTCCTGCAGTTCTCTCTGAGAAATCTCAGGGTTCCTTTTTTGCCATTTCAGTCTAATACCAATGTAAGTAATTGCCTTTATTAAATACTCTCTGTCAAGATAACTATGGTGATCAACTCCTTACCTCAGTAATGTTTATATGATCAAAAGACTTTCTGGAGTGGTATTAGCAGCTTTGGTTTCCTTCGTTAGGTTTACTGAATCCAATTTAAATCAAAATTCATTGCATTTTTTCCAATTATGCTTTAATTTTAGAATCACTTTGAAAAACTATGGTGGTTTTTGTTTTCTGGGGTGGAATCCTATACTGACCCTGGAGAAAAGCTATTAGGAAAAGAGAGGTCAGATTGAATGTGCTAGAGAAAACACTTCTCTGGGTAGTCTGATGGAGGGTCCATTTCTTCCATCCTGTACAATTTCTCATTCATCATGTACAAATGACGATCCTCAAGACAGTTGGAAGTGAGGACCCACTAAGCTGTCCAACTTATTTCTGGGGGTTCTAGGAACAGAAGAACTGTAGAGGAATGTATGTCTTTTAAATAGCCAGGGATTCCAGAAGTCTTGAAGAAAGAGGTTCTTGGAAAGGGAAAGAAGACCCAACTTGAAAGAAGAATGCTGCAGAAGGCTATACAGATAAAGTTAAGCAACCTAACTGTTCATAAAGACCAAAGGGAGACCACCACACTCTAAGTCAGAGAGGGGAGGGCTATTAGAATCACAGGTGGTTGCAATAACAACACATCCATTCAGCATTGAATTTTCAATCCCTATCTCCTTACTTTGGGAGCAATTAGTCTCGGGTGAAAAATTGCACTTGCAGCTAATTGCACCTGCAATTACCTACTTCCGGGTGCAATTAGCCACTTGAACCTAATTCTGAGTGTGCAAGTGTTTAATTTCGTATGTGAGGAGGTGATTCCACATACAGTTAGTTGTACCCTCACTCTTTGCACCTGCAGCTCATTGTGACTAATAAAACAAGTCTTCATGCAAGTCAGGTTGAAGGCACATATGGTGGACCCCGCTTGGAGAACCAAAGATTGGAGTGGGTAGACTGCCAGGGACACAAGTGTACTAAAGGGAACTAAGGGACAAATTAGAACTTGTCACTCTTTGGATCTGCTATTACATTCCCGTGTCCCCTTCCTACAACATATTCCTCCCAAACTATGGAATATGAAGACAGTAGAGGCAAGGCCCGGCTTGGCAAAGGTAACACAGCAACTTTTCTGCTGATGTTCAGAAGCACCCATAAGGTATAGGTCAGGTCAGAAATGGCCGAAATCCATTATTTAGGGTAACCCTGAAGAGGTTGTTCAAAACACTTAGGTAACAGACATTTACTGAAATCCTACTATGTGCTCAGTCATATAGTGAATCCAGAGATTAATAAGCATGGTTCCTGCCTTCATGTTCATGTCAGTTCCACAAATATTTATTGAGTACTGACTATCTGCCTCGCGTGTCCCAAGTGCTCATGAGCTCATTGGGAAAATCCACTTATACTCTTTCTACAAATATCAATCAAGCCCTCTCGGATTCCACACTCAAGTGGGGAAGAGAGATGTTAAACAACTATTTACACAATCAATGTCTTCATTAATGGCTGTGGGAGTGTGTGACTGGTGGCTGCCCTGGGCTGGGAGTTCAAGTTAGGCTTGTCCAGAGAACTGATGATGTTTGAGTTGAGATTTGAAAGATAACTAGGAGTTACCCAGGCAAGGGGCTAGGGAGGGTAGGTCCTAGCTAGAGGAATGACACTGCAAACGCTCTGATGCAGGAAGGAACGTGTCAACACTGAGATGTGGAAAGAAGGCTAGAGTGGCTGGAGTAGAGCAAGGGGATAGGAGGATGAGTTTTACAGGATTAGTGAGAGGAGGTTCTTCAAAGTAGTTCAAAATGCACCCCAGGAGAGAATGGATGATGGCATCTGCTAGAAAGGAGTACACTGTGTGGCCTCTCAACATTAGCCTGTAGGGACTCTTGATGTGAGGTATATTTTTTGCCCCTCTTCTTCTCATCTGACCAATAATGTCTTCATTATCGAACTCTGGAAGAGCATGAGGGCATGAGGTGGAGGGAGGACAAACAGCAAATCAACCCCTTCTTCCCCACTGCACAACCCTGAACTTAAGCTTAGGTATGCACCTCTAATTTGGAGGTGAGGTTGAAGATTTACATTACACTGGACTGGACTTCTAGTACTTGAAAATAAACCTCATTTTCAAAATCGAGACTCTTTTAATAGTTGAAAGGGATCCAGAAAGCAATAGGAACTGCATGGAATGTCTCTAAAGGATGGGAAACAGGGACCCACCTGAGCATTTGAAGCTTGAATGGAAGAGACCTGCAGCCTCTTTGTGATTACACTCCTTTGAAGCCCAAGAAGGCAGGAAAGGTTCCACAAAGACAAGAAGGGCTATAGGATTTGAGAGAGAGGAGCATCCAGGCATTGCAAGGGAATAAGAGTGAGAACACAGGAGATGAAGTTTGTTCTCTGTTGAGTGGGAAGCCTCAAGAAGTCGAGCCCAGCAAGAGTGGATGGTCTGAGGTGGGAGCAGTAGAGTTGGATTAAATGGGGGGGAAGTCAGAAGGAAGGAAGCCATGAAGGCCAGGCAATAGGAGTTAGGGGTCTCTAACCATCAAAAGTCATGTCTCCTCCAGACTCTTAACATGCATTGAAATGACTGAGTTTGAGCCTAAAGTGGGGGTTCATCTAGATGAGTTCCCTTCCAGGTCTAATTAGGACTCCCCTCCCCTGACTTTTTGTGATCTTGGGGTCCTGAGATTAAGCCCTGTATCAGGCTCCTCACTCAGTGTGTGTGTGTGGGGGGGGGGGGTGTCTGCCTGTCTCCCTCTCCCTCTGCCTCCCTAAAATAAACAAATTCTTAAAAAAATAAAAGCATTAAGCTGTCGAGCTATTCAGGACTGTAGTGTAGTCTAGTCTACCTTAACATGGCAATCCACTCCAACCCCAGTATTCCCTCCCACTTCCCCCTGCACCTGTCCCACTGCACCCTCAGCCTCATTATTTTCATGCAGAATACTCACTGCTCTAGAGGTGGAAGAAGAAGACCCATGAAGAAAACACAGGTCTTTCTCTTCCTTGACCACATTACTGCATTGCCACACCATCGCCTTGGCCGGTCCCTCTTCCTGGAATGCTCCTCTTCCAGATGTTCCCTCCGGATGCTTCTCCTCAGCTGAAAGGACCCTTTCTCAGAGAGGCACGGGGCCCTGTGCCAACAATTTACCATTACAATACTATCCTTTACTGTCTTCAGGGCACTTACCAATCTATGAAGTGGTCTTATTTGTTTATGTTTCTCCTAGGATATCATCTCCATGAGAAAGAGATCTAGGTTTTGTATATTGCCATTTCTTCAGCGGCAGAACATGCTCAATAAATACATGTAGAATGCATAAATGAATGAATGAGTGAGTGAATGAGTGAGTGAATGAACAAAGAGAGGGTATAAAGATTCACACCTCCAGGCTCTCTAGGCTCCCCTCCTTTACAGATGAGAAAATCGAGCCCTCTTCCCTAAAAGGAGGAACCAGAAAAGCAGCTAATGCTACTCTACCATGCTAGCTGTTTCTGGAGTGCTGAACTTGGATGTGATTTATTCAAATGAAAACTCTGGGGGAATTGTTTCAGAGGGATCCATAAAACAAATGTCATTTGCACCTGGAGAATTCACCCAACCTTCCAACCAATTTCAAACATAGTTCCTTAATGCAGATTTGACAAATTTGAAATCTCTTACACAAAGCCATTTATCATCTAATGTGTGCCTGCCCTGCACCACAGTTTAAGTTATAGCTTTCAATGGGACAAAACACTTCTATAAAATCATCAAAATACCTTAAACCAAAACTGCCTATGAGAAATTGATGAGTTTCAAGCATTGATTCAACCCCTGAAAACATCAACCTTGCCATTGGCACCATGGGCACTTCTAATAAAAGCAGATAAGGAGGTATAATGAATATCTAATGAACCATTTTGTATGTCTATGTGGTTTCTCGAATTGGAAATAAATCAATGAGCCTTAGAAAATGCATATTTTAGTGGTCTATTCATAAACAACAATCTTGTTTTTGTATCATGACTCAAGTGTCATTCTTTTTATAACACAACTAAAGTTTTAATCATTAACTTTATATATATACATAACCCAGAGTGTAGAAGGGGAGGGCAACCTCAGGCAGGTTTGATTCTTAAAATGTATTCACGTCTGGAAGGTGGATCATGAAGGTAAAACCGAAACACACACCATCTAGTAGTGAGCGCAGGGCGTGTGAATGATAACTAGTAAAGGACATGGAAACATCCATGAATGAATACGATACCAGGAGATAACCTAGACTGAGGGCCAGGGGGCAACATGAAGGAAAACAGAAGTCAGGGAGTCCTGCTTTCCAGGCACTGTAGCTGAGCCAAGGCTGCCCCTCCCGGCCAGCTCAGCCAAGGGTTCACCGGTCTCACCGGCCTGGACCAAGTTCCTTGGGCAGTCCAGTCGGGCACTATGCTCCCCTGCAGACCTCCCCCAAAAAACCCTACTGAAGGGTCCAACTTGGTTGTCCCACTAGCTTCGTTGGCTGGAAACAGGGAAAGTTGCCTCCCTTCCTTTTGGCATGGGCTCAAACCCTATGACCCAAAGCTGCCTTTCTATCTCAGCAACTTCCCTTCCAGAGGCCAAATATAACCATGCCTTTCCCAGCTCACAAAAATTCCAGTCAGACGGCCGTGCATGGACAGTCAGCCAAAGAGCGTCTCCCCAAGCAAGCCCACAGCCAAAAATAACGGCCACTTGGTTAGTATGGGCTGGATTTTTTTTTTTTTTTCCTGTTGCTGGGACTTTGTTTGGAGTTATTTTTTGTTTGGGTTTTGGATTTTATTTTGTTTTTGTCATTTGGAGGTAAACAGAATAACTACAGAAGAAGCTACATCAACACCCCACATTAGGCTCATGGCTTTAGGGCCCGTCGCCATAGGTCAGGACCAGAAGGTATTTTTGTCTCCTACACCTCCCCGGTCACCTACACAAAAAGGAGAGTCTAGCAAGTGCATCACCTCCCTCTCTGTCCAGCACTGCTTCCTGCCGGGCCATGGTCACAGTGAGACCCAACCACCAGGCTGTTTTTTCTCCACTGTGCAGCTAGAGGGCCTGGAAGAGCCTCATCTGTGGGACTGGGCGGGGTTGGTTCCACGTTTATCCCATGATGCACCTGGGCTGCAGACAGGCTGTCAGTGCTGTCAGTTCAGGGCCCTCCATAAGGACTAAAAGGGTTTACATCATTAATCTATTTCTTTAAAAGTATACAGTGTTAACAATGAATCTTGGAACACTGAAAAAAAAAATGAAAAGAAAAAAGTACACAGTGTTTAACAACAACCAAGTCCACTTCTGATCTGCTTCCTGACACACAAGGCTCTTGTCAACCAGCTTTTTTTTTTTTTTTTTTTTTTTTTTCAGGCCAACAGACACATCTTGTTAAATCTTACCTAACACTAAATTGAAGCATGCTAAAGAGATCCAGGCTGGGAATGGTAATTGTCTTCTCTGTGCCCTATTTCCAAGTGCAATGAATAACAAGCAATTGTGCAAAACTATAGCCTTCAATTGTTGGAATACATTTGTACTTTTGTTCTTCAAAGGCAGAATGTTTTCTAGCATGATATTTCTACCTGAGGAAAAAGAAAATACACCCTCGATTTCTACACATGTGTGCATATCACACAGATACATTTCACTTCTTGTCATACTGCATGCTGTCCCCAGATCAATAATTTATGCATTTAATGTACTTATCAGCTCTCGTGTGTGTGTGTGTGTGTGTGTGTGTGTGTGCGCGCGCGCACGTGTGTGCGCATGCCTGTATGTACATATACACGTCCTATGTGCTGGTGTCAAAAACGTCTTCTATTAATGGAAAGCAAGCAACCTCTCGGGTGTTTCTCCACCATGAAATTAACTTTGCATCTTATCCATCAAAGAAGTGGAAAGTGATAACAGGTCCCTGTTCTTTACAGAAAACTAAGTGCCAGTCTACTCTGGAGAAGGAATTATACTATGCATTTCACATTGCATATTTTCTGAAATGGCTCCCCTCCTTTTTTTTTTTTTTTTTTTTTCTCCTAAGGAAAATCTTTATTACTGCAGGGCCGCATAGACTGTAGAGGAAATACGGCTCCTGGTTTTCAACTTAGTCTATTTCGGTTGCCTTTCCTTTGCTTCCTCCTTGGAATATTTATCATGCTTGTCATTGAGAACTGCTTCTGAGCACCTTGCAGTGCCAAGAGTGGTACCAGGTGTGTGTGCTTGGCAGTCCTCACCTCCACCGCCATCGACAGGCTCCAACTTGGATTTAGCCACGGTCATCACTCACACCCTTGTGGCAGCAGCATCTTGGGGTGCTACCAGCATGATGACAAGCAGCAAGAATGAGCACCCAGGCAGCAGCTGTTGTGGGTAAAGTCAGGCGTCTGCACCTGGCTTGTGCTTGCCGTGCTTCTCCTGACTCTTCCCTCCATCTACTTTTCTCATCTGAAAGCATTTTGAGTTTCATCGAAGCCAGGAGAGAATCAACAGAATGACACAATCTTAGAGAAAGGGATCTCAAAAACATCTAGTTCAACCTGCTCCTTCTAAAAATAAGGAAATGGAGCCCCAGCAGGTCAATTTCCTTGGCCAAGCTCACACAGGTGGTTGTTGGTGGAGCCAGGACTGGAGTCAAGTCATTGAACCCACTTTACAATGCTCTATCATACCAGTGGCTTTCCAACATCTGTTAGCACAATCCACAACAGGAAATAAATTTTCTATCAACCCATGACACCTACACATATATGCAACCAACACAAGAGTCTCGTAAAACAATAATGACCTTTGCCATGTGTGACAGAGTTTGTTATTTTCTACTGCGGTACAGTCACTTTAAAATATTTTGTGGATTGCTTGGCAGCATGTATACTAAAACTAAAACAATACAGATAAGATTAACATGGTCCTTACATGAGGAAAACATGCAAATTCTTCCCATATTTTTTGTACATTTACCAAATGTTCCTTTTCTTTCCAGGGATAATATTTATAGGTATACAGTCAAATAATTTGCATTTTTCCTAATTAGATACATCTACTGAATGTCTAGGAAGGTGGGGGTTGAATTCGGTACAGAGAAGGGTCCCTTCGAGTCTACCCTGTCATGTGCCAGATTTGGAATGATCTTATTGTCTGATCTGTCTTTAATTCTGAAAGGCACAATGATCAAGTAGAGAGAACACTGGGTCTAGTCCTGGCTCCACCATCTTCCAAGTGTATGACTTTGGGTGAGGTTTCTCTGTGTTCCATTCTCATCTGCATGATCAAGCTGTTGCTAATTGACAGAGTTCTGAGAAGTGAACAAAATAATGCAAATGAATGCAATAAAAAGCTCTATACACAAGTCTTGTTGGAACAGCAATGGTCTTAAATTCTCACATTTCAGAGAAATATGGTGTCTCAAGATGTTTCTGGATTCTCATCAAAACACCTGCATAATGTATTATGAATAAATTTGGTACCATAAAGGAAAAGCTATAGCCTGGAACAGACTCATTTTTAAATGCATTTGCAGGTGTTCACAGAGGGACTGACCCTAAATCTTGAGGATATTCAGCCTCAGAAATGCAGAAGTCATTGAGATCAAGGATGACTCCAAGCTCTTGAAAGGGAAAGGTGATGAGTCACGAACTCGAAAATGTACTCCAGAAAGGTTGCTACTGGCGGTACGAAGAGGAAGAGTTGAACAAACATACGGCAATTGTTCAGATGCAACAGCCGTGCTGCTGGCTGATGGGACGAGTGGTGTGGAGTGAATGAACGAAAACGTCCCAGAGGCACTGGATGCCGCGATAGCCTGTTTCAAAGAAGGCACCTTTCTGGAAGGTGGCTGAGCTGGGTTTTAGGGTATTCCATGTTTGGACGTGCTAACTCCCAATGAATCAAGATTTTAAAAACCAATACAGAAATTATTTTTGAAAATATTCAAAATGTCTGCAATACCCTTGCCAAGAACGACAGAAGGACCCTTGACAGCTGAGAGCGTTCGGCAAAACCATTCCGAAGTGGTTGTGACGCTTTGCTTGGAGATTTTGCACCTCAGGGGGAGAAAGGCACTGGGTTGGCCCTGTTGAGGGAGTCAGGGCTGCCTCGCTGCTGTTGCCGCTGCTACTGTGTGAAACGGACCCGAAGCTGCCTTGGAGATCCCGAAAAGGAGGAGGATCCAGGCATGGGCAGAGCACATGAAGGTGGCATGTTCTAATCCCAAAATGGTGCATTATCACTACTAATGAACTGTTACAAGAAGTTCAGAGCACATTTCTCACCAACACCATTAGAGAAACTGCCGACTAAAGAAAAATGAAGGGTTTCAGGTGACCAAGTATATGACGGTTTACGGCTGTGACTGTGCCCAGGCACAGGTAACATATTCTGTGTTTTTAAACAGAAAGACATTTGTACCTTCCTTTTCTAAAGTGTCAGCTATGATTTCAAAGTTTATTCCACAACCCACCAAAAGAGCACATGAGAACAGAGCACCCCCAGTGGGGAAGGGCAAGCCTTGACCAGTGTGGGCAGCATTGCACCTCCTCCCACAACCGCACCTCCAGGCTGCTCCTGTCTTCTCTGACACCTGCTCCCACGGCAGCCCTCATTCCAGAGCTTTTCCAGGGCCCTCTGAAACCTCTGTTCCATGGCAAGCAAACCCCCCCTCCCCCCACTCCCGCCCCGCAGCTGTAGCCTCGGGGTAGGGAACTTTCTTCCCGTTTCCTTTGAAGCCTGGCTCTGTCTGCTGACACCACTCATCCCTCTCCATTCCTCCCAGACTCCCAGGTCTGTGTCCTCTGTTCTCTTCAGAGAGACCCTCACTCATCACCTAAATCCCTCCTTCTCTCCCTGTGCCACTTGGCTGCCCACTATGACCCCCAGACCTCTTAATGGCATGTGGGTGGTGAACCATCTTTGTTTCTATTGTACCATCTGCCATCAACTCACTTGAATATCCATGTGGACCACACATCCCCCACACCGCCCCTCACTCCCCTTCCTTCCTTCCCTGCCCTGTGTACAAGCCGGCTTCTGAATCGCCTGCCTTGTCCCACCTGAGGCTCTCCGATCACACCTTCCACTCCTGAGACCTTCTTCCCTTTATTCCACTAACTCTGATGTTCTACCTCCTCAAGCTTGGCCATCCCCCATTTTTTCCATGTTCCCCATTCTCTCAGCTCCCTCATGGTTTTGCTTCCTTCCCCTTCCAGCCTAGACTCCAGGACCCAGAACCTCAGCCACTCTTTTGACAATGCTCTAAAGCAATGACCTGTGAATCTATTTCATAATGCACATCCAATGGTGAAACCAGAAACAGAACTCTCTGACACCCCTCCCTCCCTTTCATTCTTCCTTCCTTCTTAAATTGCATACATTGTACTACTGGGCTGACATTTCTTCATTTTAAAGCATTCCACAGAAATAGAAAGGCATAAATGACAAGATTTCAAAGGACCAACATAGGAAGAGCTCCAGTGTTCTCTGTGCATCCCCAGGGGACTCTTTCACACCCCTGGGACGTGTGCACAACCCTGTTTGGGAACCACTGTCCTAAGCCCCGTCACTCTTCTCCCTCCTGCACATCTGCCCTCCCCACCAAGCCTGAACCCACCTAGCCATGAGTGCTCCATTCTCTGCCAAGTGGCCACATGGTGCTGGGAGACCAGCAGGGTCCCTAGTCACATCTCCAGACTTAGCCTTTCTCCTCAGGGCAACGGCACTGAGAGCCTCAAGGGGTAGAGTCAAGCCCACTGACAAGAAAACTTCCTTCATCTTTGTATCACCGGCCCCTGTGACCAGTGCCTGGCACTAGCCTGTGACCCCCTCGTGTCTGCCATGTTTGTCACACCGAACAGTGTATTCGGGTGCCATGCCCATGGCCCTGGCTGCATTGTGGTGAAGGCATGAGGAGAACATACACAAAGCCCCATGAGTCAGCAGGGCCCAGCTGGGCGCACGCTCAGTTCTGAAGCTGTGTGAGGACCCCTTGCTCTCACAGCACCCATCTGTACCCAGACCCAAACAACAGACTGGCCTTCAGAAGCCAGACACTCCACGGCAGATCCCAGCCCAACCTGGGCCCCGAGTGCCTCAGGCAGCTTACCTGAAGCCCATTTCTCGCCTTGCCTGTTCCAGCGGGCTGCTATGGAGGCAGGCCGGAGGGCCCCACCCTTTCCCCTGGTGCTTGGAGCCCCGGGCCCACTGCACCCCCCATTCTCTTCAGATTCCCCACAAAACACCGCCTCACTGTCAGAAGGAAGAAGTAGACAGGAAAATGACAAATAATTTTAAAGGAGCGGGCTGAGTGGATGCAAAATGGGGGTCAGGCAGGGGTGCAGATGTAAGCACTGAGCAGAGGTGCTGGCCAGAGCCCAGGAGATGTGGTTGTGACTGAACTGCCCTCTTGTTAGGGCACCTTCTGCACTCCGCCCTTCCCCTGTCCCCTGCTTGCCACCTGCCGGTCCCAGGGAATGGGAGATGCAATCCCAGAGAAACATGGTCTTTCCAAGGACACATGACAACGATGGCACTTCCCAGAGCTATTAAGATGATTCGGGAAAAATTCCTTCCCCTCCTGTCAGTTCTTCCATCTCTTGTTTCTCTTCTACTTCAGCCAATGTTTTATAACCTGGGGTCCATGGACAGACCCCTACATCAGAGTCCCAGGCCTATGAGGACTACAGATTCCTGGGCCTTGGGCAGACTGAATCAGAAACTCTGAAGCTGGAGCCAGGGAATCTGCATTGTTTGGCCCACTGAAGTTTGAGAACCCCTGAAAATGGGTACTTCTCCTCTGTTCTTCCCAACTGTGCAGCCTTCATCCGCAGCCCCTCTCCATCTCACTACTGAACCGGTCTGCCACTCCACTCCTCAGGCCTTTGGAATAAAGCCCGTGGAGACACAAACAGAGTGGCCCAGGCAGGAAGAAGACCCAGCGGGCTTTCGCCCTCCTGTGCTGACCTTGAGCTCCTCCCTTACTATACCTTATTTTAATTAATCTACGACCTCTCACGTGGTTCTTAGAGGCCCTGCTTATTTTAATTTGAGCACTTGCCCAAAATGAATGCTGGGCAAGCCAGGGACTTAGTATACTGAACTCAAAGTTGCCAGGAGGAAACCAAGTCAATCAGGGACCTGAGATCTGGCCTCATGTCGATCTCTTTTGGGCCAAAGCCACGTCTACTAATAAGTCTCTACTAACAGACCTGCAAAGATGGAAATCTTAATCCATGTTAAACAAGGGATATAAATGATAGGGATGTTTGCCATCCACTTACCTCCCAGCGATAGAGTGTGAACTAGAGATGACTATGGACACGAAGCACTCTAAACCCAAAGAAAATTCTCTGAACCATTCTTCCACTCACCTAGTATCTGCGGCACCAGTCCCCGTGCAGCTCTGACAAGTGAGCTATTTTTGCACATGAACAAGGAGAGCTATTGTTATCTCTGCTCTGAATCAAGGATAAAAGGGAAAGGTGAGAGGGAGAAGGAGGGCATAAGAGAGAAGGAACAGAGGTGAGATGCAGAAATGCAGGAGAGAGACCAGAAACCAGAAGGAAAGGAGCTAGGTGCCCTTGCCAGGGATGGAGTAACCCAGGGGCCAGTGTAGGGATCCAAAGCGCCATCTTACTCCTCAGCAGCCCCAGTAATAGGCACTCCCTCTGGTCTCACGGGATTCTGGAGGGACAATGGGTATGTGTCAAAGGGCTCTGTAAATGGTGAACCGGTATCCATACCAGGTACCCGCTCTCTCTGTGCAACCGGGGAGCTCGTGCCCCTTTCCAACACCCCTACCCCGAGACTCAGGACACCCTAGATCAAAAGGAAGCTTAACTAGCAAACTTTTTGCCATCAGTACATGCATTTACATTGTCCTCACACCAGATGACCTAGGACTCTTGATGAGGGTGTTATTTTAGCAAGACACTCTAAACGGGAACAGAAAAAGCCTACTGAACAGAGCAAATCCCTACGGTAACACACCATAGGATCAGGGCTCCACGTCTGTTTGAATGCACATATTTGTTTCCAGACCAGCAGGGCGGGTGCTACAGCTTCCTGGGTTCTGCCCAGTCAGCACGAAAGATCTGCTGTCATCGGCTTGTTTGGCTCCCTCTGGGGCTCTCCTCCTCCGAGCCTGATGAAGAAGAAAAGCTTACACCACCAATGAGAGAATTCTTTCAGTTCTCATTTCTGACTCACCCCCTTCGCTTCTTGGGGCCACTAATCAGCTGGGCAGTGCAGCAAGGTGCGCCTGCCTCCAGAACCTGGCCACTGGAGGGAGCCAGAGAGCAACGAGGGCCCAAGCTTCCCCAGGGGAGAGCTGAATCCCACCCACGTCCCTCCACCCCCACTCCCTCCTCCAGGCCAGAAACTTCCAGGCTTCTTAGCATTTCTGGATCCAGCAAGGGGGATGGGGGGCACATCTCACCTTCACTGTACAGTTCCTTGGTAAACTCTTATTTTCTTCTTTATCAAGTTTGGGTGGAAAACAAAACAATTAATTTAAAAAGCAGCACACAAGAACCTAAACATTATTTATGTCTCTAATTATCTCATTCTAGTGGGTATTTTAGTCCCTGTCTGGTCAAGACATTAATTATCTTCATAACTACAGCAAAAGTTAAATAATAAGCACCCAAGGCTACAGCACTACTGTAATGTGCAAGCTTAAATGAACTTATAAATTTTATTAATGGATGCTTTATACAACTCCATATATTATAAATCAAACAAGAAACCTATTTCTATCTTTTAAGGGTGCGGTGAAAAAGCTTTAACATTATTGAGGATAATTTTTATTAAGTTTAAAACTCCCTTTTTTTCAGTAATGAGACTGTTATGAGGATAATTTAATCTAGTTTGTCATGAGGCACCCCGGCTTGTTAAATAAGTTAATAAATGGCTGTGCATTAATCAAAGTGACAAAGCTATGAAGAGCTGGGGATGGGAGACAATTCTGGTGATAGTATTAATTAGTATTTAATTAGAAACTTAGGGCCCATAAATAAAAAAAAATCATGGTAGAGACATCTATGCAAATTGCTTGGAGCCTGCAGTGGAGTTAGCTTTGCTTTAAAGAAACATGATTTTTTTTCCCCAGCATACTGTACACAGCAGCGCTGTGGCCACATCACGTGGCCTCACCAAGCGCTCTTCTTTTGTTTCCAATTTGTTCCAATTACAGGCCTGTAAATTCAAATCATTCTTTGACTGTCTTGATTGAAACGTAGAGTTTTCCACAGTTTCTACTGAGAGTTCTTTTCTTTTTTAAATCAAAAAGAGAGAAACGTTTTCAAGAAATAAAGAGTTTCCGATCCTTTTTCTGCCGGGTTAATGAAGATGTGTGCCACCATTTTCTAAGAACAATTGGGGAGTCCGTTTGGTAGACAAACGATGCCTCCTTGCTGAGTGAGCCCAGGAGAGCTGGACCAGGGTTTGGTTATGTGATACCGTACTGAGGACGGCCTGGCCTCAACCGCCACTGTTTCTATGATGATTACAGCGCTTCTCCCTTTTGTCTCACTCACATGCTTTGATACACGGGCAATTTTTGACGGCCCCAAAAGATAATGACCATTGGGTTCCGCACAGCACTGGTTTCCTAAGGCCCATGTCCCCTTTTTCAGACTTTATTATTTGTCGCATTTATTCAAGAAAGGTTATCCACAGTAAAACTGCTCTTTCTATTCAACAGTCTATCTCTGTCATGGTTCATTTATGTGTGAGCATGACGGACTGAAACCCGTATTCTCCACAGCTGACAAGTGTCAGGCCGACAGTTCAATCAGCCCTTCCTTAAGATGATGCCCAGGGCCCCGTGTTTGAAGTAGGACAATAAAGCAGGCAGCACAATCAGGGTCAAACTGATCCAATCCCTGTATATAAAGGGGATTCTGCCTAATAACACAGTCCGATTTTTTTCCCCTCTCCAAACACATTAGTCCTTAAACAGTGAGTTGGCCCTTAAGAAATTCTGTGACTGACATGAAAATGCTGAAGTCTTAACGTGGTTGGTTTATCCGTAGCCTCTTGGGGCTGCTGCTTTGTGCAGACTGGTTTTGTCAAAGTCAGAAAAATAATGTATTCAGTGTCTGATCATTTTTAGGGAGTTATTTGAATGGGATTTTAAGTCAGACATCCTGATGTTGACACAGGATCATTTTCTTGTCCTTTTGTTTTACATTTATGGAACAGATCATTTGCATCGGCTAATAAAATTAAATCTCTGAAATGAGTACAAAAGCAAGCTCCCTTCAGCAACTCTACCCAATCCTTCCCACCAGCCCCCAACCCCACCCTGGTAAGCAGAGTTGCTGGGGATGTTTATATGAGCTCGGTCTAGAACACAGACTAAAATGCAAACCTGTCTTCCAAATGATGCTTCTTCAGCCCCAGAAACACTTTGACTCAAACATACAGGAAAACATCTCACTATGAATCCTAAAAACTGACAGCGGATCCAAACTGGATAAAATGCTAATAGCCTGCACTTGGCTCCTTGAAGGGACACAGGTCCTGCTGCCTTTGCTAGTCTCCAGGCTTTGCAGATGATGGCAGGCAAGCGACGGTTGCTCACCTATTTGGAAGGAGCCAGAACACTAAATGCCCTTCATAGGAAGGAAGCCAAAACTTCTCCCTACCCCCTTATAGCATCATTAAACTTTCAGGCCAGAAGGCACCACAGAGAACATCAAATGCAACTTGCAGACTTTATGGATGAGGGAGGCTCAGGGACCTTTTGTGATTGCCAATGTCAACAAGCTTGTAAGCCGTGGTGGAAGGACAAAGTTAACAACAACAAAATCCTCTATATTTTGCTTCTTTTTACCTGGTGTCACTAGATAGGGCCAATTTAGTGTAGGATAGTCTGACAAGAAGCAAAATTCAGATATCGGAGAGTGAGTGATGGTGCCCAAAGCTACCAAACATGACTTATGTCACTTCGCTGCTTGGGCAATTCTAGAAGTTCTAAGAAATGTGTTCTCTGTGTTGGTTATTTGCCAGGACACTGCTCTGTCACAGTCCAGCCATTTACCCACATATGCTGGCTGCTCTGGCCCTGCTAACCACATCACCCAGGCTCGCTTGGTGGCTAGAGACCACGGGAGGCCTTAATGATGGCCAGTCAGAGAGTGAGAGGAGAGAGGCCAGCACGTGCCTTCCTTCCTGGCTCCCTGCTCTGATCCCCCATTTCTGAAGAGGCTGTTCCCTCCAGCACTCTTGTTCCTACAGAGTAGCCACTCCTCCAGGGCTCCAGCTATCATGAACACCCATCATCCAGTTTCATTCCTTTGCCCTGTAGTTGTCGGGGACTAACAGCCCTACTGTTGCTGATATCCGTATGTCCTGATGTCTCTTGCTCATTCACCTAGCCCTGCCCATACTTCTGAATGTAGTCCCTTCTTTAAGGCTGCCATGGGAACATTCTCAGGAGAACACTATTTTTTACCAGAACTCTCAGTGACATACTCAAGTACTAAGCTTCTTAACTGTTCCCCTCATATCTAACCTAGTAGTTCTTAATATATTTAGAATCTCACAGAGAATGTGATAAAAGGCACAGACTCTGCCCCCAGAAAAAATTCACTCCCACATATACACAAAATTTTGTGTGCAAAATTGTGTAGAGTGTCCACAGACTTATAAAGACGATCTACAAATCTTCCAAGGGGTCCCTAGCATGTATAGCCCCTTCCCTCCAACTCTCCTAAATGAATCACCCTAAAACACCCATTTCTTCCATGTAATCATATCCATTTCCTCCTCAGAAACCTCCAGTGGTGTCCTACCAACTTCCACACAGCATGAAGCCCAGAATCCTCAGCCAAGTACATCAGGTGGGATCCGACAAGGTCCTAGTAAGACAGGACCTCAAGAGAAGGAATTGAATGCAGGGGAGTTGTGACAAAGATACCGAAAGTGGTGAAAGGGATGGTAAGACAGTGACAGCCAGTGCCTGGGGCTGCAGAAGCAAAGGGAAGAGCCGCAGAGCCCGGGCTGTCTGGGAGGCCAAAATCAGAGGCAGCGCTGCCAAGCAGCAGCTGGAGGGTAGAACAGGGCACAGCCACCGCGGTGACACTGCTCAACACAGGAAGAAAGGGTGAGGGATAGCCCAGCTCCTTTTGTTGCTCTCGAGTCTTCCACAGACCACACTAGCTCAGAAGCCAGGGGACATGGAAGCTTTCAAGAGGTCAGTGTCTCGAGGTTCAATGCAGGAAAGGCGCATGATGGATCTGGGATCAAACAAGTCAATGACTTCCATGAAAGCCCTCCAAGGCCTTGCCTCACCCACCTACAGAGCCACGGTGGAACCTCGACTGTTCTCAGAAAGCTGGTTCTTCCACTGTCTATTGTGTACTGAATGTGTGCCAGGCTCCAGTTCCAGGAGGAAGATGGAGGAATGCAGCCCCCGAGTGGCAAATAAATAGTCCAGACTGAGGCTGCTGACTTCCTTATGTAGGCAGAAACGTGGCCAGGGTGGACAGTTAGAGCAGGCAACCACAAGGGGCCTGGGTGGCTCGGCAGGACAGCAATAACTCAGGAGTTTGCTACTGGGAAAGGCAGAGAGGGAATGTAGATGACTAAGTGAAAGGAGTCAACTGAAATGCTATATACGGTGTGAGTCCCACTATAGGACTTTCTAGGAAAGGCAAAACCAGGGAGACGGTAAACAAATCAGTGGTTGCCAGGGGTTGTGCAGTGGAGGGGAGGGGTGAACAGGCAAAGCACCGAGAATTTTTAGGGTAGTGAAACTATTCTGTATGATACTAGAATGGTGGATATGTGTCATCATGAATTTGTCCAACCCGCAGAATGCAGAACACCGAGCGTGAGCCCTGGTGTAAAGTGTGGGCTCTGGGTGATAAGGTGTCACTGTAGGTTCATCAGCCGTCAAATGCACCACTCTGGTGGGGGTGTTGATAATGAGAGGAAGACTACGCACAGGTGGGTGTAGAGAGTATATGGGCAATCTCTGTACCTTCTGCTCAATATTCCTACGAACCTGAAACAGCTCTAAAAAATAAAGTCTATTAAAAAATGCCCTCTCCCCAAATAGGGATGCCTGACTCCCATCTCATGGTGTGTTAGAGCTGGTTATTCCAAGCTCACCAGAAACGGTTACATCTCCAGAGCCAGTGGTTAAACACAGCCACCATTCAAAAAGGGATTATGTAAGCATACAATTAAATGAGTCTTGTTAAAAATGAAAGTAACAAGCATTGAAAATTAATCACTTTCCGATTATTTTACTATGATCTGTGCTCCTGAGGTTGGCTGTTGCCCGTGAATGGCAGAAACATGGCATTCTTTTCCCAGCATCTCGTTCAGCGCTGGCACAGGAATCAGCAAATACTATAAATCAGGGCTTGATTTGCTGTGTTGATATCTGGATGAGGGGTAAGCAAACTTCAGCACCCAGGTCAAATCTGGCTTGCAGTCTGTTTCTGCAAGACTCACCAGGTTTTACATTTGTAAAGGACTGCTTTAAAAGGGAGGGCCAGGAAGAAAAAGACCATTTCTGGTCCACAAAGTATAAAAATATTCACTCTCTGGTTCTTTACTGAAAACGTGGCCAACCCCTGGTCTAGACTTAAAGTGATGTGTAAGGTATTAATAATACAAATTAAACTTAAGAGCATATCCTATCTGTAACTGTTGGCACAGAAAATTTAGGAAATATTCCTCCAGTATTTGAAAACTATGACCCCGTCAGCAAAGAAGTCTCTCTTGTCATCAGTGAACAGGTGAAGTTCCAACATACATCTCTACTGTTTCATGCTTGTCTTATTTGTCAATGTAGATGAAAATGTCAACCAACACTCATGTGGGAACTCTACCTGAGTCAATGGGTGAGTTTGGACAGTGACCAAACATTCATTAGCAGTCTGATTTTGTGAAATCAGAGTTGAATCACAGCCATAAGTTAACTACAGACACAAGAGCTCAGGAAAAAAAAATAAATAAAGAAAAAGAAAAAGAAAGCATTATCTGAGAATCAATAGGGTAAAGAACATTCTGTAATAAGGAGTATTGTATATTTTATTACCATTTGTAAGTGCTACACATCCTTCCTATCAGTGAAATTTATATATACATGTATTTTTTTTCTAAAGAGGTAGTTATTAAACTTTTACCAGCATACCATTCCCACACCCTCAGAGTCTGACTTAATTGGTCTAGGGAATGACCTTGGTATGAGGATTTTTACGTTAATCCAATGTGTAGCCAATGTTGAGAAAAACTGGCTTCGAGGAAAGATCAAAGTGTAGGAAGCAGCATTCCCTTAAGATTTTATTCTTCTTGATCAGAAAGGCTGCTTGAACCTGACCAGGGAGGCTCCAGGAGTGAGCATGAAGGGGGATGTGTTGGGGGCAGGGAGGGTGGAAGGTTTCTCCCAGAATGGGACACAACCCACCGGGCTGACTTTTTTCCAAGTTTTCAGAACAAAATCTTGGAGCCATGTTCCCACAGTCTCCTAGACATGCCGCTGTTACTTCCTTTTGCAAAGTGACTCATTACAAGTTTACCAAAGGTCCCTTTTCCTCTCCGGTTTCCCACAAATATCATACCCATCCCCCACATCCCAGTTTAGACATCCCTTCTTCTCTCTGAACCTCCCCAGTTATAACAAAACCATTCATCTCCTCCCACCCCTGTATTCATGTACCTCTTGCTAAGAAAACCCTGATTTATTAGGGACAGCACTGTGTCCTGCTAAATACTGTTTCCAGACCTACATTCCAGCCACAGGTGGCCTGTGTGACACAATTTTAGTTAATGAGACCTAAGCTGAAGTCTCATGAGTGTTTAGGAAGGAGCCTGTGCTTCCCTGATAGAAGCATTAGATAGAGCTGGTGCAGACCGCTGCCCACTTCCACAGCACTCACTTCCCGAGCTGGGAGCGACCAGCCATGTGCAAAGGTGGAAGAGAATAAGGGGAGCAGGGTCTTTGATGCCAGCAATGAGCCACACCAGTCCCCGACTTCTTGCCTGTGGAATTCTTGTTCTGTGAGAAAAATAATCTCTTAGCTGTTCAAGCCACTCCGGCCTGACTATTCTGTGGCTGCAACCATACAGAAGGCCAGTCTAACAATCTCACACCTGCCTCCCCGATAGCCCTATACTCCTACAGATGTGTTCCACGCCACCTGTTAACAGCCAGTTCCAATGTGTGAAATGGGTCACGTCCCAGGTATTTAATTACAAATCTGTTGTTTGAAATTTGGATACACTTTCCTTACAAGATGGGCCTGTCTTAGAAAAAATCCACAAACAGTTTTAAAGCTATATGTCAACTCCTGGAACAATCTAGATGATTTGAAAGAAGACTCAAGAGGAGTTAGGTGTACATACTTCATCAGGAAGTGAGGTTGCTAACAGTGGCTTGTAAATAAGAAGGGCATAGTGAGGAATCATTCCCAAGGACCCGGCTTTTGCCCAGAGCGGACTTCTGTAGGAAGAATGTGTGGACGTATGGCACGAACTCGGTGGGTGCGTGTGTTTCGATCAGAAGATAGCACATAGCATGGAAAAGCCACATCTTCAAAGTGCAAGAGAAAGGAGATGGTGATATCTGTCCCCTGAGTCTCACAGACCACACACAACCGTTGCATACACGGTTGCATTCTATTTTTGTACCATATTAACAGATATGATATTGGTAATTGTTCTTAATAGAATCACAGAAACAAGAGATGGAAATGCTATATGGTATGATGGAATGCTGTTCCTTTACCATTGATCATTATAATAAGCCTGCTCAGTCATTACTTAGAAACCATGCTACAATTTGCCAATGAGGCAGACCAAAATGGGGAGATAAACAAAATTGGGTTTCCTTGCTAAATGCGATGCCTAAGTTTTACGATATTTTGCTGAAGTTTTAAACTGATTGTCAATTAGTCAATGAGCTATGGCAGGCAGTGTATTTCTGGCTAATTAGTGTGTGTCTTAGGGGGGTTATTTGGCATGAGGCTGAGGGCAAAGTAATTTGTATCTCCCAGGAAGTGCGATAATTGCCTTAAGCTGAACTGCTTGGAAAGTGTATTAATTCTATTAGGAAACATTCATGTTATTTTACATGACATCCTGTATATTCATGAAGTATACTCATAAACCATCAATTATTCATTTCAGGGGCATTATCACATGAGCAGGCCATCACTGAGAACTAGGCAAAAGGATGGGGTTGTTTGTGCAGTGGGAGAATTCATGCGTTGTTGGAAAAGATGCGGGTTGGGTTTTGGAATTTATCTTATTAGGACACTGGATCCTAACAGTGTGAAGAGGTAGTCTTGAGAAAGGTCAAAGGTAAGGTCATTTGCTTTAAACTAGCTTTTCAGGAAGCCAACAGGCCTTCTATTCAGTTTGCTTATGTGGTCTGGAAAAAAAAAAAAAAAAAGCCCTGTGAGAGCTAAAACCTACAGAGATTATATGCTTAATCTTGGTACTTTGGGACACTTCCTACCCCGGTCCTCCTCAGAATGTCCAGATCATGAAAAAGTCTTATGAATGAATGTTCAGACCATGTAACAGTTATCAACTATGGTATAACAGATGACTCCAAAGCTTAGTGGCTGAAAACAACACACATATCTTTACATTTTATTTTTTTTCTTTAAATTCAATTAATTAAGATATAGTAAATTATTAGTTTCAGAGGAAGAGGTCAGTGATTCATCAGTTATATATAACACCAGTGTTCATTACATCACGTGCCCTCCTTAATGCCCATCACCCTGTTACCCCATACCCCCACCCACCTCCCCTCCAGCAAACCCTTAGTTTGCTTCCTAGAGTTAAGAGTCTCTTATGGTTTTTCTCCCTCTCTGATCTCATCTTATTTCATTTTTCCCTCCCTTCCATGATCCTCTGTTTTGTTTCTTAAATTCCACATATGAATGAAATCACATAATTGTCTTTCTCTGATTGACTTATTTTGCTCAGCATAATCCCCTCCAGCTCCATCCACATCGTTGCAAATGGCAAGATTTCATTTTTGATGGTTGCATAGTATTCCATTGTGTGTTTTTGTGTGTGTGTGTGTGTGTGTGTGTACCACATCTTCTTTATCCATTCATCTGTCGATGGACATCTGGGCTCTTTCCATAACAACACACATTTATGATCTCACAATGTCAGTGGGTCAGAAACTGGGTACAGCACAGCTGGGTCCTCCGCTTCCCCACCCCTCACAAGGCTGCAGTGGAAGAGTCAGCCCAGCGTCCATGGTCTCCCCTGAAGGCTCACCCAAGGAAAGATCTAGTTCCAAGCTCAGTTTCAAGCCCTCATTTTCTCGAGGGACCAAGTTCCTGGATGGACGATGACCAGAAGGCTCCCTTAGTTCCTTACCACTTGGGTGTCTCCAATATGGAAACTTGTGTCATCAAAGCGTGCAAGTCAAGAATGCAAGGCAAAGGTCATGATCTTTCGTAACTTAAATGCAGAAGTGACAACCTAGCAACTTTACCACATTCTATTGATTCAAATCCAATCACTGGGTTCAGATGACCCTGAAGGAGAAAGAATTACCCAAGGTTCTGAAAAGCCAGGTGTGGGATCCCTGGGGCCATGATGAAGCCTGCCTACATGGCCAGCCTCAGCCCTCAAGGTTTCATACTCTATCAGAGTCTCTGGAGGCTGAAAGGAATAGCAAGAGAGACCTAATTTAGGCTGGGCAGCTAGAGGAGGCCAATCTGCACAAGTGACATTTAATTTAAAGACGCAAAATGAAGAGAAGTTAGCCAGAACTCAGCGGGTATATGCGCTTGGATCAGAATGTAAAGGGCAGAAAGCATGACATGTTTGAGAAACTGAAAAAAAGACCTGAGTGCACAAGGGGGAAGGCGGGACGAGATGAGGCTGGCAAGATAGGCAGAGGCAGGATCGTGCGGGGCTAGAGTCAGGGCGGGAAGTGTGAATTTTATTCTGAGCACAAGTGGGAAGCCACTGGAGGGTTTTAAACACAGACTGACACAATCCAATTTACATTTGCAAAAGATCTCTGGAGCAGCTGCTCAGAGAATGAACTGGAAGCAGAGAGAGCAGTGAGGAGGATCTGCTCACTAGGGACCACGAGAACCTATTCGAGGAAGGTGGCGGGGATGTGGAGAGAAATGGGCGCGTGCAAGATACCATTCAGAGGTGAAAATTGAGAGCCTTGGACAGCCTACCCACATGTCACATTGTCAGGTTTCCTCACCCCCTCTCCTCTCTGCCCATTTATTAAGAGGAATAAAGAGCGAGCTGCGGAAAGGTCCACATAAGCATGGTAGGAAGAGCAAGAGGAGGACAGAAAGACATAGGCGATGATGGAAAGGGAGATGCAGTGTGAGCACGGGTTGAGAGCAGCTCACGGGTTGGGAGCAGCTCTGCAGGGTGAGGCCCCTCCTTCCCCTCCCCAGCCACACTCCCTGGGGCACCTGGCTTCACCTCTCCACACGTCCAGATCCTCTCATACAAAAAGAGCTGCCTTTTAGGATTACTGAAAAGATTCAATTCAGTAACAAAATCGTTCATAACCCTAATACATTTACCCCCGGCTCAGTCACTCACTCCGTCCAATGTCTCTACTCACGGGCACTGCCCTGCTGACAGCTGGAGCCAGAATCACACAGCCCATCTCCACCTTGCTCTAAGCCCCTCCCCCGCTTCAGTGTGCTGGGCAGCACTTCACCGGCACCTGCTCTACTTTGTTGGTCCGATGTTCTGGTTCTTGAGGCCTGAAGGAGAGCCTGGCCTGCGGCGCACGCTCAGCAGGAGTGCCAGCAGCCTCCAAGCACAGGGCCTGAACAGCAGCACCGTGGTGCGGGCTTCTCTAGGGTTTCTAGGTACATGGCAGACAGTGTGGAGGAAGCTGCCTGGGACATAAAGAGAGGAACGAGTAATAAATACTGACATGATGCTTTATAATGGACAAGGCCTTTCTCAGATGCCCTGCCTCAACTTACCCTCCTCAACAGTCTCTGAGATGGAGCGCGTCCCCATTCCCAGGTGAGGCAAACTGAAGGTGAAGGGACTTAATAAACTTCTCCAAAGTCCAGAAACAACAGACTCTGGAAAGCAAGCCAGGGTCCCGCCTTAATATGAAGTCACTACCCAATGGGGCAAAAGTTTAAACATTCCTTCCAACTCGCTAGGAGATCTACCGACCTGCACCCAATGGAATTTGCATCGAGTTCTCTGGAATGGCTCACATACAGTCCACCCATCTCCTTTCCCGGCTCCTCTCCAGACGCCCCAGCAGAGCTGCAGACAGTCAAGCAGCCAGTTATGTGGTTACTGGGAAACTTCTCCACATCCCATAGTTCCCTTTTTCTTTAAGAAGAACTCATCTGTGCCTCACTGACCTTCTCACCTTAGCTCAATCCTACCACAGACTCCTGGCCTGCATACTTACTATCTGTAAAAATAAATTAGTAAAATCCCTTCACTTTGACTCACATGCATTCATCAAACAAGTATTGACCGTCTGCTCGGCATCAGGCATGGTGCTAGGACATGGAACTCACTCGCATGTGGAAGGGAAGGCCAGCTTAAAGAAGGAATCACTGTGTAGTTAATACTACGGCTAGAGCTATAAAGGAGAAGTTCAGAGAGATACGAGAGCATGAAAGGAAGACCCATCTGTGACCGGGGGTGGGGGGGGGGGTCTGGGAAGGCTTCCCTAAAGAAGGGTCATTTTTTTTTTAAGATTTTATTTATTTATTTGATAGAAAGAGATCACAAGTAGGCAGAGAGGCAGGCAGAGAGAGACAGGGGGAAGCAGGCTCCCCCCTGAGCAGAAAGCCCAGATGTGGGGCTCAATCCCAGGACCCTGAGATCATGACCTGAGCTGAAGGCAGAGGCCGAACCCACTGAGCCACCCAGGTGCCCCAAGAAGGGTCATTTAAACTGGATAAGAAAGCAGGAGAACATCCTAGGCATAGAGAACAGTGTATGAGACCCTGAGACCTCAAAAAGCTTCCAGAAACCACAGAAGCAAGATCGAAAACAAATTAACAGAGTAAATGTGAAGAGGCTTGACACTGGAAGAAGCCAGAGAAGTAGCTGGTAGCCACGAGGAGCCAGGCCTACCCAATCTACTTTTCCCTCTCCTCCAAGATGAACAAGAACAAGAAGGCCACAACTTTGGCCTCGTTTGACTGTTAGCGTAGAAACACCGCTGGCACTAATCTGTGCCTAGAAAGATATATGATTATGTCTCAGACAGCACCTTGAAAATGTCTTATCCTAGGAAAGTGGCTTTTGTCTTTGTGATACACAACACGAGCCATATCTGTCCACTCAGCAACCATGGATTTGCACACTCGGAGTAGTGGAGGCAATCTGCCTGTGGCTCCTTCCCAGGGAAACAAACCTTCTGCTCTGGGCCGAGGCTTCTCATGCAGTTCAGGAAGCCTCCATCCACCATCCACTTGGCTCCTGGAGGTCACTGGTCCTCAGTGGGGGATATTGTGAAGCTTGAGGGCACATTTTTGGTTGTGTTGATGACTGGGAGGCACCATCAGCATTTACTGGGCAGGGACAGAGATGTCTGAGATGGTCACAGCCAAACACTGTCCAGGGTTTCCACCAGGCATGGATGCAGGTGAAAAATCCTATTTACACTTTTTTTGAGACTAGAACAGAACTATGTGTTACATATAAACACGAATCTTTTTGCACAGTTTCCGCATACCCTTCATTATCCAATAATGAAACTGCAGCGGGAATTGGGGAAGGATTTACTTTTTTTCCAAAACTTTTCCCAGAGTAAGTCACCACTTCCCCAAATCATATCATGGTATTTGAGTCACCCATAGGACATGTATAAATCTGCCTTTGAATCCGTCACATTCATGATGATTATATACATATATATATGCATATATACATATATCTGTCTTGTTTCAAAATGTCACTCTAAAGAAAGTGTCAATATTCAGTTAGATGTGGTTCTACTTCTCTCAAATCCAAACACATTGGTAATAAGATGAGGAAAGCGCCAGTTTTCCTAATGAGCCCCAGTTCCCTGCCGCTCAAGGGTTGCTCACAGACCAGCAGCATCTGCGTCTACCAGCATCTTTGGTAGAGGAAGGATTCCAGGCCCCATCCTGGATCTACTAAATCTGGGTCTGCTCTGCATTAAGACCCCCAGATGACTTCGAGTCACATAAAATTTGAGATGCCCTCTTCTACATTAGGTACGAAAAAAGCACTGGGAAAGCATTTTTAAAAATCACAAATAACTTTCCTTTTATTTCTCCTATGACATTAGGGCATTATATTAATCTTTTAATTACATGGAAAAGGTAGGTTATGTTATCAATGAATTTCACCTCGAGAAAATAAAATGGGAGTTACAAAACCTATTTTAGGAAAAGAGGGTGCTCTGTCTGATAGGGTTGAGAATGCTGTTGTAAGATTCCTGGAATTCAATAATTGGGTGTGGTGAACTTTGCAGCATGGGAATGGGAATAGGGCATCAGAGTCAAGTGTCTCTGAACTTGGTCGTTTATACGCTCTAATGAGTCCTAAACCGGTATGTCCACCTCCGTGTCCCCCCACTCCCACCCCCAGAGCATAGCAGATACATCCCTGCTTTCTAAAGATAGCCTGGCCAGCTGACAGAGTAAGTCCTGCTGTTTTGTACGGGTCAGGCCACACTCACTTATTCTACAAATGCATTTTGATCCCCTTCTATGTGCCATGCACTGTCACAGGGCTGTGAGTAATAGAAAGACAAAGCCGGCCTTTGATGAGCTTACAACAGACAGCTAAGAGGCCTGCAAACAGCTGTATGAAGAATTAGGGAGAGGTGGGTGCCTAAGAGAGGCACAGATCCTGCAAGACACATGTGATGGGGCGTGGGGGGGAGGTCACGCCCACATAGAAAGAGCACAGAAGGGTCCCCGAGACTCCCCCGAGCCTCCACACTGCCCAGAGACGGGGCTTCATGCCAGAGCTCTCTCGTGCCACCATGCAGCTATTTAAATCTCCCATGCTCCCTCAGACCTGGCTGGCTACACCTGTCCCCTCCATCCTCAGCAGGGGAGCTTGCTTCCTTATTCTCACAGTAAAGAGAGTCACCAGGTGGAACTCCTTGCATTTCCCACCATTGCTTCCTGGACCCTGACTGGTGCGTGTGCCCTCTCTACTGGATCCTTCATATTAACTGATAACACACTTTGATGTGTTCTAAGGTCATTTTTCAACCATCACTCAAGCCCCTGGCCTCTCCACTCCTCTCCTTCACAATCAGACTTCTTTAAGAACAAAATGTATTTTTGTATTTATCTCCATCTCCTCAACTCCTCCTCACTCTTCAACCCACTGCAACCAGCCTCTGACCTCACCACCCACAGAAGCCCCTCTTACTCATATCACCAACTGACTGCTTCTTACTAATACCAACAAACCCTTCTCTGTCTTCCTCTCATGGGAACTTTGGCAGTGTTGGACACTGCCGATTGAGCCCTAGAAACAGCCTCTTCCCTTGGTCAGCCTGTCAGCCACAGCCTGGTCATCCTCCCCTACCTCACGGGTTTCCTCTTTTCAGCCTTCCTGGTGGGTTTCTCATCTCTTAAATGCTAGGGGTACCTTGGGGTGCAACCCAAAACCCTCCTTGCTTTCAACAAACATGTTCTCTGGTCTCAACCATTTATATCCTTTAATGATTCCCTATCTATAGCTCCAGCCCAGCTCTCCCTCTTGAACAGACTTCTGGAAATTCTACTTGTCCTAAAGCTACCTCAAACTCATTATATTCAAAAACAAACTAGTTATCTCCCACCCAACCTGTTCTTCATTCCTTGAACTCTGTTTATTGAATGGCACCAACATCTACAGTTTGCCCAGGCTAGACCCTGGGGCATCATCCTTGTCTCTTTCCACAGCCCCACACCCAGTCACCCTCAAATCCAAGCTTTATCCTATAGCCAGAATCATCTAACAAATGAGTATGGTTATCTCACCACTCTGCTTGGAACACACTCATGGTTCCCTCATTACCCTCAGGGTAGAGTCTGGCCCCATTCTTCCAGTGCTTTAACTTCCTTCTCATTCATCCTCCAACCTCAGACCAGCTTGGTCTTCCTAAAATTGAAGCTTACTCAAGTTACCCTCACACCTCTATAGCTTTTTAAATTGCTGGTGGATCCCCTATTACTAAGAGGACCAAACCAAACATCTTAATTGATTAGGTTCTGTTGGGAGAAAACAAAACAAAAACATGAAGCATTCAGAATGGCTGGAGCACAAAGCATCCTTCCAGGAGGACAAGAGATGACCTGGAAAGGTGCACTGGGTCAGATCACATAATGCCTTGAATGCCCAAATAGGACATTTACACTCATACCAGGAGAAGTGGAAAACAGGTCTCTGCAAAGTTTTGAGCAGGTGAGGTGAAGCTCTTGCACAGACCGTGGTGCCCCTCATCACCTCGTGTCCTCTGTGGTAGGCAGTTCACTGTGAGCGCAAACTCTCCTTGAGACAGCCCAGCCTGAAATACGACCGACCTCAAGATTATGCCACGTACACTTCCGTTTGCAGCCTCAGGACTTTGGGACAAAAACTGTCACGAGATGGATGAGAATGCACCCTGCCCCCCAAAACTCCCAACAGTTTGAGGGTAATAAAGGAGGAGGAGGCACAGCTGAGCCTCTTGTTCAAGCCAGGGTGACAAGAAGATGCAGGTGCCGTGGGCAGAAACAGAGGGCCTCACCGGAAGGCAGCGGCAGCTTGACATCCAATCGCCAGTGAGCAGAAGAACAAGGAGGCAGGAAAGCAAGTCACGTGGAGAGAAGTGGGAGTACCTTGGAGAGTTCAACCTGCAGGCTAGAAAAGGTGAGAGGGGCTAAGAGCTCCTTCACCTGCCTAATGTGTCTGGCAGGAAGGAGAGTCCAGGAAAGGAAGGAGGGAGATGGGGAACCAGTAGAGGGCCGACACCCTGGAGGAGCTGATGATGTCTCAGAGGGTGAAAGTGCCTTCTAAACCCTGCCCTGACTGTGAGGGCATGAGCAGCCTCTCCCCAGGATGACTGAGCAGGAAGGGCAGGAGCCCATGGACTTCATTCTCACTTCCAGAAGGAGGGCGATCTAAGCAAGACTAGATCCAGCTGTGAGTGTTCCAACCTGCATCTTCTACCCCCACACCCCTGCCATTCCCAGTCTTCCTGGTGGTGATGCGGCCTCACCCCGGGCTTTGCCTCCCGAGCCGCTCTGAGAAGACGAGCAAAGAGGCGAGGCTTGCCCTTGGTACCCTCACCACTGCCGCCTGGGGCCTTTTCTCTGCACCATTCCCTCCCCGGCAGGGGCCCAGCACTGTCCTGCTGGCTCCCTCCTCACTCCCTGCATAGCTGCCCTCCCAGCACAGCCACGGCCAGGACCTCTAGCTCCTTCAGAACCCATCCACCCAGGCAGCTTCACCAGTGGGTGCTCAGCTCTCTGGGCTTAAACACGCCTATACATTGAACTGGGCTCTGGACTTCAAAACAACTGACACCATGTGTGCACACTGAGACCTTCTCAATCCCCCTCAACCACACAGGGCTCATGTCCACCTGAACCCCTAGGACCGCCCTCCCTTACCCTGAGAACTTCACTCATCTTTTCACACAACCGTCCCAGGAAAGGGCAAAAACTGCCTCTACCTTTGGGTGAGACAGTTTTGTCCAGCAGTATGTACCTTGTTGTCCTTCTTCGGACAAAGGGGGGCCACCAATGTAAAACATTTATTTGGGAGAGCAAGGCACACTCACAGACACAGACATCAATTTGTCTTAAACACCAAATTGGCAAATTCATGATCCAATCTCCGTGGGGGACGTTTCTTTGAATAAGTTTGAGGCAAAGGGAAATCAGTTCACGTCTTTCACTCAATAAATATCTTTTTGAACACCTGCAGTGAATTCGGGGCTCAAGCAGACAAGAAAGAAATGTCAAATGTCTACCCAACCCTCAGAATTGCTTTGGGAAGGAGAGACATTCCCAAGGAGGATGCCAGGTGACAACACAGGTAGCAGGACAGGGTGAGGACCACAGGGCCAGACGAACGTAGGGACCCTTAAACCCAAGTATGCCTAAGAATCCTCACAGTATGGAGTCAGTTAAAATGCAGATTCTTGGGTGCTGCCCAGGAGATCAGAGTCACTAGGTCTCTGGTGAGTCCCAGAAATCTGCATTTTAAATCATCCTGATGTGGGTATTTTCTTCAAGAAATACTGGTCCAGCCAGTAGCTCTTTGTAGGGACCAAAGGAAAAAGGAAGCCCACTGGGCAGGCCCAGGAAGGGAGCTATTTTTTGTGTTCAGCCCTTAAGAAGCTGGCAAGGAACCCTTTTCATTCTTCCTCTGCAGGGCTGAATGTTTTGAAGGAGAGCCAGTACCTTGCCATTATCTGGAGAATGTGCAATTGGCACTGGGAATAAAAAAGGACGTGGACCGCTGAGTCTGGAGTTGATGAAACCAGTTTATCTGAATCTGATTCCAGGCCAGTCTGATGCTGAAAGGTAGCGTCCTGACTCCCTGAAGCTTTCCCGTCTATTGTTTTTCTTTTCCTGGGTGGCTGTGCCAGCACCTCATAGATATCATTATTTTCAGATTACTGTTATTACACGCATTCTTCTTGAATACAATACTACTCTGTTTTTATCTCCATAGAGCGGAGGACCAAGTTCCAGTTGTTTTGTTTTGTTATTTTTTTTTTAATCTGTATGTGTAAAACAATCTGAGCACTGGCCTCTGGGGGTGATTCTCTTTGCTTGTGGGTGTGGTAGAAGGAGAGAAGAACCGGAGGAGGAGGACCTGCCCCAGAGGGAGAAAAGGCACCATAGGGGAAGCTCTTCATGACCCTCCTGTCCAGTCACTCACTGCTTCTCAACCTCCGCGCTAAGACTGGCAGCTTCCGTTCCAGAGGAGGAATACAGAATAAATAAATGAACAAACACATAAACTGGGAAACAACATTAGCGATAAGTGTTATAGGTTGTTGTTGTTTTTTTAAGTGAATGAGGCAAGTAGACAGGGATTAGACTGGGAGGCCAGGGAGGAGGTCACGGGGAACAGCTGTAGAGAGACTGGGGTGGGGGGGGAGCACACTCCAGATTCCCTTTTGTAGGAATGAGCATAGCACATTCAAAGAACAGAAAGAAATTGTAAATGTGGCCACAGCCAACGTGAGATCAGAGCATAAGAGTAATACAAAGAATTTGGAGAGGGCTCAGAGGTTTCGTGTCAGCTGGCAAGAACAAGAAGCTAAATCCTTGGGCTGACTTAATGATTTCCCTATGACCAAGGGGACAGGGTGGTGTCCAGTTCCCAGAAGACACTCCAGAAACTGAGCTATCACTGTATCAGGAGCCAATCGAGTCTGATATGAAGAAAACGAGTTTCTGCCATTTAGCAGCAATGAGTGACGAGTAACACACCCCAGAAACTGACAGAATGTCAAGCCTGCCTGCTACCCCTGGGTCATCCCGGCCTGGAATTTCTGGCCCAGGAAGAGCAGTCGTGGCTTTCTTCCTCGGTGGATTTTCCTAAGGAGAGTTCAAAACAAAAGAAAAAGAAAGATCAGCGAGCTTTCTGAAAGCCACGCACCACAAGATTGTGGGTGCTATGTCTGCGTCGGGCTCTGTCAGGATCTCTGTAGCAGACGTGCCTGTGTATAGCTCTCCACGAGTGTGAAGCGCAGGGGTGAGGAGTCCGTCAGAGCAGATTGCAAACCAGATATGAAGAACTTTTGGTGGCAAGTCATATTTTACTAAACACATAAGCCTGTTCTGCTGACTCAGGATCTGGCCTTAAATCTGGACCTTTGGTAGACGTTGAGCCAAGGGAAGACACTGGCCTGGTTGGCTCTGGCCCCCCACCTGGGTTTGTCTCAGGCCAGCTGTTCCATAGGGACCTCCAAAGCAGTGTGGCCAGAGAAAATACAGCATGCCTAGCTTAACTTGAATTTCAGAAAAAGACCAAGTAACTTTCAGTATAAGTATGTTCCATGCAATGTTTGGGATATATGTATGCTAAGAAATTTATTCACTGTTTTTCTGAAATTCAAATTCAACTGAGCATCCTGTATTTTTATTTGTTAAATCTGGCATCTCTCCTTTGTCACAGTGTATGAACATCAAGCTTCCTTGGGTTGTACTGCAACACTGAGACCCCCACCCCCACCCAGTGGGGCTTCTCAGAGTGAGATTTGCTTCCACCCTACCCAAGAAAATAGAAAGCTCTCTGCGTGGAAACATACACTTAAGAGCCCTCTGAGGGCGGAGCTGGCCTGATAGAGGAATCATTAGACAAGGAATTATTAGACAAAGATGACATTCAATTTTGTGGCAAAGGGATCCAAAGTATGGCTCCCTGGTTAGCCTGACTGTACTTCCTAAATCTGATCCTAAAGACTGAGAATATCTCAGTTTTTCAGAAGAGTGAGTCTGCACAAAACATTTCTTATCCTCCACTCCTGAGCTATGCACTTAAGCCCTGAGATATGGGTGCCCTAAATACAGATGCTGTCAGGGAGCCCCTGAACACGGGTGCCAGGATCCCCTGCAGACAGCCCCCAGTAGTTTTCTTTGGACCAAGCTTTCCAACCTTGGCTCTCACCCAGGGCTCATTAGCTCCTTACGGCCCCAGATGCTCTTGCATGCTCCCCTGACCCACCCTTCTCTTGCCTAATTCGACCTTAGTAACCCGAGGCCGGGCTCTGGCTGCTTGCCCTGGGCACCAGTGGCTATGTTCCTGGGTGTTATTGCTGGGATTTGTTCCGGCCTCTTAAGAATGCCACGTTGGCCAGCCCAAATCCCCAGCCCCTACTGGCCTGCCCTGTCCAGCAAGAAGACGAGACACAAAGATCATTCAGTTCTGTCCATACCTTCACACAGGACTGTGAATTCTATATTCCCCCTCACCCCCCAAAAGTCTCTTAGACAAGTTCAACCTCCATGTGCTAGTAGTTGAGAGAGTTGTGACCACTACTTCTGTTCTTCGGACCATCGCTTGGCACTTGGGATAGCGCTCCAGGAATGACAGTGTGCAAAATCTTCTCCCTGCAGCCCCTGCCCAGCTCTAAGGGCAGAGGTGTACCATCTAATGGTCTGCCCTCCTCTCACAGTTTTGGGGTCTGGTCTCTGGTTCCTTTCTCACTCAATTCCCTAGACACATTACCCACGACTATGTCAGGGATCCAGGGGCAGCTGAGCTCTAGTTTGATAGAGAGATGATGTAAGGTCACTTTCCACCTTACTATCTTGAGAAAGCATGAAGCTACCAAGTTCAGAGGGCCTGAAGCCTGTTCCAGGCAGAAAGCACCTTCTCCGTGACCCAGTTCTCTTGTAGAATCTTCGGAACCTGTCTCTGCACCTTCACTGTGGCAGATGGCTGATGTTTCCCCACATTACTGTCTCGGGCTGAGGCTGCAATTTTCCTGATTTGGCCCTTGCATATTATTTAATTGTTTATCTTGACATACAGGTTTGTCCCAGAGGGGGATGCTTTAACAGTGGCGTGGCATCCCTCGATATATATAGAGAGAGAGATTCACTCCAGCGGACGGTTTTCTCCTGCCAGACTCCTCCCAATTATCCTGCAGGCTTCTTTGCCCCGAGGGCAGTTTGCTGCTCCAAGGGACTGGAATTGGCTTAAAAAAAAATTCCTTCCTCTCTGTGCCCCATGTGAGGGGGCATTGTGTGCTCTCTAAATAATAAGCCTGGCTTTGTGTGACCTAACCGGACGGGGCTCTTGGAGAGATTTCTCAGTTGCAGAGTGAGCCGTCAGCTGCACCCTAGGAAACCAAAAAGTTTCCAGACCAAGGAGAAAAGTCCATGACAGCAAGACTTTTTTCCCCCCTTAAATCGTATTGTCAACTAATTCCTCTCTTCCACTAGCTTTCAGGGTAATTAGGTAAAAGTACAGCAGAAGAATCCGAGTTCCTATTCTGATAGGATAAATGACAGCATTTAATCAGATGGCCCCCACCCATTGCTAACAAAACAACAATCAACAAATTATTTTCACGACCTTACGAGTTAGATACAAGGCACTGTCATCCATCAAGGTAATTAATATACTTGCTGATTTCCTCCTCCAGACCCAGGACTGGCCAGAAACTAAAGGGTTGGGAAGAGATAGAAGCCACAGTGCTTGGCCTCTACCATACAAAACCCACTCACAAGAGGAGAAACTGACCAGAATCGACCACCTCCACTGTGCCAGGCTAGGCATTTACTCACACAAATTATCTCATTTAATCACCTCAATAACCATGGAAGACAGGGAGTAGCAGCTCCGTTTTACAGATTCGGAAACTGGCAATCAAAGAGCATATAAGTGGGAGACAGAATAATGTCCCCCAAAGTTGTCCATGCTCTAATCCCTGTAAATATGTTAGTTCAAATGGGAAAAAAAAGCACGGGGGCTTGGCAGAAGTGATTTAGTTAAAAAAAAAAAATCTTGAGATGGGGAGATTGTCCTGGATTATCTGGGCACGACCCAGGTAATATCAAAGGCCTTTAGGACAGGCAGACAGGAAGGTCAGAGTCAGAGCAACAGAGATAGGACAAGGGAAACAGAGGCTGGAGTGATGTGGGGCCATGAGCCAAGGAACACAGGCAGCCTCTAGAAGCTAGAAAAGGCAAGGAGGTGGATTACCCCTGGAGCCTCTTAAAGATACCAGCCTTGCTGACCCATTAGGCTTGTGACTTCCAGAACTGTAAGGTTAACAAAGGGGTGATGTTTTAAGGTAGGAAGCTTGTGGTAATTTGTTGCAGCGGCAATGGAAAACTAACACAGTGTGCTTATTCACACCCCCAACTGCATTCCACAGACAACTTGAGCTGCCCAGAGAAGGTTCCTTCAAAGTGGTAGGGCTAGGCAGGGCTGCCATATTGCCTCCCTGGGCCCTGGAGTTCTGCAAAGCAGGGGCCCCAGAGCAGGATTCAAACCAAGTCAACAAACGTAACCTTAAAGTCTATATCCTTTCTTCTTTGCTGATCTGCTCTCTAAAGATAACATTTAAGGGCAAAATATCAAAAGAAATATTCTAAAATAACATAAGCTTAATCAATGACTAAGGAATCCAGGAAATAATGGTGTCCTGAGAAAGAATTAGTGGTGCATACAGCAGTGATCAGAGCAGACTTGGTGGAGGGGGTGCAGCTTCACCTGGGCCCTCCAGCATGGGCAGGGTGGGGGTGATGAGGGAGGCAAACAGAAGGCCTTACACATGGGGAAGGGCCTGGTGTAAGAAATGCCACTAGGAAGAGAAAGCAGCAGCCCATCCTCCCCACCCTTGATCCCCTCCTGCTCTCTCACCCCTCCTCTGCCTGTGGATTCCATTAACTCTCCCAACTGAAGTCTTGGCAAAGGCCTTAGACAACATCCTGTGTTGTCTCATACCTTACAGATGGCAAGTTTGGACCCAAACATGCCTAATGTGTCTTTCTTGCCCAGAGCTACCCAGCATATCAGGTCTGCCAGGCCAGCGCTCCCCAGCAATGAGGAACAAAGTGTTTTTAGTTCTTCAAAGTCAACAAGCATATTCTTTGTATGTGTGAGTGGCCCGTCTGATTCAGCCTGTCCAAATAAGGGAAATTTGGAAGAGAATTCCAGATTTTAACCTGGGTGGGGCAACTTTGTTAAATACAAGGACAGTGTGTTCAGAGATACCTTTTCAAGTTACCTTTAGTTTGTAACTAAGGAAATTTTTGTGCAAGAGGCGGCATAAAATAAAAATGACTTGGAGGCAAAAGACCCAACCTCTAGTCCCGAGTTCTGTTGTCACTGAAACATGACATGGAGCAAATTCTGTTACACCCACTACAAAATCAGCACTTGGTCTTAAAATTCTCTTAATCATTTAAGATGCTTTGGGTCACAGGCAACAGAAATCCTGATTCAAACCAGTTTAAACATGAAGGAAATGCATTATCCTGCAAAACAGAAAGTTGAGTGGCAGGGCAGCTTAGAGGCTGTATTAGTCAAGATTCTCCAGAGAAAGAGAACCAACAGGATATACAGAGAGAATGAGATTTATTATAAGGGATTGACTCACGGTTATGGAGGCTAAGAAATGCCAGGATCTGAGATCTGCAAGCTGGAGGCTCAGAAAAGCTGGTACTATAATTCCAGTCCAAACCCCAAAGCCTAAGAACCAGGGGAGTCAGTGGTGTAGATCCCAGTCCAAGTCTGAAGGCCAGAAAACCAGAAGACCAATGCCTGAGGGAGGGAGATGGATGTCTCAGGTCAAGCCAAAGAGCAGATCCACCCTTCCCCCACCTTTTTGTTCTACTCAGGTGCTCAAGACATTGTGTGATGCCCACTCACACTAGTGAGAATGATCTGCACTCAGTCTACAGATTCAAATGCTAATCTCTTCAGGAAACATCTTCAGAGACACACCCAGAAATCATGCTTTACCAGCTATATGGGCATCCTTCTGCCCAGTCAAGCTGACAAATAAAGCTAACCCTTAAGGGTTGATTGATCCAGTGGTATGATGAAGCCATCAACAACCTAGGTTCTTTCTCTCTTTCTCTCCATTCTTGCCATCCTGAGTATCAGCTTATCTTTTTGCTGATAGTATGATGACTGCCATAATTCTAAGCATCACAGTCAGACACAAAGTATCTGGAGGAAAGGGAGAGAGAATCCTCCAGAAGTCTTCCCTTAACATAGCACTGGCCACTGGTGAGCCACATGTACCCATTTCTGAACCAATTACTGGAAAGGGGATCCCTTGAGAAGGGCTGTTCCGGCCCCCTCCTGAGGGTGCGGAAGAGGGAAGACAAGTGAACAAAAGCATGATTCTGTGTGGACAGAAAATGGGAGAAATTGCGGGTCATCAAAATCTGTAGCAATTTCTGTGCTCTCCATGGTCCCTTCTAGCTCCAAAAACCGGTAAGTTACAAACTCAGTGGTTGCCTGATACCATTTAAACCCACACTGGCAAGCTCCATACCCACCCAGAATCAAGCACTGAGCAAGCATCAGAGAACTTTCATGAAGCATCCATTCATGGGAATCTTGACCACATCACAACCAAGACAGTCAATCCCATTGCTTTAACCCTTCTTACCACTGCTGGAGAATTGAAGCCTGGAAGTTTGGGTTACAGAGATGAATGACAGAAAAAGGTTGCTGTTAATTTATGCATCTTCCATGACAATGGAAGTTTATCATCTTCCATGACAAACTACCTTCCTGTTTTCTACCCTGAGACAATCCAAGCAAATCTTGGGGTGCTGCACAGTAAGAGGTAAAGTGGTGGATGGGGGTATGGCATTTTCTAAAAAGAAAATTCAAATTGGCTATTAGAGTTACTGACCTAACATTGACCACTGGCAGACTGTGTCTGTTTAAACTCATTTCCAGATCACTTGAATGAGAAATAGCAGTTTTCTCCTAATACAGACCAGGCCCCTAGAGTTATTTCCTACAGCTGCAATGACTATTGTAAGTAAGGAGAAAATAGATGGATAGAGGTTTGATGAGAAATTTTACACTTCTCGTGAGTCTTTTTTTGAGGGGCTCAGTGTGTTCTCTCAATTCCAATTACCTGCCTCTTTCTTCTCTGGCTGGATTAGTAACTATTCAATTCAACCAAAGCATAGAACAGTATCACTAAAATGATTGTTCCTCTCCCAACAGGATACTTAGGTTTTGACTGAGTAATCAAATTCTGTAAGAAATCTCACCAAGATATTTATTATACCAAGTAACGGGAATAGGAGGTATGCTTTGTTATATAATATATTGTAACTAGCTAGAAGTAATAGATGAAAAAAAAACCTTTCTTAAACACGAAAGTCACACATATGTGGTGTAAATTTATGTCCCCATCTCACAACACTGTTACCAGACAACCAAGAGAATAAGAAGCATATAAAGTAGTAAGTATATTTGAATAAGTAAAAGAAGTAAGCATTTTTCAAGTAATAACTTTTCTAGCAAATTATTGCTGGTAGTTGTCAAACTCTGGAGAAGACATTCTCTTCTTGTTACAAGGCTTAAAGTCGCCATGTAAAAGTGGACCTAGACAGCACATCGAGGTGAATTTCCATAAGACCATAATTAATTCTTTCTCCCCATCAAACCTCTAAGCAGACCTGTGTGTCACAGATGTTATCCTATCTTATATGGGATTCATTTCCATTCCAACCCTGGTGGAGTGGCTAATAAGTAGGGTAATGGTCCAAACAAGAAGAAATAAAAGAGAAAAACCAGGAGAAAAACAAAGGTCCAGAATCATCTGCAAGCTGAGTGACATGTACTTGGAGAATGGTGGGCCTAACAGTAGCCAAACGGGAGAAGAGGTGGGATGTGTTAATTTTCTTTCAGACCCTCATTCCAGGTCCTGGGTTTATCCTACCTCACAGGCCATCTCAGTGAAGAACAAGGAAAAACGAAACAAAACACATTCATTTGGTGGAGACCTCTTATTTGAGGTCTTCAACATCACATGGAGCATTTTTTTTTTTTTTTAATACCATCTTTTGCTCCCCTGCTTGAGTTTTTTCCTTGGGTGGAAGGCATCTTTAAAGCCTTCTGCCTTTCATTCTCCCAGAATCTGTGCTCTGATCTTGAGGCATTAGTCACAGTTCCAAGGAGGGGACAGGTCAAATAACTTTACAATCAAAACCTAAACCTAAACAGATGGCTCTTTTATTCCAAGAAAGCACAAGCACTTGTCATTCTCCTGTGATAATGGGATTTGGCCTTACCGTTAAGGCATCCCAGAGGCAGTGAGCTGCGGTTCTGGCCCAGGAGCCCCACATCGCAGGCTATCTGCTCAGTTTCAACTCCCAGCCAACAGACTTGAGATCTTCCAGCCAAGTGTGGACTCCAGGATGAGCTAAAAAGACAAATGCCCGAGGAAATCATCGGCAGGCTGGCTACATGCTCCAAGTGTGGACTTCGAACTTTCAAGTGCATCTATTCACCTGAGGACTTGTTAAAAATGCAGATTCCTGGATCTGCTCCCTGACCCTCTGAATCAGCCCAGGAATCTGCTTTCTCAAGAGGCTTAGCAGGTCATTTTTATACTCTGAAATAGGAGGACCACTTCTAGACCCTCAGTACTCAAACTTGGTCTTAAAACCAGGTGCATTAGCTGCTAGAGATGCAGAATCTTAGGTCCCATCTCAGTCATCCCAAATCACAACCTGTATTTTAACAGGATGCCCAGATAATTCCTTAGAGTTCAAGAAACATGTTGCGAGAGTAGTTTTGTCTTATAACCTGGTTCCCACCAGCTAGGAAGAGAGAGAGTGCAGCAACCCAAAAAGGGCGTCCCTCTCAATCCTAAACTACAGATTAGCATCAGTAAGGAAGTCTTTAATATTTCAGTCCTGTGGTAGCCAATTTAACTCAGCCTTCTGGAAGGGGGCCTGGACATCTGTAGTTTTAAGAGCTCCCCAGCTCTTAACCAACGTGCAGCCAGAATTGAGAACCACTCTTCCACCAAAGCGAAATTCAAAATCAAAGCTTAAAGCCCTAAAGACAGCATGAAGCTGGGTCTCACTCCCCTAAAAAAGCAATCAGCCATTTGCCTAGTAACAAGGGATTCCTAATATATTTGCCTTTTACTAAGAAGAGGCAGCTTCGGCCTTTTGAATGGCTACTCATTGTCCACGCCTCATATAAACATGTTGGGTCTCACTGCCTGGGAGCTCAAAAGCAGCATTCCCATTCCCTTTGTTACTCAAGGCCAGGCTCTGGCATCCTCAGGATGGGAAATGGTTCCTTCTGAGGCAGCATTTCTCTTAGCTTTCTCTGCCCCTGGGATTTGTGATTCTGGACAAGGCATATGTCTTCTCACCATGCCATTTCCTTCATTTGCAGAGGGAAAACACAGTGTTCATTGATTCCTTTGGTTAAGCTGACTGGTGCCCCTGGCTCCCATCCAGTGAGTATTTCTCTTTGCAGCAATCCTCAGCTGGGGGAGAGCCAGGAGGGAGATGGCAGCCCACTTAGAGCCCTGAGCCCCTGCGCCCTCCATCCTACGAGCACTCCAAATGTCAGCTCATTCCGCTGATTCTCTTCAGCCCAGGCAGTTTCATCAGAAAGCCTTAGAACAGGTTTGAGAATAGAAAGGCTACTGGATTCCTTTGAAATGTCTGAGTTCGGTTTAAGTCCAGACTTCTGTAGACCCCGGCTGGAAGAATAAAACCCTTTTCTCCCATGGGAAAGCCTCCTAACTGATCTGGGTAAACACTCTTGAACTCTAACTGTAACAATACACATGTACCGTTGTTTCTGTAAGTATTCATAGTCGGTGTTTCTTTTTAACAGTTGCGTACACCATCCTCATCTTCTCTTCACCTCCTCCTCCTCCTAACACTGATGGCTTGCTGTGTGCTAAACACATCACCACAGGATCCGCACAACCGTCTGCGCGAGTAGGTGTTTGCTATTTGTATACCCATTTTACAGATACAGTGCTGAAGTTTCAGTAAGTTAAACAGCTTGCTCCGGGTTCCACACGGTAAGAGCGACAGAAACCGGATTTTATCCAGATTCGCGTGATTCCACTAGGATACGTCTACAAAATGGGTTCTTCCTTTGGACGTTTCCCAACCCCTCACTTCCGGCCTCTGTGCTTCCCAGAGCAAGATCTCTGCCACCAGATCTTCCCTTCCAGCTCCCCTTGTCTAGGAATTAGCTGTAGAATGTGCCAGAGTATAAAGGATTTGGAACCAATGAGTGAAGTGGAGTATTTATACCATACACCCTGAATTTCATATGAATGAAACATTTATATGAAACCATGGAAGTACTAGAAATATTTATAGGTGGGAGATTTAGAAAACCTTGAGGTAAGGAAGGACTTTAGAGAGTGATTCCAGAGGCAGAAGCCATAAATTCAAATATTAAGAACTTAAACTGCACAAAAACTTTAAATGCAAATTTAAATGTGAAAAGCAATTGACAAATTGGGAAAAGTAGAAAACATATGACAAAGACTTAATAGAGAGAATATATGTGTAATAAAAAAAAAACCCTACAAACCAGCAAGAAAAAGATGAACACTCCAATTAAAAAATGGGCAAACATAAAAGAATAAAAAGACCACTAATACTCATGATTGATGATGATGAATTCTGGCAACAGATTTTACATTCTCTGCAGGTGGGAGTATGAATTGACATAACCTTTCCAAAGGTCAATTTGACAAAATGTAGTAAAACTTTTCTAAAACACAGAACAGTTAACCCAGCTGTTTTGAGGAATCGATCTTAAGGAAATAATTAAGGACATGCAACGTGACCCAGCAGGAGAATGACCCAGGAATGGTGCGGACAGAAATAAGACACGTGGCAACACTCTCAAAGCCCAGAAAAGCAATGGGTGAAAATCTGAAACCACAACCCTGCAGTGGAAGTACTGGGTGGTCATTAAAGACAAAGTCTATATATTGAACTATATTCATTGTGAGGATGCTCCCGTGGAAAGATATTCACAACATTTCATTCAGAAAAAAAGGAAATCACTTGCCCCATAGAATAACTGTGTTGGCACTCAGGATATTCAAGAAAGGTCTGTCTCTAGGTAATGAGAGTGTCTGGGGTTTCTATTTTTTTTCCTTTTGCATGTTTGAGTTTTTTGTTAGTCCAATTAACACGTACTGCTTTTGTAATAAGAATGAAAAATACAGTAGGAGTTGTAAAAGGGGACTCAAGGAGCCCCAGTCCTAGTCCCTGGTGACCAGTACTGAAAGGAGTAGACTGAGTCACAGAAGTGAGCCACACTCCTGAGAAGGAACTGGGACCTGCTCAGGAAACAGTCTTGCTCTCCCAGCACCATGCTGGCCCAGTGGAAGCCTGTCCTTCCCTGTGGCCAAACCAGCAGCCACCCCACCTCTCTGCACCCTTCTATAGAGAGATCTGAGCCGCAGGCAGGGGTCCATGCCCTGCAGGAGGTACCAAAGTAACAAGGTGGGGACAGATAACAACAGTCTGCGCCTGAGGAAGCTCCATGGGGCAGTAAGGACCAGTTGTTCATTCCAGGCTTGGCCCCTTTTTCAAACATATGTGGGTATTTTCCTAAGATTTCTCTCCCTTGGACCTGCCTAAAAACATCCTTTAAGATTCTCCTGCCCTTGATTAAGATTTCACTGGTGACGGAAGGGGGCCACCTCTTTCTGCAAATGCCCACAGCCCCACCAGCGTTTTGGCGGCTGCCTCTCAGTTTCCCTCCTCTGTCCTCCGCCAACCCTGACCACGCCTCAAATTGCCCCTAGGAGGCAGAAATGCCAGCTAACCGCCACAGAGCCTGGTGCCTGCTTGGTGGCCTGGAGCCACACCAGCGGCGAGGCCCGCCGGGCCCAGGCAGGGCCCTGCGGATTGGTGGAAACCTATTTGCCACCAGTTACTGGATCCTGGAGAGGGGGATCTGGGTTCATCAAGCCAAAACCGGGGAGGCGCACCCCGCCCGGGAAGCCGCAGAGGCCTGCTCGCCCCTAGAGGTGGCAGGGTGCAGGCCCGCTTCATTTTTCACTCTCGAACCCCGGGAACTCCCTTCCCGCCAGGACGCTGGTGACGGGTCTCTGGGCAAGGTCTTCTGGGGACGCGAGTTCCCGCCCCGCCTCGGGCCGCGGACTTCCAGGATGAGGAAAGGCCACGCTCCGCCGAGGCCGTGGGGCTGCACCGGCTCTGCCTCCTTGGTGGCGGGTGCCAGGAGAAAGAGGCCAGGAGCCCCACGCGGCCAGCCCCAACGCCGGCCCGGTTCTCCCGCTCTCCCTCCTGGGCCTGGCTCACCGACACCAGGAGGGCTTCCTTGCACCCACCCACAATTGACCAACCTAGGGGTGTCAGAGCCCGCCTCCTTCCCCATTCCTGTAGCCCTCCCCCCACCAGCCTCCGCCCCAAGCCGGGGCGTTGCAGGGCTGAAGTCGCTTAGTACGGTGGCCTTTGCCAAACCATCCCCCCAACACCGACTTTCCCACCCTCCCGCCCGCAGGACCGGAGGTCTCTTAGGAGCATAGCGCCGCACCCACCCCTGCAAGATAGGATACGGAGGGGAAGGGAAAGGGGCTGCGGCTCTGGACCGCGCGCTCCTGGCACGTGGCGCTGCTGGGCACGCAAAGAAAGTGACACAGGACCGCGGAGGGGGAAAAGGAGGTGAAGGCCCCCTCAATCCGGCCTCCCCAGGGCTACCGAGCTCACGGAAGGACAGAACTAATTTACTAAAACAGCACATTTTAAGAAAGGAAATTTGAGACAGCAATAGCAACAGCATCTCAGGGAACGGCAGAGGGGGAAAAAAAAAGTTGTGAATCAGGCTTTCACGCAGGGACTCAGATTTTGCAATAAGCGCTTAATTAAAAATAAAATATATTGATGCGGTAGGCAAGTCGCGTTCCTGGGAAGGTAAAAATACAGTGGACTCCCCCACACCCCAGATGCTCCACCTGCCTGCTGTAATTACAGGGCTTCAGAGAGGAGGGGAAAAAAAAAAAACACGGCAGAGAGAAATCTGCTTGCATATTTTTCTTCTATTGTGCTGGGCTCATTTGAATTATAATGTGTTGCAGGCCAGAGTAGGAAATTTTGTGCCTTGAATAATGAATCCCCCTGGAGTCCACGGTACCTGTACTTCTCTTTAGTGTCCACTGAGAATAACGTGTTCGACATTCAAGTGACAACACTGGAAAGGATTTCAAAGCCCCGGAGCCCCAGAACGCTCTACACCCTGACGGCTCTGCTGCCTGCCCTCTCTTTGGCTTCCAAATGCAGCAAACTCCGTCGTGACTTAAAATACACGGGTCCTGGCTGTTACCACAGAAATAGAGTAGAGATAAAGAGGCTCTTACTTGTGAATCTGAGATAGTCCTGCCCTGCACAAAGATTCAAAGCCGCTAAGGCGCCAGGATACTGCCCAGTTTTTTTTAAATGGGAAAACCAGGGAACAGAGAGGCGCACTGTCTTGTCCCAAGCCAAGACAGGCTTTTCTCGTGTTAATAGCGCAGCACTGGCTAAGGCTAGCTTTCCGTAAGAAAAGATAATAAACATTCAGTAATTCAATAAAACAGGCACAGTTTAAATCACAGGCAATAGCCAAACCTCTGGGACGCTTTTTGATTCTGAACAGCTTATTTGATGGAGGTTTTAAGTGAAGGGACAAATGTAGAACCACCCTCCCCAAAAAATCTGAAAATCTCACTAAGAGAGAATGAAAGCTTTTCAAAATGATAGAAGTGGCCTTTCATGCTTCAACTTTAAAACAAGTGTTATTTTGTTTTGTTTTATTTTTGTTTTTTAGTTGAGCATTCTTTCTGGTTTGAAATAGATTCAGAAGCCTTTTTAAAAACAAGTCCCTTTTGGCCAAATATATTAAGGTTTATCCATGATACCATGGGACCATTAAAAAAAAAAAAAAAGTTCTTTATTGACATGAAAGGATTCCCAAGGTACACCGCTGAGAAAAAAGTAAATATACTACTATTTGTATGGGGTGAAAGATTTTTTTAAAATGTACATACCTATTTGTTTGTACAGCCATAGAGTATCTCCATACCTTCAGATGGATATTGCCTTTTGGGGACGGCTGGAAGGGGACAGGGCAGAGACTGTCTCCTGTTTATCTAAATCCTTTGCCATTAAAAAAAAAAAAAAAAGTAACTGGACTGTTCACTCAAAAACAAACAAAATTCAATAAATATTAAAATCATTCAAGCTGGATTACAGCCAAGTCAAGACTTGGTGATGGAGGCAAGGACATCACAGTTAATGGGTAAGCCTAATTCTTAATGGCAACTACCATCATTACTTCCCCATCTTTTCATTGAGTCTGTTAACAGCTTGGCCAAGGAAGCTGATACAGAGTTTTCTCTGCCTGCCCCTCCTCTCCAACATATGCACAAACAGGCCGGGAAATGACCTGCAAATGGGATGTAGGAAGGAAGAGAAAAAAAGAAGCGAATACCAGGTTTAAACAGCAAGTTGACAAAGGACTGCTGACTACACTCATTTACTTTCTGAGCTGGGACATCTCCTTTGTGTCCAGAGAACTATTTCAGGACTTTGTTAAGTTCCTACTTATTAATACCCTAAGAGCTTTGAGTTGAAAAGAAGAGAACGCCAAAGCCTGGGAAAAGCAAGAACTCCCCCAGACCTTTGGGTCTGGCTGAACCATCTTGGAATAGCTCTGTAGAGTCTGCGGCACCAATTCCAGCAGCCACACGGAGCAGGGAAACGCGGAGGATCATCTATGTGGTCTGAAATGTTCCCCCAGGAGCTCTCAATCCTGCTTCTCAGATGCCAGATCCTACCACCCTGCTGATTTCCAGGGTGACCAGAGAGTGAGCCCAAGAGCCCAGCTGAACCCCAACAGGGGACCATCCTTCCCAAAGATGGGGTGGAAACATGTGATAGACTCCTCCCACTCAATCAAAACACTGCAAACCCAAACAAAGAAGAGGACAAAATTCCTTCTCTCCTTTTCATCTGTTCTCTGATTCCCACTAACAGAGCCCAAATCTTCCCTTCTCCACTTAGAGCAGGATTTCTCAACTCCAGCACTTCTGACGCTTTGCTTTGGATAATTCTTTATTAATGGGGAGAGGGGCTGTACTGTGCATTGAAGGATGTTTAGCAGCAATCCTGGCCTCTGTCTACTAAACGCCAGGAGCACCCTCCCTGAGCTGTGACAACCAAAAATGTCCCCAAATGTCTCCTGGGGAGGGGCCAAATCATTCCCAAGTGAGAACCATTCAATCAGAAGCTGAAAGCTGATTATTTCTGAAAGATACAACTACTTCTGTGCTTAAAAAAATGATGAAATATAAGTAATATTTTAAAACAGCATTGCTGGACAAATAAAATGAGAGTAAGAAGTCAAAACCACAGAGAGGGAGAAGGAAGCCCAAAACACAACATGGAGGCCATTTGGGGGAATACATGTCTGTCAGGAGGTAGAGAGATGGTGGAACACGGTGACATTAAGGTGTCATGCTGGGTCCTTTCCATTTACCCCTACAAACAAATCCACCTTCCACCCTTCTCCCCTGCTCTGTTCCTCAGGAAGTATATCCTGATGGGTGGTAATGACAGACTTCAATGCGCTCTCTCTCTTCTCTGGGTTTGCTCAGTGGAAGGAAGAGGCCAATGGGTACACGGGAGAAGAATGAGGCTGATTACTCTGCATCTCTCTTGGCCAGATTCTGGTTCGTTGACTGCTTCTGTCTTCCACGGATGGGAGCCTGTGGACAGGAGGCTGTTTCCTAGAATGACAGCTCTCTCTGGCATGCAACAACTTGTGCCCTCATTTTGACCTTCTGTCCTCCAGGCCTTCGGGCTAATGGCTTCCTGCAGTTGCTAGCTCCAGGATACTGAATCACCCCTCAGTGGTTTGACTAAACCCTGCCCACACTGTTAGAAGCCACGCCTTTATTTGAAATCTCCTGACATTACTCAGTTTGAGCATGCCATCCCACAGAGAAGGGTCTAGTTCAGAGCTCCCACGCAAGTCATTTGGAGGAAAGGGTTGTTGGTCTGGGCCGGGATTTAGGAATCCCTCCATCCTTTGCCCAAATACACAATAAACTGAAGTACCTTGAACCAAAGTGATCAAAGTACCTATTCTCCCCACTCCACCCATAAACAAACCCAGGCCTGAGATCTTCCACTTAAAACCTGAGAATGCCTTTGCCCCAAAACCAAGAGTAGAGGCTGTCCAGGCCATGCGTCGACTTCTCAAAACAGACATGACTGGGAAGAAAAAAGCATCCATGAGAAAAAAAAAAAAAAAGATAAAGAGGTCTTCCCCAGGACAGCGGAGTCTGCCTCCTTTATCACTTACATGGCAAGAATGGATGAGAAAGATACTGACATGTTAACCCCTTTCTAAGTGCATTATCTGGAAAAGAAAGACAAGTGAATATCCTCTAGTTAAGCACCAAAACTGCCTTCTTAGAGTAAGTATTTCCATCTTCATGGAATGTATCTGGGAGGGGAAGCAAAATCCATGTGCGGGAAGGGGGAGCCCTGTTTCCCGGCCCCTGGGCCGTCTGGGTCGGAAAGGGGCAGACAGGGGGGCCACAGGCTTCAGCCGCCAGGAGGCAGGGATGCGCAGAGCGCCACAGGCCCACAATAAGGGGCACAGGTGCGGCAAGGCTGGTCCAGGACGCCCGCCCCTCATCTGCCAGGGGTGCTTCTGGGCCAGGCCAGGACAACAACCTCAATTGTCCCTCCCAACAGTAGCCTGCTGATCCCAGAGAAAAGAAAGCCATGGGGCCATTTGGATCGAGCCTCCACAGGAAGAATGCTGCCCTTTCTCTGCAGCTCTGGGGCCCAGAGTCATGGAATCAACAGCTCAGAAGCTGGCAGCCCCCTCAGAGGCCTGGGCAGCTTCCCCTCTGGTCACATGGCCCCGAACACTCTGTTCTTTGTGACAGGAGCATGGCTGGGTGGGCCGAGGACCTCTGCAGACAAAGATACTTCAGGTACCCCCTGAGCCCCCTGGAAAGTGATGAAAGAGGTTCTCTCCTCTCATCTGTGCCCCTGTCATGGCCAGCTCACCTGGACTCAGGGCCCCCCATGACCTGCTGCTTGACTGTTATTAACAGCAGAAGCAGCTCCTAAGCCAATGGCAGAGACAGCCCCGGATTCAGGGAGCACGAGGGCAGCGCAGACACCTTCAGGGCCTTTGCTTCATGCTGCTAACGTCAGAGATGTTTTATGAAAACAAGAGTTGAGGTCACATTGCTTCTTGGATAAAAGGAACTTTGCTTCAAAGAAATTGACTTGCTAAACAACGCTAGGAAAACTGCCAGAAGATCACCAGGCACAGCCGGCCACTTTTGAGTCCCCCGGTGTTTCCAGAATGGCCGAGTAAATGACTCACATTAGATCGGGGCTCCTGAGACCTACTCCCTCAACCTCCTGGGCCCTCAGCAACCCCCCTACCACCACCATATAAGAACACAGAGCCTAGACCAAACGGACTCCCAAAGCTCTTCCCAGCACTTCATTCCATTTCTACTGAGGAGCATCCCGTCCCCTGGCACCTACTAAGGAGAAGTGAGCCAAGAAGGAAAAGGAGGCAGCAGAGCGCGGGAGCCCAGTGCCCGGGTGTGAAGTCCAGCCCTACTCCCTACCGTCCGAGTGACACCAGGCAGGTTATTTCATCTCTCTGGGCCTCAGTGTCCTCACTGGAAAACGGGAAATAGCACCAGCCCCTCTTTGTGGGGTTGCCGTAAGGATCACGTGAACAAGCATCTAGAAGGCTTGAGAACACACCCAGCACTGGGGAGGCACACAGGCAGCATCTGCTCTCTTGGTGACTCTTGTCACGTCTACAGAATGCCGTCTAAGTCTTTTCCCGTCACTAGTTCAGCCTCACTAAAAGCAATTTGGCAAACAGACTCTTGCAGGGCCGAGAATGGTATTTTTCTGGGGGAACTGAAAATAATGGCAACTTTATTCCCTTCCCCATGAGCATTCTCCTGCACTGGGAAGGAGTCTTGGCAAAGGGTCTGGAGTTCCTTGCAAAATGTGGCTGGACGTTATTTCTCCAGATAGGAGAGAAAAGCGTAGCACAGAGAGGGGCCCAGCCAGGGCCTCCCTGCAAGTCGTGGCTCTAACTTCTGCTGACCCTGAGCCTGCAGCAGGCTCCTTTACCCATCCAGCCGCTTCATAGCTCCTACCTAGAGCACCCCGTCCCGCAGCCCCACCGAAGCCCAGGTCTGGGCTCAGGGCACTCACGGCCACTCAGCTGGTCAATGCCACTGAGTCTGCTCAGACCACTTCCTCAGGCCCAGAAGCCACAGACATAGGAGCCAAAGTGCTGGGCAGTAACTGAGCTGGGTGGAAGCTGAGGAATCACCAGCCCTGGGGGCCAGGAAAACCACCATAGAGAAAAGGACACATTGGTGGAGTCCCTCCATTTAACTCCCAGGCAGCACAAGGTAGGAATAGAAAGTGACCTTGGGATTCCAACCCACAGAGGGCCTAAGAGTCCCTGTCATGCAATCAGTGCACAGATAGTTGTGAACACATATGTGGCGGGGGAGGTACTGGCCATGTCTGCTTTACCCTCTAGACACCCCTCCACCTTTCCTGGGGCAGCTGTGCCCTTTGCAGGAAGGACCTCCAGGCTTCTACTGCCCTCCGACTTCTGTTTGCATTTGGCCGGTAGGAGGCAGTACCATGAGAAGGGACAGCCAAACCCAAACGAAGTCCCAGAGTTTAGTTCCCTGGTCACGTTCCCACCCCTATCCTGGGCCCTGTTTCCTAAAGCCATAGCTTCTCTCTCTGAGAGCTCTTTCCGCAGCCTCAGCTCTCTCCTTGGATCCCTTCAGGTATAGGAGTGAGGGAGGCTTTTCCTGCTATGAGCCACTGTTGCTTTCCCTTAGCCCTGACCAGGCCATGCTGAGGAGCCTCAAACTCCCTTTGACTAGCCCGCCAGAGCAGGCCTGCTCTTCCCTGCTGGGACCCTGCGAGAGGCCAAGGCTTGGCCCAAGGGCTCACCGTTCAGTTTCGCCTTCTCTTTTCTTTTCGCATATTTGTACCACAAAGTAATACACAAACCTGATCCTTTAAGGTATGAAGCCACCACCCAACTAGAGAACACACAAGAGGATCAGGGCATTTGAAACTTTCCGTGTGTAGCCACATCTCCAGACATGCACATGTGCGCACACACACATAACAGTACAGCATAGCAAGAGGCTGGGGGACAGCCAAACCCCTCCCTTTTCTACTCGTCACATCCCAGTTGGCACATGGAACCCAAGAGACCATGCACTGGAAATGCCAATGGAGCGTGAGAGCCACACAGAGTTAGACTGTCAGTGGGTAGAATGCTGGGGGACAGGGAACACTGGAGTAATTCCGATAGTCCCTTATGCTTCCTAATGGGAAACTGGGACCGAATGCCACACATCCAGGACTTTGGGGCAGCTTGCCTTCTTCCTGCTGTGATAATCATTACTGTATGCGGCCCAGCAATTTGGCGCCTCAGCAGCCAGACTCCTGGTAGGTGCCCGGTCTTGACCATTATGGGGGATATAATGATCCTGATTACAGGATGGCTGAGCCGTCCAGCAAAGTGACCGGTAATTTGCAATCTAATGGCCATTCAGCGGTGGGTAATATTATGGACCTTACCCTGCAATTGTAAAACAACCAGCCCTCTCTAATGTAGCAGTTTACCCATCAAAATCCCAACCTTTGCTTTTGATTCCTGCTAATCAGTAGCTGTGCCAGCTTTGGCTTTGGATTTGGAGATGCTAAACAGGGGAACATGAAATGATACACTCTTCTTCAGGGCCCCTGAATGAGAAGCTTAGGCAGCTCTGTCAAGTGGAGGAAAAAAACAAGTGAAAGAAGCATCTGGAAGGCAATTTTATTTCTTAAAAGAGCAACAGAAGCTGGCCTCAGAAGCTTTGCAGAATGTAACAAGTGTTGCCTGGGAATCTGGGAGACCATCTCAGCAAGGCTGGACACACACAGCCAGGCATGTGCACAGGGCCAGCTGGGTGCCAACACACAGCTCATGCCCATTTGTGGTACACACACACTCACATACATGCACACACCCAGAGGAATACAATTTCCTCCAACCACAGGGCTGCTCACTGACAGGCTCCCAGAAGAGGGGCGAAGGGCCCCTACTGTGTGCTGTCCACAATCCTGCTTGTGGGCACAGCTCAGTTCCACTGGCCCTGCTGTCAGCAGGCACCATCAGGAGAGAGGACGCTCTGATTAGACACTCAGGACACACTTGGGTCCCAGTCCACTGAGACACCTCAGTGGGAGGCCACTCTTTGGCACTAGACAGCACAGCCAGTAGGCACTGGGGGGTGTTGACGAGTTCAAACCCATCACTCATGACCAGCGTGACTTGGAGCAGTCACATTCACCAGGCTGGTGTGTGGAGGGTGGTGAAAAGATGATGTCACTAACTTTCTGTACTGCTGGGTAACAGCCTGGTTTTCCAAACACAGTTTCCTCAACTATAAATCAGGGATGATACACCTTTCCAGCCTATCCCACAGAAGACATTCCATAAATCAAATGGCAGCGGATGCCTGCAGACAGGTGCTCCAGCTGTGCACTGCCCCTTAACTGTGGAGCACCCACCACCAGGAGAACTCCAGAATATAAGGGAGGGAAGAAGGATGGAAGAGAAGGAGGGAAGGAGAGAGTGCTAACGGGATTCAGTTCTCTCAGCCCATGGCCCTGATCTTACAGATAGAGAGTTGTGGCTTCCCAACACAGAGGGGTCTTATTTTTCCAATTCCTGGCTTCTTCCCTTGGCAGAAAGGCTAACTTGCCATGTTCCCCATGACCACAAGCCATGGTGGGATTCCCAATATAGCAAAGCGTCATGAGCACAAAACCCTTCTTTCTAAACCCTGCAGTAGGTCCCTATCAGAACAAGGAGTTCGCAGGTACAGGGAGTTAGCCAAGGGTACGTGGTGGTGAGACTTGAAATGACGCTACCTTTCAGTTCTAGCTACAAGTGATCTATATGGTCAGAAAACAAAGGAAGGCACAAGGGGATCATGGCCTGTGAGCCTTCACCCTACCCTGAGGTACAGCCCCCAAGCCTGGTTCTGCCTCTCCTCTGACCTGCCTCACTGCTCCATGTCTCACCCAGGGCTATAGGCCCATTGAATGTCTACTCCCATAGAATAGAAACAGGGGGACCAGAGTTCATCAGGTAGATGAATCACCCCAAGAGAGCTGATAGAAAAGATATGAGACCTGTCATCTCTAGCCTCGACAGAGCCTAAGGGTGGAGTGCCCACCCAAAATAAATTCAAAGGAGGCTTGCAATGTACCTGACTGGTAAAAAGGGAAGTAATTGGTAAATAGCTAAAGATAAGAAGATTGAACAAGCTAGAAAGCAGATAGATTGCCAAGCAATAAAATAGATAACACTAGAAAACGTGGGGGACTTGGGTTGCCTCCTTCAAATCTATCCCACCCTAAATGATTATGTCAGTAAAGTAATCCCAACAGACCCACCTCAGACCACGACTGAACTATAGCCTATGAGACATGGCGGGGGGGGGGGGCGGATTTTAATTTTTCCCCCTCTTAAGAGAAAGTCACAAAAGGGGGCAATCCATCGTCTTCCAATCTTCTTCTATCTTAGATTTCATCACATCCAAATGCAATGTCTGGGACAGCTGCAACCATCTTGCCACCAACCAGCTGATGAAGTTAATATCAAAGATGGCAGAGGGGAAAAGCACAAAGAATATGGGTCCTTGATGACATCATTAATTTAAAAAGCAGCCAAGCCTGGTATTTACTCAACCTTACATAACTTCAAGTTATGTAGGATAATACAGGTCATTCATCTGAGCCAACCCCAGTAGAGTTTTCTGTTAATTGCCACTTAGAGCATCGTAAGTGATGTAAGAACCCAAGCCAGGAAAACTGGGACACTGAGGCTGGAATGGACCCACAGCCACATTATCGTTGATCTGATGAGGACTCTTTCTAGTCCCCCCTCCCTCCAAATAAACCTAGGAGCAGCCCTAGGGCAGGCAGGAGTCAGCTGAGTCTACAGGTGTTGAATTTAGCCTTGAGCTGCCAAAGAACTGAGAGGGCCCAGAGCCAGGCAGCCCATTATAAAAGCCCATTCCAGAGCTTCTGGAACACAAATGTCCAGGCCAGTTAAATACTTCCTCTTCCCTCCAGGGTCCTCGCCTTTGCTCCCTCGTCAGTCAGGCTCCACAGATGCCTGCATAGAGATCAACTCCAAATGGGAAAGAGTGTTCCATGAGTCTCTCAGAACGGTATATCCCCTGAACAGCTGGGGCTTTGGGGCACTTGTCCCCTGTGAAACTCCCCATTCCAGAGCAGCTGGAAATGCACATTTAAAGGCATCATCTCTCAGACCCTCTGCCTGGCATACTAGAGAGGGCAAAAAGGTGAAGCCAAATGAGGTTTAGATGGAAATGAGCATTTTTTACTTTTGGGTTAAATGCCACCTGAATTCTTACGTTATTTGTGACTACTGATTCTTTTCCAATAAGAGAGACATTGAAACATGAGTATTGACTTAATCACCCTAAAGAGATGCAGAGGGTACTCAGAGGGGTAAAAAATCTTAGAAAGTCCAACTCCCAGTTTTAAAAGTGAGGAAACCAGGTCTAGAAAGATGTAAAAGGCATTCATGGTGCCGAATAATGAGTGACAGAGGTAGCGCTAGAATCCATGACTTCCCACTCATGGCTGGCATCGTTTCCTTCCTCTACTGACACACACAGTCGTGCTGAGGATGTCCACAACAGGGTGGTGAATGCTTCCAAATTAGGAATGCTACTTCACAGGGACCTCTGGGTATAAAACCCCTTTTTCACTCAACAAATGTTTTCATCATAAATCATGAGCGACACTGTTGGTACATCGTGCCGCTCAGCAGCCAACAGGAAGTGATGCAAGTGTCCATCACACACTTCCTCATTGAAGAAAGAGGAAAAGGATGGTTTGCTCTGGGCACAGAAGTCTCGCTACATGCAGCATGGTACAGGCACACAGCTGGGGAGATTCTAAAAGGAAAAGAGTAAAACAGCAGCTCTGTCTGTGCTACTACAGGAAGTGGAAAAAGCAAGGTGTGGCCCAAGGCTGATGTCCTTCCTTCTATGTCCCTCCTGCCTCTTTGTGGTCTCTTCCCTCTCCCTTAACCCTCACAACCAACAGAAGGACCTCAGTCTGGTGGATTCCATCTCACTAATATCTCCAAATCCATGCACTTCCGTCCCCGCTGCAATATCTGCCCATGCATCCTGACAATCCAGGGTTTGCCATGTGGTCCCTACATGCAGGTCTGACCACTGCACTGCCCCCATCACCAAATCCCTTCAGCCCCCACCACAGCCAGCTCCTTGCAGAACCTAGTGTCATTCCTGCCCCTGCTTGTGTGTTCAGCCCTATCTGCTGCAACTCCCTAATTTCTCACCATAAAACTTAAATTTTACAAGGCATCACATCATCTCTCTTACTTCTAGATTTGCTGCTCCCTCCATCCCTGCACCCCTACTTCTAATCACAGCCACACACTCTATTCAACTAAGGTGTCACCCCCCCTCACAACTTGTCCTTGACCCCCAAGTGCTCCCATGTCCAAAGGCTCCCATCATATCCCCTTGCCTCCCCCACCACAACATGTTTCTTGCTGCACTGTAAATGCATGATTCTTTCTCCATAACCTCAGTGCACCTTATGCTCTGGGAAAGGAGGGACTTGGTCTGTTTCACCCTAAGATCTCCAGGGCCAAGCATGACCATGAAACAGATGCTTAATAAGCATCTGGTGAATTAATAACAGCACAATGTATGAAACCACAATGTATGAAACATTGTCTGAGCTCATCAGTGGAAGTCTGTGTGACAGGTACTGAGGAGAGGAAGATGAATGCCACCTAAGGAAAAGAACACTCCAACCCGTGCCACCCGGAGTGGTGCAGAACATCACGCAACAGTAACTAAAAGCCAACGAAATGGGTTAGAGGAAATGTATGAGATCATCACACATGTCAAAGAACTCCACCAATAATCAAGATCTTCATCAGAAAAACATGGAGCACTTCAAAAGTTAATGCATTTTTTTCAAGGTCTGATGAATACCCTCTAAGAAAAATACAACTTGGAGGATACTAGGTAGCTTACGTGTCATGGGTCAGTGTTGAGGATTAGTGTTCTAAACATCTAGAGTCCATGTTCAGGAATATGAGGAGCCTCTTTTTTCTCTTCAGTGCACTTGTCATAGTTTGCAAAAGCACAGTTAGCTGAGCATTTACTTGTTGAAAATCTAACCGCTCCCGGCCTTTAAGTGATGGTAAGGGCAAGAATAATGACTGTTTTCCATCCTCAAAGCCCAGCACCGTGTCCTAGCACTTTGCAGACATTTGGAAAACATTTGCTGTCTGAATGAATGGAGGCATGAACGAGTGACCACACAGAGAATACAGCACAGGAGTTCATTCATCCTAGGAAAAGTACTGAGCACTTGATAGGAAAAAGCTGTCGGGAAAGCCCTCTGATGAAAGATAAGGAAAATGAAGAGTAAAGATACATCAAGTTCCCTAATAAATCAGCTCCAAAAAAAAAAAAAAAAAAAAAAAGGACAGACAACCAAAAATGTGGAACCAAGAAGAAAGATGCTATAATAGAGCAATGACTGATAAGTTCAGAGCACTGTTACACCGCTGAGCTGTGAATAAAATCCTGCTTACCTAAACAGTGTTGGCGAGTTTATGCATTGTTTGTGTTTTGCTTAGATGAGAACACCACGGCCGCCCCGTCAGCCTCCACGTTCAACTGTCCCAATCAACGCCCAGCTGTAATTAGGGAGTGCTGGGAAAAGGACAGTGGAGAGAAATCAGAATGCATATTTTTTTCTTCCACTGTGGCTGGCTCATTTGAATGATAATGTATTGCAGTCTGGGGTGTAACACCGACTGCACTGAATAATGAGGCACCACTGGACTCTCGGCAACTGAGTGGCCAGTGGTTAGCGGCTGGGGACAAAGCAGGAGCAATGTCTTTGGGCAATAAAAAGGTGATCTCAATAGGGCAAGAGACAGATGCTGGGCTACACCCTACTGCAGGCACCATCGGGAGGGGCCATCATTGAGAGCTTCATTTATTTTATTCATAGTCATTTTTTCCAGCTGAGAGCCTTGAAGATGTCTGGCTGGTAGCATCCTGAAGAGATGAAACATTGGGGTCGGAGACCAAAGGAGGTGTGCAGCCCCCATCCTGGTGGTACACTTCACATTCGTGGGCCTGTTATCTGTTTTCAAGGAGTCAGGGATAAAGTTGGCTCAACTGCGGGGACATGGACAAATGACTGCTGGGGGACCCTGCCAGCCTAGCGATTTTCAGTATCACTTTATTTCTGTTGACATGGATATCCCTTGTAAGACACCCACATGTGTAGACACCTGGTGCTGGAAACCTGAAGCCAGCTGCTAGAAGCAGCATAGAGGGCAACCAGGAAAGTAGTCTCTGGATCCAAACTGTAGGAGTTTGAAGCCTGGTCTGCCACCACCAATTGTAGGCCTCAATTTCCCCGTCTGTAAAATGGACAGATGATAACAAGAGCATCTACTTCATACATAAGGTTGCTCTAAGGTTTGTGCATATCCATGTAATGCACTTAAAGCAGTGCCTCATATATACTCAATGCCCAGGAAATACTAGCTATGATCAGTACCGTTCTATGCAAATGCCAGGAGACACTGGACCTCCCGGTGGCAAAGCATGACCCAGTGGGACTGGTGGAGATTCTCCACTCAGACGGGATCAGGACGCTGCTCAGCCGCCTACCAGCCGGTTGACCTCAGACAAGTTACTTAACCTCTGAGCCTCCGTTCGCTCATATGTAAATGGGAATACCTAATAGTAACTGCTGCACTGGGGTGGTTGTGAGGGACGAACAGCAGATTACATGCACTGAAAAGAGAACCTGGCGCACAGTACACATAGCCGGCAATATGCTATTATCACCATTATCCTCACCGTCGCCTTTATTATGACAAACCACCATTAAGGATTTTGGTCTTTAGGCAGTAGGCAATGAGATGTCATGAAATGTTCATATAAGGAACGATCTGTCCTGATCTGTGCACTTGAAATCTCACTCTGGCCGCAAGTGGGCTGGACAGGTAAGTGTCGGCAGAGAGACCAGGTAGAAGGCTTCCGCAAGGATCAAGGCAGATGATGGCAATTGCTAAACTATCCTTAAAAATTACTTAACTAGTTGCAGTTATAACTAAGTTACTTTATTTGTTTTTCTGCTACTGCCACCCCCTTCCCTGGAGTACTGGTGGACAAGTACTTGGAAAAAGTGATAAGGTAAATGAGGATTCTTTCCTCTCTCTCTTTCTCTCTCACCCGCACTCACAGCCCCCACATAAACATATGTTGTTTAATTTGTCTCAATTTAAATATGCAGCTTAACTCTTAATAATGTATCACACCCAAACTTCATCAAATCTTTCTAAACAAGACATGATATGAGGACAGAGATAAATCATGTGAGTGACTTGGGATCGGAGGAGTGGAGGAGGAAGTGACAAGAGTTTTCAAAGACGTTTTGAATCTATACCTAGACACCTACACTAATAAAGACACTGCAGGCACCGATACCAAAGCCTTCTGGGTTCTTAGTCTCAGAAACCTCACAGGAACAGTGAGATCGCTACCTGTCCCCATTTTTAGTGCCACCCCACTTTCGTTCAGTCGACAGGAGGTGTGGGCCCACCCCACTCGCCCCCCACCCTCCCAGCGACAGGCCATCCTTCCCCTTCATCTCTGGGCTTGTCAGCGGAGCCAGGATCCATGAATGGCAAAGCATGCAGAACTGGGCCCAGACAGTGCTCATCATCCTGTCACCAGGACAAAGGAAGGAAATTCCATTATGTCACCTTCCACAAGGGAGAGACAGCAACAATTTCCCCCATAAACAGTGCGCTGACACTGTTATGATGTATCTCAAGCACTTCTAATCAGTATGGAAGGGGAGAGACTGCGGAAGCTCTTCAGCCTGCAAGATGCCGTTCAGCTGGGATTGCGGTCTCCTGTTATTACTGAAATGACCCAGCTCAGAGCATCGCTCCTCTCTGCACTCATTGCAGAGATTATACACACACACACACACACACACACACACTGCATATATAATATATATACATATACAGAACTGTCTACTGTTGCAAGTATATCCATATTGTTCAGCTACTGTGGGTGAGCACCAGAAGTCAGGAGTGTTTAAATTCAGATACCACATTTTTACCCGTTCATTTTCACCTCATTGCCCTCACTTTTCTTCCTCCCCTAAAATTTTAAAAAGACAAAAGGTTTTCATTTCTCCATTTTGAAAAGAAAAGGGACTTTCACTTTTCTAGTTTTAAAGAGGGAGAAGAATTGATTATCACTTCTTACCAGCAACAGCAATAGGCTTGAGTTTCTAAAGGTTTACTCAACACTATCCAACTGTGTGTTTTCAGTTTAAAACCTGCTTTCTCTCTCTCTGCAAATTATTTATGAACTATGAAAGGAGACACCACCGTGACCACATCATCAAACTTAACATCACTAATAATGGGATGAACAGACATCACCTGCTTCCCAATATGATGCACTCAGAAGGACAGAATGCCACTTATGTGATATTCCTGCCAAAACCGACATAACTAGGTTGAATCATGAGGAAATACCAAACTGAGGGAATTCTACAGAATAGCTAGGCTCTGCTTTTCAGAAATGTCAAAGTCATGACTTGGGAACTGTCCTAGAGTGAAGGACACTAAACAGGACTGTGCGGGGGCGCCTGCGTGGCTCAGCTGGTTAAGCATGTCTCTGGAGTTCAGCTCAGGTCATGATCTCAGGGTCTTGGCATTGAGCCTTGCCCCCACACCAGGTTTCATGTTAGGTGTGGAGCTCACTTAAGATTCTCTCTTCCTCTCCCTCTGTCCCTCCTCCCCCCTTCTCATGCACATGCTATCTCCAAAATAAATTAATTAATTAATTAAATAAATAGGACTGTGTGATAGATTGTAGTATTGGACCAATGATAAATTTCAAAAATTTGATGACTGTATTGCGGTTTTATAAGACAATATCCTTGTTCTTAGGAGATATATGCTGAAGTATTTGAGGACTAAAACCTGCAACTTACTTTCAGATGGTTTAGCAAATAATAATAATAATGTATATATGTAGGTATGCATGTGGGCATACACAGAGATAGAACACATGTGGCAAAATACTAACAGTTGATGGGTCCACTGAAGGGTAAATTGGTGCTTGTTCCACTATTCTTGCAACTTTGCGGCTAAAATGTCCTTCGTGTCTCTCACTTCCCCATCTGTAAGTTTGAAATTTTTTAAATTACAAGGTGTGGGGAGTGGAGAAGGAGTCTGTGTACCAAATGAAGATGGGAGTATCGAAATACAGAAAAATATCCTTCCCATATTAGAGGTAGGAAAGCATTGCTTAAATAGAACACCAAACATACTAACATAAAAGAAGTGTTGGTAATTGTACTACACTGTAATTAAGAACATTTTTCATCAAATTATACCTTAAAAGCTGAAAAGTCAAAATCCAGAGAAGATATTTGCAATATACAAAACCTACAATGTTTTGGTACCTAGACCATAGAAAGAATGTTGTCTACACCACACAACAGAAAATTGGGAAAAATATATAAAGTATTTTAGAATACAAGAAATACATAGCTCATAAATGTAAGAAAAGAGGGTCTGGCTGAGGGGCAAGTGGGGACAAAATGCACTTGCCAAACCCTTTGTCCTTGGGCAGGCTATGTCAGCCAGGAGCAAGGGGTGTCTTTGTAATGTTCTATCACATCATCATAGAAGATTATATATTATTTCTGACCCCCAGGATGGCAATGCATTTCACAATGTGAAGGAAAGAAACAAGGCCCAGAAGACTATGTAAAAGCTGTCATACTGGATAAAATGTTCAAAACAAACACAACTAAACAATCATTGTTTAAACAGGCAAACAGGTGTATTAAAACCACTTTTTTTGAGAGAAAAGATACACAAAATTCAGGATAGTAGCGACCTCTGTGTACAACAGACATTTGAAATGCAACCTGTCAGGGCCAACCACAAACCAGCCGATAAGCTGTACAGACGTGGGCTTGGGAAGGGGAAAGGCAGAAGAATAGGAGGGGGGAAAACACAAAGGAAGATGCAAATTATTTGTAATTTTCAAGTTCCTGAAATCTGGGATGGGTATAGGAATCCCATTCTATCATTCTTTAACATGAAAAAAGCCATGAAACAAGCAAGACTGGACTCTAGGATGGAAGGTGGAGGTAGCCTGGCCTGAGGTGGTGGCAGAGATGGAGAAAAATGGAGAAATCCAGATATCCATGGAGGAAAATGGGCAGAACTTCACGATGCATGTGGAGACAAGAGAGACGGAGATACTGGGAATAGACTATTATGAACCAGATAGTCACATGAACTCACCTCCAGAAGTGTTTCTCTTTGCCTTTCAAGCAGTTCTCTCTTCCCATCCAGGCACATCTGACAGCAACTTCCGGTCAAGCCAGGAAGCAAAGTTCATGAATACAAGAGAATGACTGACAAATGCCCCGGAGTTGGGGCCCCTTAGCCAGTAACCATGCAGATCCTACCCATAGGTCTGACCAAGAACCAAGGGTTGGAATAATCTGGAGACCCTGTGGGCAGCTGGGCAGCCAATGCGACAAGAGGGGTAAGAAGACTTGGGTCCACCCGGTTGGGCTCCTGGCTAAAAGAGCTCCTTACAGAATTTTCTTTTTCTTTTCTTGACTTCCCACAGAAGATTATAGATAGCCGAAGTTTGTAAGTTGGATTGCCTCCATCCATAAAATAAAGACTATAAAGTCTTTTCACCCTAATCAGAAAAAAGCATCCTGTTGTCCCACTATATTCATCAATATGTCATATTTAACAGTTACAATTATTGACAAGTATATAAAACGTTTGGTGACAGAGAAAATAGCTTCCTATAAAGTGTTTATTCTTTTTTATTGATAATAAGTTGGCTTCCCTAGACCTACCAAGAGAATAGAGACCAGTAACAAGAGATCAAATCCATTTATATGGCTTTCTACAATCATTCCTTATACTCTGGGGCTCTGTTCTAGACCCTGTCTTTTAAATTTCAGCATCCATGAGAGCTTGGAGCCCTAAAGCAGGGTCATATTACCTCTGTAATGAGGGAAGTATAATTCTAATAGCATCATTTACAACACCCTTTCATTTTTCTTCTACAAGACAGACTGTGCTACTGTGTACCTATGACTTGAATCTTTAAAATAGGAAATCTTCAACTGTAGAGAATATTAACCAAAGAATCTATGTGCCGTGCCAGGTGAGCACCAAGCACAATAATAGTAATTTTGTATTAATAATAATCATAAACATAATTGCCACTTTTATTTAATGCCCACTGGGTACCAGGCATTTCAGCAAAGCCACAATTTCCCAGGGCACAGCTGGGTCTGGCTGAGGGGCAAGTGGGGGCTAAATGAACTTGCCAAACCCTTTGTCTTTGGGGAGGCTATGTCAGCTGGGAGCAAGGGGTGTCTTTGTAATGTTCTATCACATCATCCTAGAAGATGTCTAGTGTATGTATTATTTCTGATCCCTAGAACGTCAATGCATTTCACAACAAGGAACTCCAAGTCTCAAGGCCCTTAAGTTTTTTCTCTCACAACACTGCCTTTCTATAGAAAGAGAACCTACAGATTGAATTACTATTTTTTTTTTTTATTCTAAGGGAACATTGACCAGCCATAAGATTGATTCATCAGTTCTTTTTAAAAATATGTATTCACCTACCCTCACAAGAGAAACTTTAGCCAAGTCTGCAGAGACTGAGCAGTGAAGCCTAGGGTGGTCCCTAGGAGATGACATTTTCATGAGAAAAACAGGCGGTCTGGGCAAATAATGACAACCCTAAAGGGGATAGTTCCAGAGGAGGAGAAATTTGCCCCCTGCGATGCTCAAGCAGCATTTGAGCAAAGCCTCGAAGGACGAGAACATTGGATACACAGAGATGGCAGGGAATTCCAGGCAAAGGCAAGAAAGCTGCCCCTGTGGGGACCCATGGAACCCCGGGCATCCCTGTTTTGGCCTTAGCCTCCTCACCTCCTTCCTTGTGGAACTGGCCGGATCCTTTCCATCTTCTGCCTTTGTCTTCCAAGGCCAGGCTCCCCGGCCCAGCAGTTTGCTCCCCTGCACAAGCCCAGTAGCGTGGGAAGCTTTGATGGGCTCCGCCCTGGCCACCTTCCTTGCACCCATGCCGTCTGCCTGAGAGAGAAAAGCGCCAGGGCTTGAGGCCACCTCACTCTGAACCCTCAGCAGAGTTTGCTCCAAGTTTCCTAAGGGTTCTACTCCCACTAGCACCACTGCTAAGTCAAAACTGCGGCCTCTCCACAGCCCCTGGGTCCACCACCCCGACCCCCTCCCCTCACTCCCGCTGGGCCCTGAGGAAGGGCCCCTCGCCGAGGTGGCCCAGGCGTGCCAGGTTGCTCACTCGCAGCAGAGGGGAGGCTGGGCACCTCCTCTCTCCCTTGCTCCGTACCTCATCTCCGCCAGAGGCCTCACTGGGGTATCAGCCCTCGTGCCTTCGTTCTCAGCCTCTTAGTTCACCCTCCTTTAGTCAACCAATCAGATCCGGCTTCCTCTGTGCCGGGCAGTGCCGTGGGGGCTCAGCAGAGAGCAGCCATGGTGCGTTCCCACATGGAGCTTACAGCCAAGGGGGCCACCCCGCACATCCTCCTCCTCAGCACGGAACAGGCTCCTGGCCCCACCTGCCCTGGACAGCTTCCACGCCGCCATCCTGCCTTGCAGCCTCCCCACCTTGGCCTCTGCGCTTTCCCGGCCTGGACAGTCCTCCCCACGTCACCCCCCCTCAGGTGCCCTCCCACCTCCCGCCATGTCTGGGCCCCTCCCGTAGGCTCTGACCTGTCCTATGGCCATGGCCGCCCACCTGCTATGAGACACACGGGCCTCATCGGCTGTCTCCCTAAAGACTGTAAGAAGCCTGCTGCTCCAAACGGTGGCTCCTGGGTGTTTGCGCCCATGGCCCATTCCATGGCACAGCTCCACGGAAGCCCTACATGCTTCAATATGGTGATGACGTTCCCAGCCCTCCCATCTCACCACCTGCCCAGCCTGTTCCAAGCACAGTTCTGCACACATTCTCTTCTGAGAATTTTCTAAGGAACTCCCTACTCTTATAAAGGAATAAACTGGTTGAGACAAACTAAGCAACTCTCCAGTTGACACTGCTAGAAACGTGTGGAGCCTGAATTCTGACCTGGGTCTCCATGCACACCAAAACCCGGCCACCACTCCCAAGGACCTGTCCACATTTGACCACAAGGACGGTTTTCTAGACAAGAGATGAGTAAAGGAAAGGATCTGACACTTGAGTGCCTACTATATGCCAGTATTTCCAGCACATCTTTCTATTTCATTCTTATACCCTCTCTGTACCACGTGCCTATTTGATATTATTGGGTACTACTTTGAATTATGTGACTAATAGTCTCAGAGAAGTTAAGAAACCCACGCCAGGTGACATAGCAAGTAAATGTGGTACCCACCGAATTCCAGGTTCTCTGATGACAGAGCCTTCTTTCCAGCAGGGGATCCAGCACTCCCTGGCCAGCAGCCTCTCGGGATATGTGGGCCAGGGCCCCCACTTAGGGAGGGCAGAAGATTCTCTCCATTTCTGCAATGCTATCAACTCCTTCAAAGCTCTTTCCCAGGGGAAAAAGGAGGAGAAAGCTAGCCTAATTCTTCCCCTTTTCACATAGAAAGAGTTTTGTTTTGGTTTGCTTTGCCTTTTGTGCCTCTAATTCTCATTGCTTCAAATACTAAAATTTGTACTAGACCTCACTAAATTTGTAACATAGGCTGCTGGTGTCCCGAACTCAAGCAGTGGTTTCCCTGCCCCTGGGAGGCATGATTTTGCCTGAAAATGCCCTAATCCTTATCCTCAAAGCATGGGGCTGACAGAGGACCACGATCTCCTGCACACTCAGACGCCATCTTAGAAAGAAGCAAGCAGGAGGACGCAGCGGCTGGCCATCACTGGAACTCAAAGTTGAAAGAGGCAGAGTGTTTACCAGACAGAGACAGTCTACACATGCAAGGCAGAGAAACCACAGGCTGACAAAATGTGCTTTCTCCAGAGAAGTGGGAGAAGGGAGTGGGAGAGGGGAGGAGAAATGATCTTGGGCTCACAAGGATGCCAGAATCCTCACAGAAAATAAAGAAACTGCGTTTTCTTTGGAGCGGGAGGGGAGCTGAGCATCTCCCTAACCGTCTGACTTGGTTCACAGTTAACAACAGCGGGATGAACTTGCCAGGGGTGTGGGAATTCGCTTCCCCACATCCCCAAACACTCCCATTCCAGCTCTCATCTCCTCTGGACCCAATTCTGCAGGGCATTCAACCCTTCAACCCACTGGACCAGAAGGCCCAGCTCTGCCTGGGACTTGGCAGAGCTCCTCTGCTCCAGGAAGTGAATACTTTTCCTCATTCCCATGAAGTAAAAATGTCATGAGAAATGCAGGGGTTGTGCCGGTTGAGGCGGGTCTGGTGGTGATATTCCCAAGTCCTGTCCCGCACAAGTGGGAACTCCCAGCAACCAGGGCTGCCAGCCTGGTTGGGGGGGGACTCAGCTCTGCAGGCCAGAGAGGGGACAGACATGGCTGTTGCCAGGGACTGCAGTGGTTCCCCAGTCTTCGGGAAGCCTCAGAAACACCTGAAGGGCTTGTTAAGACACAGCTGTCTGGACCCCACCCCCAGAGATTCTGACTCAGCAGGTCTGGGGCAGAGTCCATTAATTTGCATTTCTAGCAAGTTCCCTGGGATGCTGCTGCTGCCAGTGCACGGTCCACACTTGGAAGAGCCCTGCCTCACTGCTACATTCTGTCCCTCGGCCTGGCGGGGATTAAACACTCCAAAGGCCTGCATTGTATGGCTGCCCAGTTTGTGTGCTACCCGAAGGCACTTAGATGAGGGAATGAGGGACATGGCAATTGAGTTCATGCTCTGCTGGTCAAGCCATGTGCTCTGCCAAGGGGTTGGACTTGCCTGAAGAAAGGGGCTTGTGTGTCCAGAGAGGGCACCTTTTATTCATCATCCACCCAAGGGGAGTGCCTTTTCCTACTTTGCACAAAAGCACACATGGGCAGTGGTGACCCTAAAAAAAAAAAAGCCCTTCACCCATAATACATGAACAGAACATCAAGTGCATACCCACTCCAAGACCCCTGAGAGGGTCACAAGGCCATAAGCAATGCTGGCTTTTGGGTGTGGGGGATGGCCCCGACAACTCCAACCTCAATCTTTGTCCCATAATGTCCTCTCCGTGGGCAGTGACAGTGTATGGTCCCATCACTTCCTGTATGAAGTCAGACTGCTAGGCAGGGAGCTGCTGCCACAGAGGGAACGATCCAGAGCTAATCCCATCTTGCCCACCAGCAGCCAGCAGGAACACCTTCTGCGTCCCAGGCACTGTTGTAGACACTTGCAGACAAACGCCGTCACACAGTTCCCCAGCCCAGCTGGCCCAACGGGCTGGGGCTCCCTTTTCTGCAAAGCCTTCCATCGGGGGCCTACAGCAGGCTGACCACCTCGGGGGGCAGATCACCCCTCTCAAATGCCACACGTGCCACCTCTGCCAGCTGAGTTGTGTGCCAACCGAAACCCAGCTACGTGTGCTCCCAAGCCCCCTGACGCCAGCTGCACGTGTTCCTGCCATCAAGTAATTTAATTAACTATCCTGTAAACTGATAAGACACCCAACAAAAGAGTACTTCTGTTTCCGTGAAAATTAACTTGATTGCTTTGGAAAAGCTCAATGAAGCCACATTTCCAAAAAAGATGATTGTCACATTAGATAGCAGGGGAGGAGACCACTCTAAAAGACGGGGGGGGGGGGGGGCAGGGAGGCCACAAGGAGATGGGACAGAACGCGGCACTTGGATAGCTCACCAAACCTTTGAAGTTCCTCGTCAGAAGACACCGGAGTCAGAACTGGAGACAACACTGCAGACGTCTACACAGAGGAAGGGGCTTGGAATGGGCAGAGGCCACACCTGAAAATAAGGCTTGGGCTCTAAATCAAAGGGGTGGAGAATGAATGTACCTTCATCTGTTTCAAGTTAAGGCTACATTCCAAGCACCATCGGTAGCAGGGAGCGTATTGGAAACAGCTAGATCAGCATGCCCAGCTCACTCTGCCCCTTTCCAGCTAGGTGACCCGGATGAATAAGCGTTCTGAGTCTCGGGATCCTCCCTGTAAATGGGAGCAAACCTTGTGTGAGGAAAGAGGCAATCCACAAAGACTGGTGACTTTCACTTCATGTGCAATGCAGCATTCACTCACCCCTCTGCCAGGCGACCACTCTCCCATTTCTTTATGAGGAACACTCCCCCCACCCCACATGACCTTTCGAGGGCAGGATACTTGAGCAGTCCTCATGCACCACCACCTGGCCACCGTTTGCTTCAAGGATGGCCTATGGCTCCAGCCTGGGCCACTGGGAAGTAAGTAAGACTCAATTCTTCAGGATTTTAAATTGTCAGGGGATTGGCCTCTTTCCTCCCCTGGCATGGGTACTGTGATAATGTGAGTCTAAGGGCAGCTAGATAAATAGGACAGAGCCAAACCAGAGAGGACAGAGCCAAGAGCAGATTTAGGGGAAGAAAGCGGACATCATTTGAACCCTGAATCAAGCTGATCCTAAAGCCAGCTTTTCAATTAATGAGCCAATAAATTCCTTTTTCACTTTAAGGCAGTTTGATTTGGGGGTCCTCTTTATTTTCTCAGAAGCAAACCCTAAGACAAAGAATGACCTCCAAGTCATTCATGTGAAAGATGATCATAGGAAAGAAAGCCAGGAAGAGGAGTGGGGTAGCAGGGTAAGCCGGGGAAGAGAAGAAAGCCAAGAATGGGGACCCCTTATCTAGGAATTTTCACTGCACGCAGCTGGAGTATCATTCTGTGGAGAAGGTCTGAGAAATGGAGGGGGAAAGGGCATTACCTCCCTAGCACAGCTGGCCTGGCCTGAGCATGGGCAGAGTGGACCTTTGCTTCTAGAAGGGGCCCTCAGAGTCACAGGGGCAGAGTCACAGCTGGAAGTGGGATTGGTGTTTATGAAAATGATGGGGCCAAGAGGATGTAGGCAGATGCCAGCAGCATCTGCTCTAGCTGTGTTCTTCTGTTACTTGCTAAAGGGAGACCTCATACTTTAAGATGCTTAGTGTGATGCTTGAGACAGAGTAAGCCCTCAAAAATTCCCTTCATCGGCAATATTATTATTAGTGCTACTGACCAGTAATGGGCATTACAAAGATTTACTGTGTCATATAATTACAAATATTATATTTGTAACCTAAGAATGCTTTAGGTCTAGGTAAAGAAGTGATTTCTGGAAAGGAAGCCACCCCGGCTTCCGAGGCACAGCTGCAAGTGGGGGGACTCCCCCCCAGTGTTGGTCTCTCCCACAGGGGAGGTTATCTGAAGGCCTCGGCCAGCCCTGAGTGCTGATGATCCCTTCCAGGGCCCCTTGCCATGGGGTCCCCTAGGCAAGCACAGAGAAGATGGGGAGGCTGGCCACAGAAGGGCCTGGTATGAAAGTTGTGGAGACATGTACAAAAGAGACCTTTTTGTCTTTTTTTTTTTTTTTTTAATGTTGGTTGCAGTTCCTGCTTTTTTTTCTTGAAGCCTGCATGAAGAAATTGATATAATGTTGAGGCCTATGACTCATTAATTCATTGGTTGGAATACACCTACTTAAATGCTACAAGGGTTTGGCCCAAGAGATTTCCCTATAAGAGTCCAAACATCTGTCAGGAAAAAGAGTCAGTCGTGCCCACTTTATTTTTTTGGGTCTCGAGATGGGTTTGGGGCCCAGAGCCAGAGAAGCTGCATGGGTCTCATGCACTCCCAAGCTGGCTGGAGAGGCTACCCTCTTCCTGCATTCCAGTGGCTCCTGAGTCCAGGGCCTGATGTTCCAGGCACTTTTGTAAGCACTTTGCTACCTGTGAAATACAATTTTTATTATTCCCATTTTACAGATGAAGAAACTGAGGAACGCAAAGGGCACACAGCTAGTAAATGGCAAAGCCAAGATTTGAACTCGAGCATTCTGGCCCCAGTTATACAAAACAAACCCAGTTATACAAGCCCGGGTTAGGTACAGGTCTTCTCCACCTAACCAAGAGATTAGAGATGCCTTTCCATAGTCCCCCTCTGCCTCCAGCTTCCTCTGTCCTCCTTACACACAGCGGCATGCATAACCCGAATAAGGTAAAGACATTTGCCCTCACCGCACAGACAAAAATCCATGTATAACTTTTTGATTCCCCAAAAACTTGCACTACTAATTGCCTACTGTTAACCAGAGGCCTTACAGCTAACATAAACAGTCAATTAACATGTATTTTGTTTCTTATCTGGATTACATACTGCATTCTTAAAGCAAGCTAGAAAAAAAGAAAATGTTAAGAAAATCATAAGGAAGAAAAAATAAATTTATAGTATGGTAATGTATATATTGAAAAAATATGCATGTAAGCAGACCTGCGCAGGTCAAACCCATGTTGCTCAAGGGTTTGTGTAACAGAGAAGCCAGCCTATGGCTTTGAGCACAGGTAGAATCGGGCGGACGTGAACTCACAGGGCAGCTCTACCCAGACATGTGTGGAAAGGACGTTCCTCTCAGAGCCTTGGTTTTACCACATCTGTCAAATGCAGACAAGTGTGTCCATTTGACAGGATCGTTGCAAGGTTTAAATGAAAGAACCAAGGCAAGGCTGGTACCAGGTACACAGTGAGCTTCTAATAAGTGCTCATTCCCTTCTCTTCTCTTGGTAAAGGAAAGAAACCAGAAGGTTAACTATCCTCCAATTCCAGGAATAATGGCAATGGTTTTGCTGATGTCATGGGAAGAAGAGCCCCACTTGGGAATGGCTTCTGTCTGGAGAAGAAAACTCAGCTCAGCATCTATACATTGTGTGGGGATTACTTACCTCAGGCTTCCTGCAAGTCATGGCTGTGAAATTACGGCAGTTGTTTATTTGACCAAGGGAGAGGGGGAGGGGAAAAGATTCTTTGCTTGGGTCCCCACGTCCTCAGCCCACACGCACACCTCCTGGGACTGCAGCTTTGGACTGAAAGTGAACCCTGCAGTTTGTGAATTTGTTTGCTTTGGGCAAATAATAACTTCCTGTTTCTTAGAAGACAGAGCAGAGCTTCCCAAGGCTTCTCCGCTACACAGCAGTTCTTACCAAATGACAGGAATGCTCATGGAGTAAACAGAACAGAAACACGGGGATGAGGCCCGCCTTCTGGGCTGCCCCAAGATATGGAGTTGGGGTTTGAGAAACAGGCAGAACAGTTCAGTTTCCCCAAGTTCCCAAGTTTTAACTGAATTTCAAGAGTAGTCTCTGGGACTCCGAGGCCCCTGCCCACACACACTGCATCTGCCCTGTGAGATACCCACAGATCCCCAGAGTTGGCACAAGAGCCCTGTGTCCTGTGCCACCTCGCTGCTCTTTCCACCCACAGGGCGGTCAGAATTCCTCCTTGGCCAGAAAGCATACCAATCTCATCCTCATCTCCAAGCCCTCCTAAGTGGTCCCATTTGCCGTCCCAGCCTTCTCCTGAGACTAGACTAGCTCATACTTCCCTTCTTTCAGGGAGTCCTCACCAGATGACACCTCTCCTCTTCCTGTTCACTACCTTTACCAGTCAACACTGTTCGCTTACGTTAGTCTACCTTCTACGGCCCCAAACTGTACATTATCTGAGAGCAGGAGTTTTAAAAATAGCTAATGGGTGCTAAGAGCTTTACAAACTTGATTTCATTTAAACCCTCCTCCCCCTTGTGAGGTAGGCATTTCCATTATCCACATTTTACAGATGAGGAAATGAGGGCTCGGGACACATAAATAACATCCCCAAGATTAGAGGGTTAGTGGCAGAATCAGGCAACAACCCCATTCTGATTCTACCACCTCTTCTTGTGGGAACTCTGGGATGCTGCCTCCTAGATAAATATTTTTAATTTATTGTTGGTTAGACAGACCTGTGGTTCTCAAAGTGTGGCTCCCAGACCAGCGGCGGCAGCAGCAGCATCTGTGAACTTGTTAGAAATGCAAATTATCAGGCCCTCCCCTAGTCTTACTGAATCAGAAACCTCAGAAGTTCAGGCCCAGTAGTCTGTGTTTTTAAAAGCCCTAAAGTTTTTTCTGATGTTTGCTGGTGTTTGAAACAACCTTACTAGACCAAGGATTGGCAAACTTTTCCTGTTAAGGGCTAGAGAGTAAAGATTTCAGACCCCACAGTCCTAGAGGTAAAGTTATATAGGTACTTCTATAACAAGATAAAAAACAAACTTCCAGAAAATTTTAATTGATAAAATTCAAGCTATGATAACTGCTGAATATGACATTTTTAGAATACAGGTTTAACAATGAGAAGAGTAAAACTCACTTCTGGGGGGATAACATTTTGCTTGCTTGAGGTTCAAAGTCAGCGTTCCCCATCATCAAATCAACTGCAAATGTTCATTTGTAAAGAGCATTCTGTGTTTCCTGTACAAAGCCGGGCAGTGGGCCAGATTTGGCCTGCAGCCTGTAGTAAGCCGATCCCGGGACCAGACCAACCCAGCTGAATCAGTAACTGTGGGTACATTTGGGTCAGTACTGGCCTAAACTGAGCAGTCACTATAAACAACCAGTTTAGTGATTCCACACCCCTGACCCCACTCCTCCACCCTGCAAAACAGTTGCTCAACAGAATTGACAGATTGGCCCAGGCATTTTGGCACCTTTGTAACACTCAGAGAGGCTGCGATAAGCCAGGCAGGCCCTGCCTCACATAGCTCCCTGATAGGGAGAACAGCTGCCCAGCCAGGTGGCCAAGCAGCTGCAGGGAGCCCTGCGCCCTGCTCCCGCCACCACCTGTGGCTTCCCTCCCTACCTCAGCTGGCCCTGCCCGGACTTCCCTAGGACGGGCACCCTGCTTGCTTGGGGAGCATGGATGCCTGCAGACGACAGAAATGGACCCCCTGCCCCACTTTATTGTACCTGCCTGTTCTCAGTGCAAAATGGGAGACTGCAGGAAGCTGAGACAGAAGTAGCAAGGGGTTTAATATCTTTTTTAAAAAGTCCCTTGAAAAGATGGGTGGAAGTAACAAATGGCTGAAGGACTCACTTGAATTACGTCCCTTAAAATGATAGCTTCAAGTCTAACCTTCAATACCTGTGAATGTGACCTTGGTTAGAAATAGGGTCCTTTGCAGGTACAGTCAGATTAACATGAGGTCCTATAGGATGAGGGTTGGCGGTAATCCAATGATCGGTATCCTTAGAAGAGCAGAGTAGTTTGTAGATACACAGGGACACAGAGAGAAGACCATGTGAAGATGGAGACAGGTGCTAGAGAGATGGGTGCCCAAGGCAAAGAACACCAAAGACTGGGGACAACTTCCAGAAGCTTGGAGAGCAACAAGGAACAGATTCACCCTCTGAGCCCCAGAAGGAACCAACTGTGCCAACACCCTGATTTCAAACTTCTAGCCCCCAGCAGCGTGGGAACAGATCTTTGTCATCCTCAGCTACCCAGCCTGTGGTACTTTGTTCCAGTAGCCTTATGAAAACAACACAGCTGATGTAAGAGAGAACATTAGAATACAGCAAGGTGCCTGACAGTGATGAATGGGGGAAAATCCCTAGACTGTCAAAAATCCCTAGCACTTGAGACTATGCTTAGGACAGAAAGTTAAGCAAAAGAAGCAGATTTCAAAAATAATTTTCCAATTTTAAAACATGTATACACACATAAATTCACTGACAAAAGCCTGGGTGAAAATGTAATAGAATATTTGCATGATTTATCTCAGTTCACCACAATGAACACGGGTTCTTAAAATCAGGAAAAATGGTGATTAGAAAACCAAAAACAATTAAATAGAAGTAATAAACTATGTTTACACTGCATAAAACACCAGTAAGTATGAAAACCAAAGGCCAATCATTTTCAGTCAGAGCCATTTTGAAAAGGATCAGTAAGGCTGAAGACGAGCCCGCTGGGAGGGCAGGTACAACCGTGTCAGGTGCCCAGACCCCTTCTCAGCTCAGGGTGCACGTGAGAGCCACCTGCAGAGGTGCCCAGGAAAGCAGCACCCAAGCCACCTGGGCCAACTGGATAAATCAGGAGAGGTCACTAGGCTGGTGTGAAATCTAAATTTCATTATAATCCGTCTCTGTTTTGAGAAAATTCTGTGCGGGAAAACCTGAGGTTTGCTCATCGGGGAGGGGAGGTGACAAAATTTATAACAGGGAATGTTTTTTCGCATTTGCTACATGGCTGGCATAACTCTAGATTTTTTACATGGATTATCTCCCTTAAATGTCGTAATAGCATCAGAACCACAATTGCCATGGTGATACCCGTTTTAGAGATGGGAGAACCGAGACTCAGTGATGTCAAGTACTGTGGCCAGGGCCACAGAGTTTGTAAGCGGCGGATCTAGAATCCCAAATGAGGAAGTTTAACTTTTTACCACCACACTACACTCCATCTTTGAAGCTTGAGATGCGATTATCCAAGCTGGGAATGTGATAAGATTGTTTTCACCTGCCACCAGGAGCCCTACTTTCTCCAGTTTGACACAACATGGTAAACGGCTCTGGGCTCAGCCTATCCCAGTGTGCATCCCGAATAGGTCCTGAGTGTGCAACCCATATAAAAACTCAGTCACCTGGGGCACCTGGGTGACTCGGTCGGTTAAGTGTCCAACTCCGTATCTCAGCTCAGGTCTTGATTGCATGATCGTCAAGTTCAAGCCCTACTGGGCGTGGAGCCTACTTAGGAAAGAAAAACAAAATGAAACAAAAACAAAAGAACTCAGTCAACTAAGCACCTAGAAAGAGTCTGTACTTTCAGAACTAAAGAGGGTAGGTAGGCTTTTATCCTTGAAAGTCTTTGCTAAAGTGCACAGAAGCCACTGTTTAAGGTGAATCACCAGAGACATTTATCATCTCCAGACTGAGGATTGTGGGACTCCTCTAGAGAAATATGTTCATATTTGTCACTTGGATATGAAATCTTCATGGTATCACCTCTCTCCTACCCACAAGTTCCCACTATCCTAATGTCCTCATTCATTCCTTGCTCATTTCTTTTGCCTTTTTGCATTGTCTCTATTTTTTACATCACTTAAGTCAGTGGCCTTTAAACTAATCCATCTCAGAATCACCTGGGGGCTTTTAAAAACCCTGATGTCCAGGCCACACCCCAGCCCAATGGCATCAGGACCACAGGATGGAGCCACACACTAGTTCTTCAAAGTTCCTCATTGGGTGATGAGTAGCTACCCATGTTCTCAAATTCTCCCTTGAAAAGTGTAGGGCAATAAATAAATAATAATATAGCCCTAGACCATTTCAACTTTCAAACCACTACTTAAAATCATTACAAGCATGGGTCTCTTTTTTAAAAATGCTCCCCCAACCCTTTGCTTTTGAAGCCCTTATGTTAATAGGTGCAGCCACAGAATTTTGTTTCCCCTGTCTGTTTCTCTGACTCCTCTTCCTCTGCCCTCCCCCAAGCCAAGCCACCTGGCTCTTCTCATTCAGAAACCTCCTCCCACCCATCCGTATTCAGGGACCCCTCCCACCCTGTTCCAACATCTGTGCCTCCACTGGGGATTTGAAGAGCAAACCCAAAACCACAGCAAACCATTCTTCTGTAATTTGCTGAGCCGCCAACCTAAAAAAGAGACCAAATATTCACCCCCCCCCTTTTTGTTTAAATGAACTGTGAAACAAACCAAACTTGTGGCTTTGTTTTCCAGAAACAACTTAGTAAACTAGTTTATTGCAGAAGCACAGACAATATACTCATAAAACTACTGAATGCAAAAAAACAAAAACAAAAACCCACCTCCAAAGGCACCTAACATCGTATTCACTGGGAGTGATTCAGATATACAGACACAAATAAAACAGGTAAGGCATGAGAGGTGGCAAGTCTAAGCATCCAAAGGGTTGATCTTTGAAAATCACAAAACAGGGTGCTCCTGAAGACAGAAGCATGTTATCTGCAGAATGAGGGCAACAATACAGGGCAAAACTTTTCAGAAATATAAAGCTGCCATCTACCCTGATCGGAAACACTTGCTATCCTTCCTTGGCCTTCTTTCTGCTGCTTCCCACAAGGAGGACTGTGGCTGGCAAGAGAGCATCCAAGAAGGTTAAACAATGGAAAGAGTAAGCTGGGGTTCAGAGGCCCCATACCATGCTCCTTAAAAGGGCAGTTGGGTGGGTTGTTTGCAGCTGGGATCAGACCCCAGACCTGGTCTCATTTCTAACTTAGCTGTGGAACCTGATGCAAGTCTCTCCCCATCTCTGAGTCCCTGTGGCCTAATCAGTAAAATGTGGGATCCTCTAAGATCCCCTCTAGGTCTGAGATAGAGGGCAGCAGGCTCTAGGAGTCAAGCCAAGTCCCTGGCTCAGGATCCTGGGAGGGCTCAACTCTAACTTCAGGGATTTCAGGAAGGGCTGTCCCCAATTTGCAGCTGGGACCCAGAATGGCAAGCCCTCAAGTTTCTATGGAGGGAGCCCTCCAGAGCACAAGCATAGGAAATCCTCACAAAAAAAGACAGCAAAGAGAGGAACCAGCTCACCCAAAGTGTTCTATGGCCTCCATATGACTACGAAGTCATGAGATAGAGTACACAGACCATGGCCTTGCACACACACACACACATATACACACACACAATTTTTATAATAATACTAGATTTAGAGTCAGCAAGCCTGTGTCACAATTCAGTTCTGGCACTTACTCACTAGAACACTTCAACCGAGTTAGTTTTGTGTAAAAACTGCCAAATGTGGCTCATAATACCTACTGCACTAAATTAAAGAGAGTCCCAAATTCTCTGCTACTCCTCCCACTGAGAGTTGCCTTCTGATTTGCCTCTTCTCAAATTCAAGCTATCCTTAATGACTGCCTTGACCAAGGAATGCAAAGGAAGTGACTCCCTATCGGCCAAGGCTAAAGCATTTGAAATCTTGGTGTTCCACTGAGGTCTCTTGGAATTACTTGTCTTGGGGATGCTTTCTCTTGGGATCCAGCCACCATATTCCGAGAAGCCCAAGCCACATGGAAAGCCCACCTGTGCATGTTCTAGGCAACAACTCCCACTGGGCTTCCTGCCAACAATCAGCATCAAATGCCAGCCATGTGAATGTGCCCTTCTAGATATACAGACATTACATTTGGGTAAGTGTGTTATACAACAATAGATTTTGGAACATCTAACTTGCACAGCAAGTGATTACCATGCGGGATTAACTGTCAAGATTACAGAAAAGCTCCTGTAAATCATAAAGTACTCCACAAACGTAAAGACTTATTGTTAATAGTATGAGTTCTAGCATTGCCCTTCCTGTCCTCTCTCAAAAAGGAGCTCTGGGCCCTTGTTCCAGCCCACAGCAATTTTCTGCCTTGGCTCTGTACATGGCTCTCAGATTTTCCAGGTGAATTTTTAAGAGAGGCCAAGATCACAGAGAGGAACCCCTGGGGTTGCTTACCTGAGGTTCCGGACTCCACTCTCAACCCTACATCCTGCTCACAGCTATTTCAAACCTCGGCTTTCCCAGTACCTACCTACCGCTGGACACGAAGATACAAGCTCGTGTGTCCATCTGTGCCCTGAGAGCTAGATGTTCTAAATAGTCTCTGAGGTTAATGTCTTTCCAGTGAGAATCTGTGCATATCCCTGCTGTGGACAAGTATTCACTATGATGGTGAACCAGGTCCTACAGTCAGAGAGTCACAATTGACATTTGAGTGGAAATATGACCAGAATCACCTTGTTGTGATTTTTTTTTTCTCCGATGGTCATTTCAAACCCACTACTAGAGAACTGTGGGACTCTTCTCAACAGGGTTTGTTCACTGATGCAGATCCTTTGGCCTGAAACATCTTTAAGAGTAGTCCTTATCTGTCTCTATCCTCTCAAATGACATCAGACACAAGCTAATGTTTAAGGCAGGCACTTTTAGAAACCCACTCAAGTGTTGTCATTTCCTGGTCATACTGGGTATAACTAAATGAAGGGATCTTTTGATTTAGAAGTTACTTCTCTGGACAGATAATTAATAGAATTATTTCTGGATTTCCCCCTACATTAGTATTTGAAGTTGGGTTACTCTTGTCACCTGTCCATAGAGGGGGACTGACCTGTCAGTGCAGCAAAGGATGGCGCATACCCATGTTGCCTCCTACACCTGATGGCGTCAAGCCCCACCTCTACACTCCTTGCAGGGAGCAATGCTGGTGTCACCATTTGTCTCATGCTATTCTGGCCATCTGTGCTCTTCTCTAAATTACATGGGGCTGGAAGCCTGCAAACATTTCCTAGGTCAATTTCCCAGGCCAACTGGCTTCTAGTTAGGTTCTGTCAATAGCAGGCACTGGCAGGAGACTGGAAAGAGGGAAGAAGAGAAACATCAGCTTTTTGTTCTTTTTGCTTCTGGTCTCATGAGCGTGGTAGCAGGCAAGGGGTCGCTCCTGGGTTCCCGGGCAGAAGTGACAGCAGCTTTGGCAGAGTGGTGCTCAAGGGCTCTGGCCCTGCAGCAGCACTGTCAGGGTGGAGGTATTCAAGTTTCCAGGCTTCTAGAGTGTCAACGAGAGCACAAGCTTCTGGCTTTCTGCAATGCAGCAGCAGCAGCAGGTATACCAGCAGTCCAGGAGTGCAGCCATCCCAAATGGAGAGTAAGACCAGGTGTTTTTTTGCAGCTACAGCCTACAGGTGGTAATGCCTCCACATAACTCCTAGTGCCTATAAATCCCCTAACCTCATTTTCTTCTTTTTTTTTTCTCCCTTGGCCCTTCTGACACTTCTTGTAGAAAAACCACATCTCTGCACTGACTTCTCTCTGTATGACATACCTTGATTGGTTTCTGTTTTCCTTACTAGACCCTGCTGCTAGTCAGTAGTCTACGCACCTATAGAAGATGCTGTTCATTGCTTATCCAAAGACCGTTCCATTCCTCCTGTCTTTCTTGTCAATGAAACTCCAATTTTGATGAGCTCTACAAGATTCCTTGATAAACACCCTGTTTCCCAGTCTCCTCTGCAGCCAGGAGTGACCATGTAACAGTTTTTGTCAATGAAATGTAAGGAGTCTGCTGGGATTATAAGCGGGGGGTGGCTCTTCTGATAAGATGAAACAGGTGGAACTAGGACCACCTTTTCCACCCTCCTTCCTCCCTTGAGTATAAATGTGACATTTGGACCTACAGCAGCCCTCTTGCATCCATAAATCAACGACCATGAGGACAGAAGACAATACTCTAGGGATGATGTAGTGGAAAGAGAGAAAGAGCCTGAGCCCATGACAGCATAGGGAGCAGCTAACCTGACTCTAGCAACCATCTTAGCCCTAGGGGCCACGCTGGAGTCCCATCCCATGACAGATTTGAGTTCCGGAACTTTTCTCCTATGTTCCATTTCTTTTCAGTAACTTCTGCCTTCATGTGACTACATAGAAACATTGGAAAATAATTTCCAGCTCCTGCTTAGCTCAGTTTGTATGTACTCTCAATCAGGGCTTCTTCAAAGAAGAGAAACGGGGCAGACTCAGAAAATGAAAAAAAGAACATTCCTATAAACAGGGGAGCAAGCGGGAGGGTGTGCTATGTGCAGCCCACATAGTATTTGACCTCCCTGTTCTCATTTTGAATTGCCCTTTATAAAAGCTCACCACACAATTCTCACTAGGGCCCCCAAGATAAGCTGGAGTAGGTCAGAGACAGATTATTTGGGTCACGGCCAGTAATACAATATCACAGATCCTTTCCTCTCACCCTACTTTTCGCCTCTTCTTTCTTACCCAAATTGGCTTTGGAGCCCCATCTTGCCAGAGAGGCGAGCGGCTGATCCCCGCTGACCACCGTTTCTCTTGGCAGCAGGTCTAGATTGGTACCCAGTATCGCTGCGTCTCTCTCCCCGGGAGACGCCCGCCGCCTGGTCACGCTTTAATTAAGCGGACATCTCGTTCCCGCAGAGGGTGTGCAGCTGCTGTGTTTTGCTCGTATCTTGAAGCCAAATTAGAATTTTAAAAATCCTTAGCTTTCATTTGCTGAGCTCCCTGGTCTCTGGTGGGAAATGCACCCCTCACCCCTGCCACCCCCGACCCCTTCTCCAGGAGCCATAGTTCCTTTGGAAGCATGGCCAGGGGCCAATGGGGCGACCCTCCCTTGAAGTGGGTGCCGGTCATGTGCACGTGCCTTGTTAACGAGTGCCCTATTTGTGAAGAAAGGGAGGGAATGAGGAGAAACCTCATTTCTCTCCTTCGATTTGTTTTTTAATCAAATCAAATTCTTAATTACATTTGGCTGGAATGAAATTATGCCTCTGAAGAGCTTCCAGATGGAACTAGGAAAGTGACTTGAGCTGAACTCGGCAGCCATGTTAGTCAGTATAACATGTTTGCTCCTGAAGGGGTTGTCAGCCCGGTGGTTTGGCTCTGAGGGGCAAAGGGCGCTTCCATGCCATCCTTCCCCCACGTGTTTCTTGGAGATGTCTCACCTGGCTGGGAGAGGGGACTTCTCAGTTTTGAGGTTTCCTCACAAGTTGGCTTGATGGGCCCCTGAAAGGCAGTCTGTCTAGTGAAGAGCGGGTAGGGTTTATCAGCAGACAGACCAGGGCCCGAGTGCTGAACTACTCCTCATCGGCTGTGTGATGCTCAGCGCCATATAACTTCTCTGCGTCTCAGCTTCCCTGGAGAGTTTTCTTACCGCATAGGATTATTGTGAAGATTAAATCATACGGTTTGCACATAGCCTTTATTCCCTTCCTCTTTCCTTATCCCCCACCTTTTTCCTCCCAGAAAATCTGCCCAACACAATTGCAATGAAAGCTAAGATGCTACTTTATTGAAAGAAGCTCTGGTTTAGGAGCCACTGTTTTTAGGATCTCGTGAAGTGTGTAAGCAAACAAGAAAAGCAGTTATCTTACAGCGATTTAACTCCCCCCTCTAACCTGGTTCCAGTGCCTTGAGTCCTGATGTTCTGCTTCCCTTGGCCTTATCATGGAGCTTCTACTGCCTGAACGTCCTCTTTCCTCTCTCTGGCTGCAAGCATCTTTGCCTCTCCAACACCATCTACTAAAATTCCATGATTTTAATTAAGCCAACACAATGAAGCTTTTAAAAAAGACAACTGAGAGTATAGGCTTTGGGGGCACAGGAATGTGCTCCTCCTGGCTCTGTCCTGATCCCCCTTGCAAGTTGGAGAGAGGGAAGGCAGGAAGAGAGCAGACCTGGTCACATGGGGCAGAAGAAACTCATATTTCAGCCCCTGGTTCCCAAGGTGTGATGAATTAACCACCTAATCCAAAATGGAGGCTCAGCGGCCCTCCTTGGGAGGGTAAGCCCCGCACATGATGCGGATTGGCAGGCAGGCAAGAGAGTGCAGCACCTGTTGCTGAAACCTTCAGAGCAGAACTACAAACGCCTTGCACTCTAGCTGGTCATTCTATTTCCATGGCACACATCATCATTAGCACATGTAGAATCCTACAGGGGACTTGCATTGGAACAAATTTTTATGACAGGTTCTTTAAGATTTGCTTTCAGGGGCTTTGGCCAAACCACCCTGAAGTGGCTCATCTGTTCTTCTCTCAGCCCAGGGATTAAGACCTGGAGGAGCTCAAGTCAGAGGCTGCTCCATTTTCTCTGGAAAATGAAGACATTCTGCTCTTTCCTTTTTTCCACCATCTTCTATCTCCAGCTCTGAGTCAAACTGAAACATCAGAAATATGCCTCTTAATCAAACATTATGAAAAATCCCATTGAATTACTACCGTATGCAGAGCATAAGAGCTCTTGGCTCAGGTGTTAATCTTTGGCCTTATTCACTGATTTATTTAAAACAGTGTGCAAGCAAAGGAAACAGTCAACAAAACCAAAAGACAACTGACAGAATGAGAGAAGATATTCGCAAATGACATATCAGATATAGAGCTAGTATCCAAAATCTATAAAGAACTTATCAAATTCAACACCCAAAAAACAAACAATCCAATCAAGAAATGGGCAGAGTAGGGGTGCCTGGGTGGTTCAGTTGGTTAAAGCCTCTGCCTTCGGCTCAGGTCATGGTTCCAGGATCCTGGAATAGAGCCCCCACATGGGACATCCTGCTCAGCAGGGAGCCTGCTTCCCTTCCTTCCTCTCTGCCTGCCTCTCTGCCTACTTATGATCTCTGTCTGTCAAATAAATAAATAAAATCCTTAAAAAAAAAAAAAAGAAATGGGCAGAGGACACGAACAGACATTTCTGCAAAGAAGACATCCAGATGGCCAACAGACACATGAAAAAGTGCTCCACACCACTGGACATCAAGGAAATACAAATCAAAACCACAATGAGATACCACCTCACACCAGTCAGAATGGCTAAAATTAACAAGTCAGGAAACAACAGATTTTGGCGAAGATGCGGAGAAAAGGGAACCCTCCTACACTGTTGGTGGGCATGCAAGCTGGTGCAGCCACTCTGGAAAACAGCATGAAGGTTCCTCAAAAAGTTGAAAACAGAGCTACCCTACGACCCAGCAATCACACCACCAGGTATTTACCCTAAAGATAAAAATGTAGTGATCCGAAGAGGCACGTGCACCCGAATGTTTATAGCAGCAATGTCCACAATAGCCAAACTATGGAAAGAACCTAGATGTCCATCAACAGATGAATGGATAAAGATATGATATATATAGACAATGGAATACTATGCAGCCATCAAAAGAAATGAAATCTTGCCATTTGCAATGACATGGATGGAACCAGAGGGTATTATGCTAAGCGAAATAAGCCAATCAGAGAAAGACAATTATCATATGATCTCTCTGATATGAGGAATTTGAGAAGTAGGGCGGGGAGTTGTGGGGGGTAGGGAAGGAAAAAATGCAACAAAATGGGATCAGGAGGGAGACAAACCATAGCAGACTCTTAATCACACAAAACAAACTGAGGGTTGCCGGGGAGTGGGAGGGTAGGAGAGGGTGGTTAGGTGATGGACACTGGAGAGGGTATGTGCTATGGTGAGTGCTGTGAAACGTGTAAGCCTGATGATTCATAGACCTGTACCCCTGGGGCAAATAATACATTATATGTTAATATAAATAAACAAATACATAAATAAAACAGTGTGCATGTATGAGTTCTTGGACTTCAAAATTCCAAAATGGTTTCCAAAGTGTTGCAACAGATACTGTAGAATGGCTTACGTGATACCTAACCCCAACTGCCATTTTCTTTACCTTTCTCTAACACAGAGACTGAGAAATCTCAACACTCTGTCCTCCTAGCACCCTCCCAGCCAGAAATGGCCCTGTTCTGACCAAAGAGATGTACCTGGAAGCCCCATGGAAGCATTTCCCTTTCCAAACAAAAAATAAAGCCTCTCGAGAAGACAGCTTTTGGCATGCCTTCTTCTTCCTGCCTGGAAGCAGTCTTGTAAACAGGAAGCCCAGAGCTACGTTCTAAGAATAATGGGGCTGAACCACACAGAGGACCTGGCGGGATCCCAGAGCCACTGTACCAGCCCTGGGCTGCCCACCTCCGACCGCTTGTCTGATGAGGGGAAATAGAGCCCAGTTCAGCAGTTTAAGCCTCTTCTGGGTAAGTTTTCTATTGTTCAGAACAAAACTGATGTCTAACTTAGACAAGTAGAAGCCCAAGGAGCCACTGCCAATTTGACATATTTCTTTTCTTCGGACCATAAAGAATCACTAATTAGATAGTTAGCACTTCTTTTGGGGAGATGGGGAAAGGAGCAAAGTGGAAGAGTTCAAAATCACCCACCAGTCTCTAGGAGAGGGGTCAGAGCTGCTGCCCCCTGTGGTACTGGAGTTACAGACTCCCTGCTCCTCTATAGTGGGGTATTTTTTAAAATTTCATATTTAGAAGGCTAGATGAGACTCAAGTCTCCTGACATCAAAACATGAATGGTTTCACTTCTCAAACATTTCAGCTGAATGTTTGCCAAAGTTTTTTATCTCAGGGAAACTATTTGCTGAGGTCCTAATATTATGTAAAATACTGAAGCTAGCCTTCCCCCAGGGGATCGTATTACTATTTAGTTTTATATTTCTTCTGATGCCTCCAATAAATCATGAACTTTTTCAGAGATGTCAGAGGGCAGCCTGTCTCTCCGACTGCAAATGACAAGCCATGAATTATGCACATGGGTCTCCCAAAGAGGCTCCCAAACCCTCAGCCTGTTGCCTTTGGGCTCTGGCCTGCTGTCAGTTTACCAACTTCTGCTAAGCCGAGTTTCAGCCTGGGATGGGGTGAGCTCTACACTGGCCAGTCGCTAAGGACCCCCAGCATGGGTCTCTATTCAGAGTACAGGATTCTTGGGGTCAGGCTTACCGCCAGGGAATCTGCAATACCAAGAGGTGGCCCCCATAAGAAAGAAACTAGAAAATTCCAGAGAAGGCAACCAGTGCATTCCAAACTTCTCAACTTGACTAAAGACTCTTCAAGGGCTGTGCTGGTTCCCTACAACTCCTACAGTAGTGCCTGGGTCTTAATGGTGGCTCAATACATATTAATTGTATGGAAGGATGCATGTATTGCTGCACGGATGAATGGAGGGACAGATGGATGGATGGATGGACTTCCGTAAAAATTGACATAAGTAAAATAACCAGTGCATAAAATCATAGAGGATAGACAGTAATGAAAAAAAAGCAAACTTGTTTATTGTCATGTCATGGCAGAAGAAACTTCATGACAATAATAAGTGGAGACGAGAAAGTCTGACAGGACTTTACATAGCAAAGAAGAAAGCTTAGAGAACCCACTCGCTAGGGTGGCTTGTACATTAAGTCATCTAGTACCTGCTCTAACCATCCCTATTCTAATATTTCTGCCACCCCCCCACCCTCATTTTTCACTAAATTGCTGGAGGGATAATGTACACACACCTTCCATCTAGACAAATAAATCTGGCTTTCCTCTCAGCCAGCCTTCCAAATTCCTTCAAGATCTCATTAATGACTTTCGAACTACAATATCAAATATCGTCATCTAAATCATCATCTTCCCTGACAGGGTGGAGTTTTGATACTGTGACAACCCCTTAAATTCCTTTATGTTCTCTTTTCTTGACTTCTACCTCTTGGCACTCTCTTACTTCTTTCCTGGACCCTCTCCTAATGCTGTCTTTCTTCTTTTTCTGCTGCCTTCTCTGAGCCCACTCATTCCTACCCAGTAATTTTTTGTCACATGCCATCTTCATCCTTTTGCTTTTAAGGCTACATTCCCCTGGTGACCTTGTACACACCTAAGTCTTCAAGAGTCCTCTTTTGGCAAGTGACCCACATGTGATGTCTTTTGGCCCCAAGGACCAGACCAGACATCTCCATTTATCCATTAATTCATTAACTAACCATTTACAAAGACCTTGTCATGCATGACATTTGTTGCTACAAATTAGGGAACCAAGAAGAATATAACTTCTTTTAAAGATATCAAAGTTTAGAGGAGGAGAGAGAAGTAAAATGAAATAATGCAGGGTGATGATTGTCACCAAAGGGGAGGACCACCTAAAAGACCTCCAGGAGAAGGCCAAGTATGGGTTGGCCCAGTCAATATAATGGCAAAGGACATCCTAAGCAGTGAGAGGACACAGGCAAGAATACATGCAAGGTAATGCATAGGTCAACTAACAATGATTGGTTTCCCATCAAATACCAGGCCCTATGCTAGGTATTTTCACAAAGCAGTATTATATCACATTACACAGTGATTATTAACTAAAAAGCATTTTTCTAAGTCTTTTTCAAATAATACATTATTTAATCTTCAAAGAACCATACAAAATAAATATTACCTTGATGTTACAGATGATGATACTGAAAGCCATCTGTAAAATGAGCTCAATGACTTGGGTAAGGCACACAACTCAGGAGGGGCAGAGCCAGAGGCTCACTGATGGTTTAGCACCATGAACAGAAACTCCACCAGCTAGCTTAAAGACAGGAAAATTTCTTATAAGGCAGCCAGATGACTCCTAAAACCTGAGTGTAAGAGCTACAGCCAGGTGCACCAGGAGCTGGAGCTGGGGCCAGGGGCTAGAGGACAGCTGGACCAAGGCTGCTGCTCTCTCTCCCTCTCACATCAGTTGGACTCTCATCACCATCCCTCTCTGTGTGCCCCACACTTCTGCCTCTTCCTACATCTGCACCCCGAGTCTCTCTGCTTGCTTAGCATCGTCCTTAGTACCATCATGGAGGGTCCAAAATGACACCCTTGGTCCCCACTTCCCCAAACTACAGCACCTCACAAGTCCATGACCCACAAAGACTTATCATAGTCATGTCTACTCATTCCAGATTCTTGTGGAAGAGACCAGTTAGCCCAGCTTATATCAGAAAACAAATCCTAACCACATCAGCTATAGCCAGGGAGGGAGGAAATAGATTAGAAGGGTACCAAACTGGGGTGTAGGGAGAGGTGCTTCAGAGAGAAAGGGGCAGGGATCAGGCACATACTCTTCAAAGGTGCTTTTTACAACTGAAAATCCATTCCAGGTATTCTAACTCCATACTGTACTTTTTTCTCTATCCCATACTGCCTTCTTTCAAACTGGATGTATCCAAAATCAAAGTAAGCCCATTTAAACAATCTCCTCTTATTCCTTCCTTCAATTAATGACTTAATATCAGCTCACTCCCCTGGCTTACCATTTCCAAGCTAATCTTAATGAAACCCTTTCTTTAATACCCTACCTGTAACACTCTGCCCTTACAACAGTCAGTCTCCTGAGTTAGTCCTAAGATCCATGCCGAAGAATCAGCCACTGTGGTTCAAAATGCAAGAGTAACTATCATAACTTATAAACCAAAGAACAAGACCAACAAACCTTTAGTCTGCTCACAAAGCCCAAGAATAAAGTTGCTTGATGAAAGATTAACTATCTTGAACCAAATCAAGAAAATTATAGAGAGAATTTATTACTATTGTAAAAAAGAAAATGATGAGCAATACAGAACAATCCAATGAATGATTTTTGTAAGGTCAAGGGATGGCATTACAATTTGTCTATTTGTTAAACCTGAGCTAATGAAACAAGTGGGAAGGAGTAAAAGGAAAGAAAGTGAGCAACTGAGATGGTGCTTGGTAATAGAAGATAATTCCCAAAGCCATGGTGGGCATGGAAAGGAGCACACCAAGATCACTTAGGGACACCCCAAAACAAAGTGGCCAGTCTGGATCAGTGGCCCTAGTAGTGTGCTGGTAAGTGTTCAACTAAGGGCCACTCAGGAGGAAAAATAAAAACCAAATTTACACCAATTTCTGTGATGTAGACACTCCCACCACGGCTGATTTCAAATTACCAATGAAACCTTGTCAAATGAGGAATTAGGAAGAGGTAATTGCCTCTGATTCTCATGAGCCCATGGAACCTGGTTCCAGCATACCACTGGGTGTTTCCAACCTTCCTGGCTTTCATCATGTCCGAGGAGAGGTCTTTAGTTCACCCAGATCACAAGTGTTGGGAAAAAACAGCTATGCACTTCACCAAATAATCTAACCTTGAGGTCTTTCTATTAGTTTTAAAAAAAAATCTATTCCAAAATCAAACATCACTCCAATCTTGCCATAAATCAATTTGTAATCTACTATACATTACAAGAAATGTACAAGACAGACTTTAAAAAGGGCTCTTGAAGAACAGAGAAAAAGAGAAAATGAAATCCTTATTGGCATAAAAGCTTGGATTCAGGAGGTGAAAGGCAGTCCCGGGCATGGGGATGAGACTGAGACCCTGAAGCGGGAGGACCGGGGTGTCTGGGAACAGTGGAATCACGTGGCAGGAGTGTAGGTGGGTATGGATGAGTAGAGGGTGAGCTCAAATAAAGTCCTCCAGGTCAGCCTGGGGGTGGGGGGCACCCATGCCTCTGCTGCACTCTCCAGCTACAAACGGACTTTGTCAGAGCTGCCCTGAAGGGAGACTATTCTAAAGCAGAGTAGTGTTTGGATGGGGTGGCAGGGCTATGAATCAGTGTGTGTGTGTGTCTGTACATGCACACCTATGCTGGAGGAGTGGTGAGGGTAAAAGGGAGAAGGATGTTGGCAAAGAGATAATGAAGGAAACATTGCAAGATCAGGAGACTTAGAATTTAAGGGAGGCAACAGGGAGAAAGAGAAGCAAGCCCTGGACTCCAGAGACGTTGGTTAATAAGGAGGTACATGTTATTTCTATGGATGGGAAGACCTTTGGGAGGAAGACTAAGGAGTACGTACTCTTGGACATCAAGTTCTGATTTTCCTTAGATGAATCACAAAGCTTCATTCCCAGATGCACCCACCGCAGTGCTTCTTCCCATGCCCCGCCCTAACTCCCACACAGACACGGCGTAGGCAGGGCAGCCTAGGCAAGGAGGTGACACTGGCCTTGATGACTGAGGATCGTGCAGAAACCTCTCAAAGGTACTCGCGCCTCAGGCTCTCAGTCTTGTCCCACAGGAATTGCCTCTCCGCCTCCTGAATCCCAGCTCTCCTGTCAATAGGGATTTCCTTCCCTCCATTCTCTTTCTTCTAGTTTCCTTCTCAAAGTCAGCTTTGCCCTTCTCTTACAAAGTTTGCTAGACTGTAGGCTCCTTAAGTTAAATCGATCTATTGCGAGTGGCCCCCATCTGCTTTCTCCTGACTCAGCACCTACCAGCAACGCGTGAGACGGAGATTGTTACCTGTCCCATGCCCTTCCGTCCCTGCTTCTGCAGAGAAAGGCTGATTTTCAGCTGCACAGACCGCCTCCTAGAGTGAAGATCACATTTCCCAGCCTCCCTCGCGTTAGCTGTGACCCTGTGCCGAAGCGCTGGCCAAAGAGAAATGCACCAAAGGGCACATGCAGTTTCTGGGGTTTACCCTTAAAAGGAAGAAGCACCCCTCTCCTTCCCGTGCCCTCCTTTCCTCTGGCTGGAATGCACATGCGCTGGGCAGCCATGTTGGTCCAAGTAGACCTGCGCCAGCACCAGCGTATCAGGAAAGAGGAAAGACGAAAAGAGCTTATCCCACGTGACGTCGAGCCACGTTCCTAGCCAAATGAGCTGTTGATGTACAGGTGATGACAAGAGAGACTTTTCCACTGTATTTAAGCTGCTGTGTTATTTTGGGTCAGCCTTGGAATAGCTGCATTCATATTTTCACTAATATAAGGTGATTAACACACATTTAAGGAATTAAATTCCTGGAGGATGGATTCTAGGTTTGTATAGAAAATAAGAAAATTGAGAGCATCTTACTTCATGTGTTTAGACTGAAGTTTTAGGCAACTGGACCTCACAGAAACCATCCCACGATGCCTCTGAGAGAACATTTGTTAGAAACTGAGCTAACTCTGTTCTTACCCCCCCCCTTTTTTTTTTAAGTTATGTCTAAGCACAACGTGGGCGTCCAGCTCAAGAGTTGCATGCTCTACTGACTGAGCCAGCCAGAGGACACTAAAAGGATTTTTTTTTTTTTTTCTTTTTAAAGTAGGCTCCATGCCCAACGTTGGGCTTGAACTGATGACCCTGAGATCAAGAATCGCATGCTCTACCAGCTGAGCCAGCCTAAGTATCCTGTTCTTACTTTATTGATTAAAGGCATTCATCCTAAGACCAGAAACACCCCAATTGCACCAGAAATCACCTTCACTGGAGGCCTGGCTGAGTATGATGTTTTGGGTTTTTGTTTGTTTGTTTGTTTGTTTAACCTGGGAGGTCATCCCACATTGGGAAAGTCAAATAAAGAATAAGTATTCACCAGAACCCAGGGTGGCTGCTTATCAAGGTCCCAAGTAGGCCTACAAAAATTCTTCTAACACAGAAGTGTAGCTTGACTTTCTTCTGTATTTAATTTTCTAATTTTCCAAATGTAATGGGACCCCAAGGACTTGGAGCATCACACTGATGAAGAAACTTTTCCTTATCTATTAATCTCACCACTATTAACCCATTCCCATCCTGGGGCTGATCCTGCAAGATAGTCACAAATAAGCCGGCAAGTTTCCACCTCCCAGGCTGCTCCTGGACATTGGCCAAGGGGCCAAGGGGCCAAGGGGTGGGATGTGCCCTGTCATTTAGTGGAAGTCACCTAAGCCTCCCTGAATGGCCGCCTCCCTTAACCACTGGGCTTGCATCATGCTGCTTACAGGAATCACGCACCACATGTCGAGTGAAAGAGGAGATACAGGAAATGAGCCAGATTCCTGGGCTTGAGGGAGGGCTCATTGTTAACCAAAAGGGGACAGAATGAGAGTGACCACACGTGGTATTCCAAGCCTTCGGCAAACTCCACAAAGGAAGGCTGTATCCGCCCATTCTAAAGACAGTTCATGGCTTGGATTCAGGAGAGCTGACTTCTTTTCTCTCGCTCGAGGCAAAAAACATTGAAAATGTAAAGTTGCCTCTGTGTGTGTGTGTGTGTGTGTGTGTGCGCGCATGCTTTGTGTGTGTCTCTGTGTGTGTGTCCATTTTAAACATGGTTGTGGCTCAGACAGTCTGAGGGCTCTGCAGACATTTAAAAGACAAAGTAGACTTGCAGTAGACAAAGACTATTTGGGAAAGAAGTCCAAATGTGAGGTCTGGGAAGTGCCCCTGACTCAGCAACTCAAACCACGGATCCAGCCCAGCCCTTTCAGAGCCCCATTTGTGGCATTTAAAACTGGGGTGACAGGATCTCTGAGGAGTCTGAGTATCCAGGTTGGGGGTTACCCACATAACCTCATCCTCTCCTTCTTCCTCCTCTAACCTAAATCACTCCCTCCAGGGGCCAAATGACTTAAAATAGCTTATTTTCTCCAGTGGTTTCTTTACAACTAGTTCCTTCATCTTCCTTTTCCCCAAAAGCCACGTGCACACAGAGTCCCAGCTCCCCCAACAAGACTATAAGCCTCCTGGGGGCAGAAAGTTCACCATTTCCTTCTTTCCTTCCTCCATGGTGCATTGCATGATACAACCCAGGCAGCTTAAATATTTGATTAGTAGGTTTGATTTTCTCTGAAAGGACTCCTTTTCTCTGAACTTCCTAAGATAGTAATAGCGTCCAGTCACCTTCACTATCAGATGCAGAGGCACTGGCCAAGTATTGGCTCCTTGTCCTCAGCTGTGGAACAACAAAGCAAAGAAGAACATATTCTTGGGGTGCCTGGGTGGCTCAGTGGGTTAAAGCCTCTGCCTTCAGCTCAGGTCGTGGTCTCAGGGTCCTGGGATTGAGCCCTGCGTTGGGCTTTCTGCTCATCAGGGAGCCTGCTTCTCCCCCCCCCCCCGCCTGCCTCTCTGCCTACTTGGTATCTCTCTCTGTCAAATAAATAAATAAAATCTTAAAAAAAAAAAAAAAGAAGAAGAAGAACATATTTTTAGGTCCCTTCCATGTGGCCTTTCTTCTCTCTAAATCTCCTGGCCTAGAAGAGATAGTCAGTGAATGACTCGTATTACTGACTTGGAACAATTAGAAGGGAAGTTAAATTATATGAATTCCTTCTTCACCATTACCAGTGGGAAGCTCAGGCAGTAGAACACCACCATTACCCAAGTGCAATACGCGGAAACTGATTCCTCAGAACAGATCAAGCCTGGCCTGCTGTCTCTCCCAGGGGCTGTGAGGGGGCCAGGTTCCAGCCATTACCTTGGGCAAGCTGGAGGGGGGAACCCCATGGGCTCAAGGACTTCTTCCTACAAAGAAAAAATGTGCCTCTACACAAATGGCTTCCTATCAGAGCCAGAGGACTAAGCAGCTATTGCCTGGTGGGACCAGACTAACACTGACCTTCTTGCTTTTCCAGGGCAGCAGAGAACCCATCACCAGGCCTCTTCAGACACTCTAGCCGTAGGTCTGGTCTATCAGAGGTGAGCCGCCTGTTTCCTGAGGACTTCCAAACAGAGACTTTTTCTCAGCCCAGCTTCCGCCTCTGTACACGGGGAGCAGCAGGGAGCCCGTGGGCTTGCACCTGCAGAGAAGAAAAGCATGTTTTCATTCCTCTCTCCCTACCCTCTTCCTTGCTCACTCCACTCCTTGCTCCAGGCTCTCCTGGGCCCTCAAACAAGCCAAGCTCGTCCCAGCCTCAGTGCCTTGGCGCTTATTCCCTCTCCCAAGAATGCCCTTTCCTCGGGTGTCCTCACCACACTCCCTTCCCTCATTCAGTCTTGCTTAAACAACACCTCAGACAGCTCCTTCCAAAACAGTGTTCCTCACCGTCCTCCTTAGCCCCCTTAGGAGTTTTGTTTCCCTCCGCTACACCTGTCGTTGCCTGGCATTCTGTCACTTCACTTACACATGCTTTTTGCGGCCTCATTTCCCCCTTTGGAAAGGAAGTTCCATGAGGGCTGTGTTGTCCTCTGCGGAAGCCTCAGGGCCTCTAACAGTGCCACGTAAAGAATGAATGTTCTACCAAGTAAAGGAAGGAACCATCATCCCTGATATTGTCCCGAGATAGAAATCGAAGTCCCCCGGGGCAGCAGCAGGGAGCCTTCACCCCAGCAGGAGCTGGCCCTCCTGGACAGGGGTGCTTGCGGAAGGGCCTCCGAAGGCCGCGCGCTGTGACACCCGGATCACTCTGCTGGTGCAAAAACAAAAATTGGCCTTCTCACAGTTCTGGAGGCTAGAAGTCCAAAATCAGTGTGTCAACAGGGTTAGGGCCCCGTGGGGACTCTGAGGGAGAGTCTCTTCTGTCTTCGGCCTCTCCCCAAGCTTCTGGTGGCTTCCTGGCAGTGCTGGTGCTCCTCGGCTTGTAATCACAGCATCTCCGTGTCTGCCTCTGTCTTCACGTGGTGCTCCCCTATCTACGTAGGGGGTCCAAATTTCCTCCTCTTATAGAAACACCTGTCTGGGCAATCCTAAGAGTTCTTATAACAAGGAAAAATTTTGTTGTTTTTTTCTTTTTATTGGATCTGTGTGAGATGATAGATGCTAACTAAACTTATTACAACAATCATTTCACAATATACATAAGTCAAACCATTATGATCTATACCTTAAACTTATACAGTGATACATGTCAATTATATCTGAATAAAACTGGGAAAAAATAAAGATAAATAAAAAATAAAAACACCTGTCCTACTGGATGAGGGCCCACCCTGATGCCTCCTCTTGACTCATGACATTTGCAATTGTCCTATTTCCAAATAAAGGCCTCATGCTGGGGTCCTGGGAATAGGGCTTCCATATATGAGTTTTGGTGGGGGTGGGGTGACTCAAGTCAACCCATAAGACTCTCCACCTTGTCTAGAGATAGAAATGTCTTCCCTCTCACTGCTTCTCAAGGGAGGGAACATAGATGTCACACCACTGGCCCAAGACAGCCAAAGAGCCTGTGCCCACCTTCCTCAGGCCCTCCCTTAAGATGACCATTGTCCAGGCAGTAGGGACCTCCGGGGCCTCTACTCCTTGCAGATGGGGATGTGGGGAGACCACCTGCCCTCTGGTATCCTGTAGCTCCCCTCAGTTGGAGCCCAACTGACTCTCTAGGAAAGACAAACACAGCCCCATCAATGTCCAGCTATAGCCCCTCATTGGTGTGCGCATTTCAACCCGCCAACATACACCTTCTCAAATAGTGCTCCTGAGGGAAGGCATCTGCCCTGAAAAGTCAGATATAGGATGTAACTCAGATGACTCCCTCCAGCAAGAGGGCGCTTGCCGAAAGGAGGCTCACTTATCACATGTCCCTTCTGCGGCTGGGGATGGGCCAGGAAGAATTTCCCGAGAGCCTGGGGCAGGTGAAGCCACCAGCACCTGACTAGGGCCCTGTGCACACATGTCCAGATACAAACACTCAGAGAGACAGAAATGACAAAATTTATCCCAAACAGCAAGAGAACAACACCTAGATCTTGGCAGGCCTTAGTGGGGTTGATTACGGAGTTGCCCATTAGCCTGAGCCCACGAATGCCGGTATCTGGGTCTCCATCGTAAGCCCAGTTCTTGGGGTTTTACAAACTGCAGTAAACCAGTGGGCCGTGGCCTCTGAGACTCTCACCCGGGTTTGAGAACATGTGCCTTTGCCCCAAAAGGGGCGCCAAAGAACACAGGGATGCTTTTGTTTGGACGACCCGTGACATTCTGATTTACCAGAACTAAAACTAGAATAATTGAAATGCAATGGTGTAAGCCTAGCTATGTGACCTCAATAAAGCCTAAACTGTCTACCAAAGAATGCACAATTTCCTAGAGCTGTCTACCAACTAAGACTTCTTCACTGCTGCGGCAAGTATCGAATGAGGTCACTCACACGCTCTGTACACAGTAGGTATCGCTAAATGCAAGGACACTCCGTCAAAGAGGAAAGTCTGCCAGCACTGTGCGAGAAGCCCAGGCATGGTGGGCTGCTGCGCACCCCCCCACCCGTTGCTGGGGGTGGGTGCGGTGGTGGGGGGTGGTGCTGCTGCCGCAGGCAAAAGGCCAGGTAGAGTTGGGAGTTTCCAGCATTCCCAGGTGGCAGGGTGCCGTCTGAGGCACCTTTTCTCCTGCCCAGATTTAAATTAAAGTACAAAATTTGCATTTAGTCCCCTCAGGGCCTGGTTCTGTGACCTAAGCCTCGGGTTTGAAATACTTCTGCTCCAGGGAACTGCAGGTTCAAATCCCAGGAGAGTTTCTGCTAGGCCTGGCATCCTTCTGAGATCATTTGAATAAATGCAATTTAGTGAAGGCAGACCTTTCAGAGGAGGCCTCTAGAAAGGAGGGATGGAGGCCCTGTGGGAGGGCATGGAGGCTCAGAGTTTGATCCAGTTTTCTGGGTATCCCTGCCAGATGTCAGGCATGCACTTAAAACTTGGGACAAGCCAGCGAAAACTCACAGAGGACTCCTGTGCCAAAGTCTAGCCACCTACTTGCCTTTGTCATGAATCCTCTGTCAGTTTGTTTCTCTCCAGCTCTCTACCCAGAGAGTCGATGTCTTTTAAGGAGGAGGAGTACTTCTGCCGACACTCTTTTTTCCTGATTTGGAGAAGGGTCTGAGCCCCTCCAAGACACAGACACAGGAGGGATAGTTTAGGACAGTGGCTGCAGTCATAGAGCCTGGATCAGACGACCTGTGTGTAAACCTGACGACTCCAAGTCTTATCTGTGTGGCATCTTCTATGTCCCACACCGAAAAGGACATTTGTCTCTGTCTATTTTGCAATGTCCTGTGTTTTGGGCTTTAAGGCACTGTCACCATACTCTCCTGCTCTATTCTTGGGCACTCACAAGATAAAGGGATCTCGGGAGGAGTCAAGATGGCGGAGAAGTAGCAGCTGAGACTACTTCAGGTAGCGGGAGATCAGCTAGATAGCTTATCTAAAGATTGCAAACACCTACAAATCCAATGGGAGATCGAAGAGAAGAAGAACAGCAATTCTAGAAACAGAAAATCAACCACTTTCTGAAAGGTAGGACTGGCGGAGAAGTGAATCCAAAGCGACGGGAAGATAGACGGCGGGGGGAGGGGCCGGCTCCCGGCAAGCGGCGGAGCAACGGAGCACAAAATCAGGACTCTTAAAAGTCTGTTCCGCTGAGGGACATCGCTCCAGAGGCTTAACCGGGGTGAAGCCCACGCGGGGTCAGCGTGGCCTCAGGTCCCGCAGGGTCACAGAAGGATCGGGGGTGTCTGAGTGTCACAGAGCTTACAGGGATTAGAACGGGGAAGCTGGCTACAGAGACAGAGCCGAGGAGTGACTCTAAGCTCGGGTTTACCTTGAACCGCTCGCAGGCTCGGTCAGCTCGGAACGCGGCCGGAGGCCAGGGTGACGGGAGCAATTGGGCGCTGTTCTCTGAGGGCGCACTGAGGAGTGGGGCCCCGGGCTCTCGGCTCCTCCGGGCCACAGACTGGGAGGCCTCCAGCTTCATTCCCGTCCTCCGGAACTCTACGGAAAGCGCTCAGGGAACAAAAGCTCCCGAAAGCGAACCCGAGTTGATTACTCAGCCCGGCCCCTGGTAAGGGCAGTGCAACTCCGCCTGGGGCAAAGACCCTTGAGAATCACCACAACAGGCCCCTCCCCCAGGAGATCAACAAGAAACCCAGCCAGGACCAAGTTCACCTACCAAGGAGTGCAGTTTCAATACCAAGGAGAGCAGTGGAATTCCAGAGGAGGAGAAAGCAAAGCACGGAACTCATGGCTTTCTCCCCATGATTCTTTAGCCTTGCAGTTAATTTAATTTTTTTTTCTTTTTCAATTTTTTTTTCTCTTCTTCTGCTAAATTTTTTTAACTTTTACCCTTTTCTTTTTTTAACGTTTTTAAACTAGTTTATCTAATATATATATATTTTTTTCCTTTTTATATTTTTTCTTTATTGGTTTTCTTTTTTTAATTGTTTCTTTTTTCTTTTTTCTTTTTTTCTTTCTGAACCTCTTTTTATCCCCTTTCTCCCCCCTCACGATTTGGGAACTCTTCTGATTTGGCTAAAGCATATTTTCTTGGGGTTATTGCCACCCTTTTAGTATTTTACTTGCTCCTTCATATACTCTTATCTGGACAAAATGACAAGGCGGAAAAATTCACCACAAAAAAAAGAACAAGAGGCAGTACCAAAGGCTAGGGACCTAATCAATACAGACATTGGTAATATGTCAGATCTAGAGTTCAGAATGACGGTTCTCAAGGTTCTAGCCGGGCTCGAAAAAGGCATGGAAGATATTAGAGAAACCCTCTCGGGAGATATAAAAGCCCTTTCTGGAGAAATAAAAGAACTAAAATCTAATCAAGTTGAAATAAAAAAAGCTATTAATGAGGTGCAATAAAAAATGGAGGCTCTCACTGCTAGGATAAATGAGGCAGAAGAAAGAATTAGCGATATAAAAGACCAAATGACAGAGAATAAAGAAGCTGAGCAAAAGAGGGACAAACAGCTACTGGACCATGAGGGGAGAATTCGAGAGATAAGTGACACCATAAGACGAAACGACATTAGAATAATTGGGATTCCAGAAGAAGAAGAAAGAGGGGAGCAGAGGTATATTGGAGAGAATTATTGGAGAGAATTTCCCCAATATGGCAAAGGGAACAATCATCAAAATCCAGGAGGTTCAGAGAACCGCCCCTCAAAATCAATAAGAATAGGTCCACACCCCGTCACCTAATAGTCACATTTACAAGTCTTAGTGACAAAGAGAAAATCCTGAAAGCAGCCCGGGAAAAGAAGTCTGTAACATACAATGGTAAAAATATTAGATTGGCAGCAGACTTATCCACAGAGACCTGGCAGGCCAGAAAGAGCTGGCATGATATATTCAGAGCAATAAACGAGAAAAACATGCAGCCAAGAATACTATATCCAGCTAGGCTATCATTGAAAATAGAAGGAGAGATTAAAAGCTTCCAGGACAAACAAAAACTGAAAGAATTTGCAAACACCAAACCAGCTCTACAGGAATTATTGAAAGGGGTCCTCTAAGCAAACACAGACCCTAAAAGTAGTAGATCAGAAAGGAACAGAGACAATATACAATAACAGTCACCTTACAGGCAACACAATGGCACTAAATTCATATCTCTCAATAGTTACCCTGAATGTTAATGGGCTAAATGCCCCAATCAAAAGACACAGGGTATCAGAATGGATAAAAAAACAAAACCCATCTATATGTTGCCTACAAGAAACTCATTTTAAACCAGAAGACACCTCCAGATTTAAAGTGAGGGGGTGGAAAAGAATTTACCATGCTAATGGACATCAGAAGAAAGCAGGAGTGGCAATCCTTATATCAGGTCAATTAGATTTTAAAACAAAGACTATAATAAGAGATGAGGAAGGACACTATATCATACTCAAAGTGTCTGTCCAACAAGAAGATCTAACAATTTTAAATATCTATGCCCCTAATGTGGGAGCAGCCAACTATATAAACCAATTAATAATAAAATCAAAGAAACACATCAACAATAATACAATAATAGTAGGGGACTTTAACACTCCCCTCACTGAAAGGGACAGATCATCCAAGCAAAAGATCAACAAGGAAATAAAGGCCTTAAATGACACACTGGACCAGATGGACATCACAGATATATTCAGAACATTTCATCCCAAAGCAGCAGAATACACATTCTTCTCTAGTGCACATGGAACATTCTCCAGAATAGATCACATCCTCGGTCCTAAATCAGGTCTCAACCGGTATCAAAAGATTGGGATCATTCCCTGCATATTGTCAGACCACAATGCTCTGAAGCTAGAACTCAGTCACAAGAGGAAATTTGGAAAGAACCCAAATACATGGAGACTAAACAGCATCCTTCTAAAGAATGAATGGGTCAACAAGGAAATTAAAGAAGAATTGAAAAAATTCATGGAAACAAATGATAATGATAACACAACTGTTCAAAATCTGTGGGACACAACAAAGGCAGTCCTGAGAGGAAAATATATAGCAGTACAAGCCTTTCTCAAGAAAACAAGAAAGGTCTCAGGTACACAACCTAACCCTACACCTAAAGGAGCTGGAGAAAGAACAAGAAAGAAATCCTAAACCCAGCAGGAGAAGAGAAATCATAAAGATCAGAGTAGAAATCAATGAAATAGAAACCAAAAAAACAATAGAACAAATCAACGAAACTAGGAGCTGGTTCTTTGAAAGAATTAATAAGATTGATAAACCCCTGGCCAGACTTATCCAAAAGAAAAGAGAAAGGACCCAAATAAATAAAATCATGAATGAAAGAGGAAAGATCACAACAAACACCAAGGAAATACGGACAATTATAAAAACATACTATGAGCAACTCTACACCAACAAATTTGACAATCTGGAAGAAATGGATGCATTCCTAGAGACATATAAACTACCACAACTGAACCAGGAAGAAATAGAAAGCCTGAACAGACCCATAACCAGTAAGGAGATTGAAACAGTCATCAAAAATCTCCAAACAAACAAAAGCCCAGGGCCAGACAGCTTCCCGGGGGAATTCTACCAAACATTTAAAGAAGAACTAATTCCTATTCTCCTGAAACTGTTCCAAAAAATAGAAATGGAAGGAAAACTTCCCAACTCATTTTATGAGGCCAGCATCACCTTGATCCCAAAACCAGACAAGGATCCCATCAAAAAAGAGAACTACAGATCAATATCCTTGATGAACACAGATGCAAAAATTCTCACCAAAATACTAGCCAATAGGATTCAACAGTACATTAAAAGGATTATTCACCATGACCAAGTGGGATTTATTCCAGGGCTGCAAGGTTGGTTCAACATCCGCAAATCAATCAATTTGATACAACACATTAATAAAAGAAAGAACAAGAACCATATGATACTCTCAATAGATGCTGAAAAAGCATTTGACAAAGTACAGCATCCCTTCCTGATCAAAACTCTTCAAAGTGTAGGGATAGAGGGCACATACCTCAATATTATCAAAGCCATCTATGAAAAACCCACCGCAAATATCATTCTCAATGGAGAAAAACTGAAAGCTTTTTCGCTAAGGTCAGGAACACGGCAGGGATGTCCGTTATCACCACTGCTGTTCAACATAGTACTAGAAGTCCTAACCTCAGCAATCAGACAATAAAAGGAAATTAAAGGCATCCAAATCGGCAAAGAAGAAGTCAAACTATCACTCTTCGCAGATGATATGATACTATATGTGGAAAACCCCAAAGACTCCACTCCAAAACTGCTAGAACTTGTACAGGAATTCAGTAAAGTGTCAGGATATAAAATCAATGCACAGAAATCAGTTGCATTTCTCTACACCAACAAAAAGACAGAAGAAAGAGAAATTAAGGAGTCAATCCCATTTACAATTGCACCCAAAACTATAAGATACCTAGGAATAAACCTAACCAAAGAGACTAAGAATCTATACACATAAAACTATACAGTACTCATGAAAGAAATTGAGGAAGACACAAAGAAATGGAAAAATGTTCCATGCTCCTGGATTGGAAGAATAAATACTGTGAAAATGTCTATGCTACCTAAAGCAATCTACACATTTAATGCAATTCCTATCAAAGTACCATCCATTTTTTTCAAAGAAATGGAACAAATAATCATAAAATTTATATGGAACCAGAAAATACCTCGAATAGCCAAAGAAATGTTGAAAAAGAAAGCCAAAGTTGGTGGCATCACAATTCCGGACTTCAAGCTCTATTACAAAGCTGTCCTCATCAAGACAGCATGGTACTGGCACAAAAACAGACACATAGATCAATGGAACAGAATAGAAAGCCCAGAAATAGACCCTCAACTCTATGGTCAACTAATCTTCGACAAAGCAGGAAAGAATGTCCAATGGAAAAAAGACAGCCTCTTCAATAAATGGTGTTGGGAAAATTGGACAGCCACATGCAGAAAAATGAAATTGGATCATTTCCTTACACCACACACGAAAATAGACTCAAAATGGATGAAGGACCTCAATGTGAGAAAGGAATCCATCAAAATCCTTGAGGAGAACACAGGCAGCAACCTCTTCGACCTCAGCCGCAGCACCATCTTCCTAGGAACATCGCCAAAGGCAAGGGAAGCAAGGGCAAAAATGAACTATTGGGATTTCATCAAGATCAAAAGCTTTTGCACAGCAAAGGAAACAGGTAACAAAACCAAAAGACAACTGACAGAATGGGAGAAGATATTTGCAAATGACATATCAGATAAAGGGCTAGTGTCCAAAATCTATAAAGAACTAAGCAAACTCAACACCCAAAGAACAAATAATCCAATCAAGAAATGGGCAGAAGACATGAACAGACATTTCTGCAAAGAAGACATCCAGATGGCCAACAGACACATGAAAAAGTGCTCCATATCACTCGGCATCAGGGAAATACAAATCAAAACCACAATGAGATATCACCTCACACCAGTCAGAATGGCTAAAATTAACAAGTCAGGAAATGACAGATGCTGGCGAGGATGCGGAGAAAGGGGAACCCTCCTACACTGTTGGTGGGAATGCAAGCTGGTGCAACCACTCTGGAAAACAGCATGGAGGTTCCTCAAAATGTTGAAAATAGAACTACCCTATGACCCAGCAATTGCACTGCTGGGTATTTACCCTAAAGATACAAACGTAGTGATCCGAAGGGGCACGTGCACCCGAATGTTTATAGCAGCAATGTCTACAATAGCCAAATTATGGAAAGAACCTAGATGTCCATCAACAGACGAATGGATAAAGAAGATGTGGTATATATACACAATGGAATACTATGCAGCCATCAAAAGAAATGAAATCTTGCCATTTGCGACGACGTGGATGGAACTAGAGGGTATCATGCTTAGCGAAATAAGCCAATCGGAGAAAGACAACTATCATATGATCTCCCTGATATGAGGGAGAGGAGATGCAACATGGGGGGTTAAGGGGGTAGGAGAAGAGTAAATGAAACAAGATGGGATTGGGAGGGAGACAAACCATAAGTGACTCTTAATCTCACAAAACAAACTGAGAGTTGATGGGGGGAGGGGGGTTGGGGGGGTGGGGTTATGGACATTGGGGAGGGTATGTGCTATGGTGAGTGCTGTGAAGTGTGTAAACCTGGCGATTCACAGACCTGTACCCCTGGGGATAAAAATATATTATATGTTTATAAAAAATAAAATTTAAAAAAATAAAAGATAAAGGGATCTCCAGGAAAGTTTTCTAACAGCCCTCAACAGGGGCAACAAGGAAACATCAGCGTGATCAAAGCCTTCATAACTTCTGAAACATACACTCAAAACCAATTATTCCTCCTAAACTTGCCATAGTTCCCCAGAGTCCAGTCAGAATCTACATGGCTTTTTAGGGGCTACTGCTTTCAGCGCACTGATCCACGTGACATAAGTATATGAGAGCTATGGAGAGACACCAGGGGGGAAGCAAGAGAGGGGCACTCTCTCAATGTAGGATCCACAGGGACCAACACAGATTAATGGGCAAGATGTTTTTTTGTTTTAAGATTAATTTATTTATTATTTATTTGAGAGAGAGAGCACAAGCAGGGGGAGAGGGAGAAGCAGACTCCTTTCTGAGCAGGAAGCCAGATGCGGGGCTTGATCCCAGATCCCTGAGATCGTGACCTGAGACAAAGGCAGACGCTTAACTGACTGAGCCACCCAGGAGCCCCAGTGTGCAAGATGTTTATCAGGGAGTGCTCTTGGAATCAACACCTATAGAGGGCCCGGGTCATGATATAGTCTCACCAGAAGCCTCAACGGAGCGCCTGCAGGACACACAGAAGCTGTCCAGAAACCAGCAGTCTCTTCCCACAACAGTCGATTTCATCTTCACCTTGTTGCTGCAAGAGCCCTTAGCCATGAAGCCAAGCTCTTCTCACAGGGGAAACCCCGAAAGCCAGTGGGGCCCAGCGACTTTGCCAAGATCCTCCTCCTGGTTAGTGGTTCATCCAAAGCCAAGTCCAAAACTCCAGCCCTGAACACAAAACACAGAGCCGTACCTTCCATCCTCCCAATTTCATATTCCCCAAACTGAAGGGCCCTTGACTGGTTCTCTGGCCAAGGAAGCTTGGGCTTAAAATGGTCTGGAAACAGTTCAGCCCCAGGTTGCCTCTTCTCCCACAGTGAGTTCTCTTCGGAGGGCTGACGTCTATCCAGGAAGCAAAGACAAGCAGAGGACAAGGCCCAGGAATTCCAGTGGTGAGAAGGCATAGCCTGCCTGCCAGCCCTTCAGACAGGACATGTAAGGCTGCCATTATAGGTGGTACAGAGTCTTTCTGGGCATTAGCTTGTCTAACCAGTTGTCAAACAAGATGCTTCCAGTCTCTGAGTGCTGCCTGAGGCCCCCACACTGAGAACAATAGATACTCAAACCCTACCCTCTAGAGTCTGTCTAGTAAATACCCTTTTCTTTTTCTTTCTTTTTTTATTTTTTAAAGATTTTATTTATTTATTTGACAGGGATCACAAGCAGGCAGAGAGGCAGGCAGAGAGAGAGAGGGCGGGAAGCAGGCTCCCTGCTGGGCAGAGAGCCCGATGCGGAACTCGATCCCAGGACCCTGGGATCATGACCTGAGCCAAAGGCAGAGGCTTTAACCCACTGAGCCGCCCAGGTGCCCCACAAATAGCCTTTTCAATTCTGCTGACCTAGAGGTGGTGACTGGGGAAGGCCAAAGCCCCGCTTTGGAGCTGAGGACGTTGAAGAGGCTGGCAGGAAGGATTTCTTTAGAGAGTCGGGAGATTCTATCAGAGGCTATCTATTGGTGGGACAGTGAGTGAGGAGGTCCTCAAGAAAGTCTCTAGAGGAGAGCTTGATTTGTGTCTCCGGGAATTAGGGAGGATGAAGACACTGAGCGCCAACTCAAAAATGGCAAGCGGCTGAGCCAGGAGGCAAAGCTCGGACTAGGTGATGCAGGCCTGCTCCAGAGGAGCCCTAGGAACAGTGCCAGCATGAGAAGGCAGGAAGGGAGAGGGGACGCCAAGGGAGGGGTAGGCTTCTGGAAACTAGTGTGGAAGGAAGTGTAAGTGGAAGAAAGAACACTAGAGAAGGCATTGCCCACAGTGAGTCACTACAAGTGGAAGACCCCTAGGGACGAGGTGAATGGCCAAAGAATCATAAAAGCATAACATACCTGGGATAATCACAGAGTGCCCAGATGCCAGATTATAAGCTCATCATCCAGCTTCTGCACTTTTCTTGGATGCCCCCTTTCCCCTAGGCTAGATCCTGAAAGGGCCAAAGGAACAACGGGATGAGTAAGATGAGTAAAAGAGGAGGTAGAACAAGGAAGAGACTTTCCCCACTGGAAGGCTTCTAAGACAAATTCAGGCGAAGAAGCAGTGGCGGGGGGGCAGGTGCAAAGGTTTGAAATCTGTGAGTAACTAGAGCGTTAACTTGGATGTACTAGATTTTTAATATTTGTGGATAATTAAACTATTTTTGATGGCGAAACAGTTTGAGTGGGAAATGTGATGATTCAGAGCCATAGAAGGAAGAAGCAGGGTATGGCACAGATTTACACCTTATCAAATCCAACTCAGTCGATAAACCGAGGACATTTATTTAAAGAATTCCCAAGCTGCCTTCTGGGTTAGTTGTATCGGGGGCGGGGGTGGGGGGGTCCTGGGGCAGAGGAAGGGACAGGTGCCATGTCCTGCACACAGCGGGGGCTCTCAGTGTCAGGGACTTTGTCCAGAAACCATGTTACTGGGCTTTCTCATGAAGAACATGAGAGCCCAGGCTGGGGTCTCCAGAAAGAAAATTCTGGGCCTCAGAACCAACCCAAAGGCAGCCCACAAACGCTGTGACCACAGCCAAACAACCCACCGGGAGACTCGCCCCCGGCTCACTCCCCGGCCAGGATGTTTGCCTTTCCTCCCTTCCCACATGGAGATCTCAGTGGAAACGGCCTTTCTTCCCCCTCACGCTGATGAGAACTCATTGGCAGGGAGCCTTTAGAGCATGCATTTCCTTCCCAGGGAAGCCGATGCCTTCACAAATGAATTCCTTGCCTTGACACTGAGAACAGCTGCTGCATATTTCTCCTCACCGAGGCCCCATCCATTCTGGGTCCTGTGAGAACAATGCCTAGAGCCACTTTTGTCCCAACAAAGAGGGAATTGGCCAGGTTAGTGGCCTGGACATGGGTGGAAATCCCCCTCCGTCCTTGCAAGGTCTTAGCCGCACGATCCCAGGGAAGGACGCGGAAGGGAGGAGCCGAGGCTGGAGATCAGATACATCCAGGCCTTTGACTGTGGCCTCCAATCAGAGTGAAAGAGAGTCTCTTACTCTGATCAGCCGTGTGACCATGGAGAAGTGACTTCACGTTTCTGAATCTCAATCCCCACATCCATAAAGTAAGGACAACAATGTGAAAATCAGAGAGCGGCTGGGACCAGTAAGAAAGATGAAGGATGCAGCAGCGCAGGCACTTAGAAGATATGCAGTCAGGGCTTCCCGCTGAAAAAGCAAACACCCCCCATATCCCAGGCATCCTTCCTTGATCACCCCGCAAAACGCCAGAGGGCCTAGCTGTTCACCACTTCATTGGCTGTTCTCCAGAGGCTGCGGGTGGGAGCTGGAGAGAGAGCCAGTGGCCAGGTGTGAGGTGTTGTTAGGGTGGGTTGCTGGCAGCCTCGGGCTGGACCTTGTCCTCCCAGCTTTCTGTATTCTCAGGGATCTCTCTCAGTGATGGCGACTGAAACCTAGTCACATGCAGCCCATGGCCAAGCCAGGCTGCCGATATGGTGATACCAAGGGAAGAGGGCAGAAGAAGAGGTGGTCACTTTCCAACATCTGGAGCACTCGCAACACCCCATCCAAGATGCTGATGCCCCCACTTCTGAGACTCTCTCTGTCCTCGGGACAGGGAACCACAGGGCCCATTTGTCCATAGGGTGCCCATTTTCCTGAATTTCCTTGCAGACTAGTCCCGCCTTGTGCCTTCATCAAATGTGCTGATATCACTGGTTGTGCCACCATGAAGGAGATGTTTCTACGGGCCCGGGAGGCTTCAGGATCCTTTCATTATATGCTAATTTCATTAGCGTAGCTCTAGCAGCCTCCAGCTGACTGATGAAGAACACTGGACACGGTCTCAGTGTCCTGAGGCCTCAGATCACCCCAGCTGTCAGCCCTTCAGAAAGCCTCTGTGCAAACACGATCTCCAGCCCCCTAGAAGGGCAGTTCTGGCCTCTGAGTCAGACAGGATAACAGCACCATATGAATGACTGAAGAAACACACCTCTGGCTTCTAAGTCACGACTCTGCATGTGCCAGGGCCAAGGGAGGACCAAAGGGCCCACTAAAAGCAAGAATTTGGGGGACAAGGGAGGGGCTGCCATTGAAATATCAAAAGGGATAAAGACAGGAGTACAAATCAGAGGCTGCTCAGAGTGGGCAAGGTTCCACCTGGGTGCTAGGTTGTCTAGTTGAACCCAGCTACCAGAAGTGGAGTGTGCCTCTCGACAAATTGCAACAAGAGTCAGATTCTGTGCCATGAGTCATTTCCATGGCCTCATTGTTAAATCTTGGGTCTGTGAGTAGGAATTCCAACTCCCAGATCTGACTCCTATGGGATTCTCCAAGTGGCTAAGAGGCCTCGATGCCACACTGGGGATGCAGCCCAGGCCAGACCGCTGTTCCGCACCACAGACCTGGTGGGCATGGTTCTCTGGGCCGGGTGGTGGCAGAAGTGAGCACGGTGATGTGCAGCATTTCCAGATACTTGAAGAATTCTAGAATTGGTTCCTAAGCCATTCCCGGTGAATAAAACTGACAGGAAGCTCACTATTACCCAAGAACCTACTCAGACCTCACAAATGGGAGCCCATGCCAAGAGTCTCGGGGACACAGAAAGACTTCCCCAGATGCCATGTTAGAGAGGGAAAAAAGCTGTTTTTCGAGCTACCTCAAGTCCTGACACGTCTGGGGCCAGTCTGGGTGCGCTCCCCACAGTAAACACCTCTCTTCTGAGGTAATGGAGGTAGCCTGTTGATATGGCAGGAGCTTTCATGAAACCATCTTTAGCCAAAGAAACAACCAGAGGCTGAGAATGCCTTACACACCAAATAGCTTATCACAGCTGTTGCACTATGAGCTGTAAATCAAATGGCTCCATTCATTTGATAATGAAATAGCCTCAATTTACTGAGCACCTCTTTTCTACCTCAGAGTCTGGGAGATATGTCCTCTTTACACATTATGTTCCTCGAGCTTCCAAGTACTAAGTGGATAGAAATTATTTGCTCCATTTTATGGATGAGGACAAGGACAATCAAATGTCTTTTTAAAACCCATGGTAAGGGATGTCTGCGTGGCTCAGTCGGTTAGGGGTCTGCCTTCGGCTCAGGTCATGATCCCAGGATCTTGGGGATCGAGTCCCGCATTGGGCTCCCTGCTCAGCAGGGAGACTGCTTCTCCCTCCCTACCACCCCACTGCTTGTGTTCCCTCGCTTGTTGTCTCTCTCTCTCTCTCTAATAAATAAATAAAATCTTTTTAAAAAATGGCTAGAATCCCCAAACATTATGAAGGGGAATGTAAAATGGTGCAGCCACTTTGGAAACAGTCTGGCAGCACCTCAAAATGTGAAACACAGAGTTACCATATGACCCAGCAATTCTACTCTCTACCCAAGATAATTAAAAGCGTATGATCACATAAAACTTGTACCTGAATGTTCACAGCAGCATTATTCATAATAGCCCAAGGTGGAAACAACTCAAGGGTGCATCAAGGGAAGAAGAGCTAAACAAAATGTGTTATATTCATAAAATGGAGCATTATTAAAAGGAAAGGAAGTTCTGATACATATAACATGGATGAGCCTTAAAAACATATACTAAGGGAAAGGAGCTAGACACAAGACCTCATTTTATTCCATTTATATGGAATGTCTAGAATAGGTAACTCTATGGAGACAGAAAGTGCTGCCAGACCTGGGCTCAGTATGAGGATACAAGCTTACTAACAACTTTAAAACTCAAGACTAGGGTCCCGACAACCACCAAGTGATCATGCTGAGCCTCAAGCAGGGGACTTTGAGATATTAAACACCCATTTGCCTTGGTCATGTCTAGTTCTGCAACTTAGGAGAGGCCTGAAGAAGCGGTAGAGGCTCCAGCTGCAGGGGTAAGGACTTCAGAAGCAGGGCTGGAAGGGAGAAAGCAAGAAAGAGCTACATGAGTAAGTAAGCCCAGTCCTTTAAAGATTGTCAACATCCCAAATGGCCATGTGAATCTGTAAAGACCTATTTTATTGCTGTGAAATGGTCCAAAACATGCCATATGGATAGGAGAAAGAAGGTGGTCCTGCTTAGATTATCTACGACTTCATTTTTCATTCATCGCATTCATCCCCCAATATTCCCATTTCCCAATTCAAATCTAGGCCTATGTTGTCTCCCAAGGTTGTAAGGGTCAGACAGCCAAGATGTGATTGAGAAGAGGCCAAATACACACAAGGAAGGGCCTAGAAGACCGCAGTGTGGAAGAAGCCAGAGAAGAGCTATTGTAGGTAGCTTAGTGTGGCTCTGAACTAAAGCAGTTTCTGTCCTGGCTGGAAACTTTCCGTGGGGGAAAACATCACCCCAGGCTGCCTTGAGCAGGAAGGCAGACACAGTACCAGGAAGAACTGATCAGCCTGGGAGGAGAAGAGTACATCCTGATGCATGGATTTACAAATACAAGAAGGGAATAAACACCCAACAGTGATCAACAATATTTGATCTCAACTGGCAGTAGCTGTCCTATCCAGCCCATTCAAAAAGTCCAGAATTCTGCAAGGCACAGAGAAACGTGATGATCTGGCATGATTCACCAGCCAACTCTTCTGCTGTCCCAGTCTGAGGCTTCTACTGAGCCCTTAGAATCAATAATAAAGAAAGAGGCCACTGTCTATATCCTGAGTCCTTAGTGCAGACTGTTCCTGCCTCAGGGGGTTGCAGGTTCTCTGCAAAGGAAGAAAACGACCCCTTTTATTAACCCTCTTTTGGGGGCTTTGGCTTTCCCCTAACCTTGTCTGAAAACAGGCCTTACCCCCTCCAGTGGTGCACACTCATCTCAGAGGTCAGGGGGCAGAGGTTTTCATATTAAAGGAAAGAGCACCTGGTGAGAGGCGAGAGGTAAGGCAGTGGGGTGGGGATGAGGACCAGAGAGGGTATCTTTTTACCAAAAGCTGATTCTCCCCAGGGTCTTAAAAGTTCCAGGATGAAAAGAAAATAGTATCTTTTCAGGCAGGCTTAGCATGATAACCTGGAGAACAGCAAAGGGAGCTCAGAGCCAAGCCAAATATACCAAAATGTAAGGAACCCCCCACCCAAATAGTTAAAAAACAAACAGGTGTGAACTTGAGGCTTACAAAAATGTAACAAAGCCTAGGTTAAAAATAACTTTTTGATCAGTTAGTGTAAACACAAGGTATGAAATTCTGGAGAGTGAAAATTAAGTCTTCCTCCTACCCACATACCCTAAGCAAGCAGGTCTCCACCCTGGAAGTAAGCATTATTAACAAGTTTGCACATATACTCCAAGAGGTAATCTATGCATCCCTATGCAAGAATAGATATCTACATCTTATATATACCATATATAAGAATCTTATATATACCCTGCTCTTTACATAGTACTACACTGTAATATTGTTCTGACTTGCTCTCTCTCTACTTAACAATATATCTTGGAAATTACTCAAGAGTTCTGTCTAGTCATCTACAATTAAATATATTTATCCTGTTCTCACTTACCTGCTATAAAAAGTATCAACTGCCCTCCAGCTCTAAAATTTTTGGAAATCGTTTCTCATTTGCTTTCTTTTTCCCTTTGAGAACAGTGAAATATATTTTTTCTAGATTGAAATTTTATATGACACTTATATTCTGTATCTCAGCTCTAAGTTCCACAGATGTTTTAATTCTTACTTCTATTGTTACAAGGATTCGCTACCGCCATTCCTCTAGCCAGGATTTTTTCACTGATCTCTTGGCTGGAAAAATTTGCTGTCTTGTAATTTCTTCAAAAAGTTGTCAACAGAGCTGCTTGTCTTACCTATTTGGAAATGTTTGTCTTTTGCTTTTGTACTTGACTGAAATGCTGGCTGGGTATAAAATTCTTGGATTCCTCACATTTTCTTTCCATAGTATGGAAAAAATATCAACCATTTTTCTGGAGAAGCTTAACATCAGCCTAATGTTTTTCCCTGTATAGGCAACTTTTCCTTTTGGTTAGAACGTTCACAAAATTCTTTCCTTATCTTTGATGTGTAGTAACTTTACTATGATTTGATGCCTAGTGTATCAATTTTGGGGGGGGACATGGCATGCTCTTCCACAGTAGAAATTCAAGTCTTTCTCATTTCTGGCAATATTGTTGAATGGTATCTTTGAGTATTTATTTTTCTCTACTTGCCTGGCTCTATTCTATAGGGATGTTATTTATGAATCTCATCTGACTGACATGCCTATCTATTATTTTCATGTTAGCTTTGTCACAGTCTCCTTCGTTTTCAATTCATTTTGCTTGCTTCCCAGTCCTTTCCCCCATGTCCTCCTTGCATTTCCAGAGTGCTTAGTCCTTTTTGTATTTATTCCAGTGTGGGTTTCATTTCTCTTTGTCTCCTTCATGGACTCTCCCAGCCACTGGGCCATACGGTACAAGTGGTTAAAAGGAGTATTCTGAAGTCAGAGTTTGATATCAGTTACCAGAACATAAATCTGATTAAGTTACTTGACTTTTGGCATTTTGCCTTTAAATTGAGTAAAATGAGAGCATTTTTCTTACAGGGCTCTTGTAAGAATTGATGAGTTAATACATAAAAAGCAATTTGAACTATTATGGTCACATTTTAAGGTCTGCTTATGAATTAGCAAAAGGGGTGATGATGATGAAAATGATAAGAGCTGTTTATTCCCTGACCTCTTGTCTCTGCTTTGTGTTCTTAGATCAACTTGTAACATTTTTTGCATTCATGGTGAAATGGTCATAATTTTCATCTATGTGATGGCTGCATTTTTCTGGTGACTATTTCCTATGATCTTTTCATTCTTCTCCCGATATTTTTCTTGTAACTTGTTTGTGTAGATCCCGAACTGATTCTTTTTAAATTATTACATATCTTTCAATGAGGCTAGTTTTTCTGGACCCACCTTTTGCAGGACGTTCTCATGGCAGGCTAGCCTGGGTTTCAGACCAACAGAAATAGAGTAGCATATGGGAGCAAATTATCTGTCCCTTATGGAAATCACCAGTTATAAGACTGTATACAAATTGGAGTCTCTCTTCCCCATCCTCTCCAACAAACTGCCTTCTTCAAAGACGATTTCTGTGTGCTCCTCATACAGCCTCACATCTCTGCCCCTTGCTGGTTATCAAAGCAGGGCCAGAGAAGCTCCCATCATCTGCCAATATATCCTAGTGCCACTGATTCAAATAAGGGATAGGGACTGATTTGAGCCCATTAGTATTTGTGAGAGAATTCTGCTCTCCCAGGACTGCCTGAGATGCACAGATGGAAAATTCCTCCCTCAAGATGTTCCCATACCACTCCATTTGGCAGCCCTTCCTCATATATTATGGCAAGGGTCACAGGATGCCTTTAAGTTTTATCCAAGAAGGAATTTGAGTTTCTTAATTTCCTTCTTTGCTTTGGTGGGGCTCTGGGTTTCATTGCTTCTCAGAGGAGAGGGCAGAGACCTAGCAATGCCTTTCTCTCCAACAGGATGTATGAGGAGTTCTGACCCCATCAGGCAGCCACACTTTGGGAGGGAGGCCTTGGAGGATTCAATGAGCAACTGAAAAGCCTAAATTTGTCTTCTCTTTAGAGCAAAGCTCACATCACCATGGCTTTACATAGCTACTCAGAGATCTGGGACACTGCTCTTGGTAAAATAAAGCATTTTTACCACATCATACAACCTCCTTATTGTGCTTCACAGCTGTGACACTGTCTATCAGAGCTTTCATTGGAGAAGCAAGATAAGCCAGGCACTTTCTTTTGGTGATGTGTTATTAAAAGGTTATATCCACTCACTGACCAACAGAAATGGAGCCTTTCTCCCCTTAGAGTAACCAGAAAGAGAAGGACCAACTGGTGGGTAACAGATAAGAAAATTTTTAAATGTCTCCTTAATTAAAAAGCAAAAACATCTGAGTGTGTGTCTGGTTTTCTCCTTACTGGCCTTGAGCAGGGTCAGACAGGGAGCCTGTCCTGAGTCATCAAATCAGACAGGGAGTTTGTCCTGGGTCACCATCAGCAAGGCAGAAAGTCATTTGTCACCTGGTGTGAGAACATGGCTGGTGGGAAACGCTTTGCAAATACAGGAAGCCACTTTGTCTACCAAGTCTGACCAAAAAGGCCTCGGAGGGAATAAACCACGGCCTAAAGAGGCATTGCCCTTATAAAGCAGGTGGTGGAACTTTGGGGCTTTCAGACCAACTGCTCAGAGAAAGAGACACTTGAGAAGGTCATCAAGATAAAGAGAAATGCACTCCCCCCACTTCAATGTCACCTGAACCACTGGCAGGAAATTCATGAAAATCCAGTGGGACCTGAAGGGCAAGGAGACCTTGAGTGTGAATTCTCTGCCCAGCAATTTACAGAAATGTTTTTCGCACATCATCATCAGTTCTGAGTCCCCCCCCAATCTCCCAGAGTGACAGCAATCGAAATTGATTTGGGGAATTTCATCCACAAATTAAATTTACTGGTTCCAACACAGAAGCTCAGTGGCTTTATCTCACGGCCAGCAAGGCGACCAGAGGGTTTGAGGTATGGCCTGTGAAAGATTAGAAGCACATGATCATCTGGCATATCCAAATGGTTGAAAAGCAGATACAGGTGTACTTTCAGCTCTGGGAGCAAGCTGGCAGGGCCATTTGCAACTGTTTGGGCCATGCACTCAGTGTGATTTTAGGAGGGCTTGTGTCTTCCAAGTTTATCGCTGCCTAATTTTTCTCAGGCTCACTTTTGTTGTTGTTGTTGTTGTTGTTTGTTGTTTGGTGTATATGGGCTAACGTACTGACTGCCCCGGAAAGCCACCCTTTCTAAAACTTTGCTGAATGCTCCATTCATAGTTTTCACATAGAGCGAGCTTACCCGGCATCTAGCCCACAGGTATTCTCTGCTTGAATGTCACATCCATGAGCAGTGGCACTGCCTGATCATGAGGGCAGATGCTGTTTCTCTGGGTGACACATGGGAATCAGAGAGAAGTGCTTCAGCAAAGAGCTGCTGGTAAAGAAGAAGGCAGGATTCCAATATCTGGGGTGGTCTGGCTTGGCCCACAGCCCAGCCTCCAAGCTTATGCTTTCTAGTCCACCTTGTTTCATAACTGACCATTCATGCAGACCTGGGAATGCTGGATGTGGCGGGAAAAAAAAAATCTTTAAAACTGGGCTTCCATATACAGATTTCTGTGTCTCCTACTAAGAAGGTCAAAATCATTGGTCTGGGCTGGGGTCCAGGAGTTAGCATGTCCGATGGTGCCTCAGGTCATTCTAATGTAGGTAGTCCACGGACCACGCTCTGATAAACACTGCTATATGAGATCATTCACAGATCAAGGAGAATAAAATGTACTTTGTTAATGTGAAAAAAAAAATTAATGGGCTTGTGCCTCCCCTTCCACTATCTGCTCCTAACCACTGACTGGTGATAGGACAGCAGGATCTGGTTAGTAAGGCTGAATGCAGATATGGAAAATGTGGATGTGCTCTGGACTATTAGGTGAGCTAATAGGCTTCCATCTTGTTTTCAAACACAGACAACACATACACACATGTATAACTGCATTTACTTGGCTCAAATAAAGACAAAATTATTCCTGTCATGTTGTTCCACTAATGAAAATGCAAGATGGTTGCTGAAGATTTCCACCCACCTTGCTTTATCCATTTTAAAATTAATTGTGGCATTTTCTTCTTGAAGGTCAGAACCATGTCTTTCATTTCTGTGGGTCCTCCACAGTCCCAAGAATGCTCAATTAACACAGTTAATGACAAGAGAAGCAACAGAGCCCAATTGCTTGAGTGTGACTTTGAAGCCAGTTGCCTATGTTTGAATCTGCCGCTTACTAGCTGTGTAGCTTTGGACAACCCTTCTGTGATTCAGTTTCACTGGCAAAATGGGGACCATAATATAATACATCCTTCATAGGATTGTTGTGAGGAATTAATCAGTCAACATAAAGTACACAGAACAGTGCCTGATACACAGTAAATGCTCAATGTGCTTGCCGCCATCATTATGATGAGGGTTGTTATGGTGATGATGACTGAAACCAGAGGACAGGACCCAAGTGTGCTCACACTGGTCCCTAACATTCTTCCAGTATCTGCGGACGTGCACATAGCACTATTATAAAATGGAAGCAATGTTCAAACTATTCTGAAGTACATTTCATCTTCTTTACAGTTTACATTACTTAAAGGAACATATTTACAAGGCAGCAGCCCATTCAAAAAATCATCCGTGGAGGAAAAGCAGAATTCCTTCCCACATCCTTATGTTAGAGGGTCCCACATCCTTCAATTGGGATTTATCAGTACAGATGAAGGTGGGTTTTTCCCCTTGATTAATATGTACTGAAATAAGGCAATTTCTTTCCAAAAGTAGTTATGAATTCTTCTTCATATTTCTGCCTACCTAGAGCAGGAATACGTTTCCAGTTTGGCTCCGATGCAGAGAAGAGGAAAGGGGCTGTTCTCTTCCTTTCCTATCTTCAAACTGTGTTCCTTGCACAGGAGTGATTTGTATCACATTTTACTAAGTCACAAAAGGCTAAACATCAGTCACCAAAGCACCCGTCAAGTTTTACAGCTTCTGTGAACATTCAGGAGGTAGTATTTTCTACTACTCGTTCACCTTTTCTGCGTGTTTGAAAATTCCAGAGTAAAAAGTTAGGAAAAGGAAAACAAGAAAAATAAAAATGTAAGGAAAGAATAGGCACCATTATTCCCTTATCTAACCTTTAAGCAACCCAAGAGTCTCCACAATGTAGAAAGTATAAAATTCTTGCCAAATGATAGGACAAAAGAGGAAAAAGTCAAAATATTCATAAGGCAGCCTGTCAATAGGTTATTAGTGTTCCTGGCATAGAAGGCACCAAAAGTGATGCTTGCACAATTGAAAATCAATCTGTCTACTCTGGAATCCCACACCCAATAAATTAAAAAGACCTCTTTCCTTGGCCATGTCTGTGCTGACACTCCACCTTATGTCAGGGGCCAAGCCATAACACAATCTTTCCTGGCATCTGCCAAATTAGAACTAAGAAAAGACGGTCCTTCTCTGGAGAAGTGTGAGATGTGAGAATCAGAAGTATGTTTCCTATCTGCAGTGAAACTATTTTAAGAGAAGATAGCCAATAGTCAGTGAACAAAGACAGGAAGGATTCAGAGGACTCAGTGCTAGGGGAAGCCACCTGGAGGTCAGGAAGATGAGGAAGGACTGGTGAGGGTCTCTTTTAGAATAACAATCAAATCAGGAAAATGAACGTTTTCAGGACTCTCTAAAATAGTTCAAATTATCTTTTCATTCATTCCCTGATCTTTCTCCTGAACGAACTCCTTCTTGAAAACACCCCATGGATGTCTTAGAGGCATCTCAAATTTAATGTGTGAAACTGAACTCCTGATCTCCCCCCGCAAAAATTGCTCCCCAGCAATTTCTTCTCCATTTCAGTTGCCGGCAACATCTTCTTCCCAGGTACCCATGTTTAAAAATTTGGAGTCATTTTTGACGCCTCTCTTTCTCATGTCACATCCACTATCAGGAAATGGCTCAACTTGCCAGATATACAGACTCTAACCACCTGCTGCCATCTCCCCTGACTCACAAAGGGCCAGGCTCCATCATGTCTTGCCTGGCTTATTCTAACATTCTCCTTATTTGTCTCCCTGTATCCCTCCTGCCCTCCTAATCACACGGCAGCCAGTGAATGGTTTCTCATCTCATTTATAAATCAGGTCATATGATCCCCTCTCTCTACTCCGACTCTTTCAAATACAGAGTAAAGATCTTTACCATAACCTACAAGCCTCTATAGGAAATAATGGTAAAAAAATGATTTTTATGTAGTTCAGCTCCCCTACTCTTACCTCTTCCCTTTCTCTGCCTCTTGCTGTCCCCACACCCTATTCGCTATGCTCCCCCAGCCATAGTCCTTCTCCTTTGCTGACCTCAGATAAGGCAAGCACATGCTCACACTTTACCTTGGGTTCTGTGTTCTTGCTGTTCCTTGCACTTGAAACATGCACCTGCCAGACATTAGCAGGGTCAGCTTCCTCCCCCACTTCCCTCAGGAATCTGTTTCTATTTCACCAGGAGAGGAGACCTCTCTGACTATTCTACCCCAAAGAGCACCCCTTCCCCTACTTTTCCTTATAACACGTCATCAGCTAATACATTCTTTATGGCTTTCTCCCACTTAGAATATACGTGCCACGAGAAAAGGCAATTTTGGTTCATTACCCGTCTTCTTAGAGCCGAGAACCACAGCTATCAAAAGCTGTTTGCTAAAGGCAGCATTCCAATACATCCCACATTTCAATCTCTTTTACCCAGCCTAGGTCGAATCAGCTCATACCGCTATAACACTGTTAAACTTAAATTTTACTTCAGTCATGTTTCTTTCACTAAAATATATCTGATTATGTAATGATACTGTTTTTCGTCCTACATCTTCCATTCTTCTCAGTGACAATTAATTCCTGAAACAGATGCCACTTAACAATTTTTTCCCAGTAATTTGTTAAAAGCTCAGATTTCCTTTGCTACTATATTATATAATATTGTGACTACAGTGACTTAGTAATTTTATTCAAATGACAATAACTGGAAGTCATGAAACCTTCACCCCAGCCCCTGAAAACCACAGTTTCTATTCTCAAATGAAATCACAGATCAAGAGCAGTGAACTGCAGAACTCTACAGTCCAAGCCCCAATTAGCAACAAGTTCTCTCACCTCTGAATTATCTAGCCCTTCTTCCGTTTCTCCTTCTGCTAACCAAATTTCAACAATCTCCGGACTTTTCCAAGCACTGGTCCACTGGAAGGTAAGAAAATGCATACCTATGAAATCAGTTTGTCTACTTGACCAGAGTCCTAACCAAGGAGTGGAAGTCATGGTGGTTCAAGAATGTTGGCTAAAATGAGAATGAGAAAGTAATGTGAGTTCATTCTTCTGACATCCTTGGGCTCCATCATTTTTCTGAAGACCCAGAATCATTTTAAGATCTCTCTACAAAGGTGGTCAAAATAACTTTCCATCAGGTTAGAACTCAAACTCTATACTATTCCTACAGGACACCTTTGTTTCTCTGATGCCACTCCTCCTGACTTTTTGGCAGTCCACTTCATTCATGCTGTTTTAATGGACCCCCATGAATTTATATTTATCCTTAGGCAGCATCAACTTTCAAAAAAACAAGAAAAAACTTGCAAAACAGAGCCAAATCCTCATACCCTTTTATAGTCTGAATTTTTATTTCTACTTGGCATTAATGGAATCTTCAAATGTCATCACAAACTCATTTATTTTAACCTGCACCTATTGACTTAAGTCTTCAACATTTGGAATGCACTGTTAGGACTGCTTTATCAAAGAGAAACTTTGAAAAGATTTCAAGGGGTTAAGTATTTTGAAAACTGTAGTTTTAAAAAACATAGTTGCCAATATTACTTCTGGGTATATGGCCACAAGAATGAAAAGCAGAGTATCTAGAGTTTTTATGCATCCATGTTACAGCAGCACTGTATCGGACAGCCAGGAGCTGGAAGTTACCCAAATGTACATCGATGGATGAATAAACAAAATGTGATCTACACCTATAACGGAATACGACACAGCTTAAAAAAAAAAAAAAATAGGAAATCCTAACCCACACTTCTATGGTCAATTAATCTACAACAAAAGAGGCAAGAATATACAGTGGGGAAAGACAGCCGTTTCTTTCTTCCCCCACCCCCCAAGCAGAGAGCCTTCTCCATAAAAGGTGTTGAGGAAAACTGGACAGCTACATGCTAAAGAATGAAACTGGGCCACTTTCTTACACCATATACAAAAATAAACTCAAAATACCTAAATGTGAGGCCTGAACCCATAGAACTCCTAAAAGAAAACACAGGCAGTAATCTCTTGGATATCGGCCACAGCAAAATATTTATGGTTATGTCTCCTCAGGCAAGGTAAACAAAAGCAAAAATAAACTACATAAAAACAAAAATAAACTACACCAAAGTAAAAGCTTTTGTACAACAAAGGGAACCATCAACAGAAGAAAAAGGCAGCCTACTGAATGAAGAGAGGGTATCTGCAAATGATACATCTGATAAGGGATTATCTATCCAAAATATCTAATATCCAAATTTATACAACTCAACACCAAAAACAAACAAAAACCAGTCTGATTAAAAAATGGGCAGAGGACCTGAACAGCCATTTTTCCAGAGAAGACACATGAATTGCCAACAGACACATGAGAAGATGCTAAATATCAGTAAAT